>NC_061114.1:194929175-194988912 GCF_002878395.1 Capsicum annuum
TATTATATTATATTATATTATATTATATTATATTATATTATATTATAGATATAGATTAATGAAGGATAAAAAGTTCAAATCACTTTTCTAAAGGTCTTCACACTCTTAATATATTTTTGATTATAGATATAGATGTTCGGCATGTTTGATAAATTTTCAGTAATGTTTTGTTAATTTTCAGAAATAATAAATGTTTTTCAGTAAAAAATGGTAGAATGCAACATGATTATTTTCAGCATGTGAATGCGTTTTTTTTTTTTTCATTTTAAAATTAATCCCCATCAGAGTCGTCATTCTATCGTGACTCATTTTTCTCGTGAAAAGCGGATGGCGACTCTTCACACTCTTTAAACAATTCCAAAAAAGAGTAGTCACTCGAATCTCGCTTTTTGCAAGAAAAATGGGGTGCGGCATTCATCACGGCCATACCTTGGTTCGGATCGTAACAACTAGGGAGGGAAGACTTCCCGTGAACTGTAAAATCTTATAATTCCTAAGAATCCGACGGTCGACGGAAACATGTATGAATATCACGCTCCGGTAAACCATTTGCAATAGCTCCTGTGTTAGAAACACGTGGAGGTGCATTTCATACTTCAAATGGGGTGATTTTGGAGCTTTCTAGGTACTGTCCAATTTGTTTTCCTTTGGTCTGACTTTTAATCTACTGAACTTGGTGTATGATAAACTGCTTGGGACTCCATATTACTTGGAAGAGTAATCCTTTGTGAAAATTCTGCTGCGCTTCTCTGATTTTCAATCATTTTCTGCTTATCTACTTGAATGCATTGATTCGTGAGATGTCTTTTTTTGTTCTCTGCTTTGCTAGACTGTTTTAGTAGGCTTGAAGTTTTGATTTGATTTTGGATTCATTGGATTGATTCTTTAAGTAAGATCAATTTGAGTCCACCTAGTGTTAGCAATTACGACTAAAGTAAAAGTGTATTGTCATTACGTGTAGTCAAATACTAGTTCGGTCCAATTGTGGTCATATGTAATTTTGGTGATGACCAACTTGTTTTTCATGATGGCCCACTAACTGAGAAATGGTGTTATGTGTGGAATGAGCCTTAATTTAGTGGGGGTTGGTGCAGTTGGTCATGTGGTTAGTCCATGAAGTATCATTGCACCTAAACAATGGGTCCTTTCAATGTGATTCCCATTCTTATCATTCTCCTAAGAATAGGTTACTTTATTTTTAGTCTAAGATATGGTGGGGTATATTAGTGCAGAAATTTGTTGCCCTCGTGATTTATTTTGATCTTTTGAGTATAGTTGGAATAATGATTACAAACAATGGAGGTGCGAGTAAATAAGGACTCTAGCAGTATTTTTGTTTGTCACTATGAACCAAATATGCATAAGAAATATTTCAGCATATCTTATGCAAACATAACTAACACCACTAGCAATATTCTAATACACCCTACCAAACAACCTCTTTAAAAGTTTCCACTAACCATACTGACAATAAAAGAAAGAGTTCCATTTTAGTATCCTACAAATCTTTTTTGATTATAGTACGAGAATGAAATGGGCCTGAATAGAACGAAAGGACATAGAGAATTTATGTAGCTAATCATAACTGATGATTTTGAGGCAGAGTTGATTGGTTAATTGATTGAAGCGTGTTACTAATTTCTTGAAAGAGTAAAACTCCATGAAATACCTTTGCTTTAAAGAGACATAATTAATCGATAATATTTCTATCGAGAAAAATTGAGTCTAGAATTTGTTTTCCACTTGTGCATATATCATGTTAAATATCACTTACTGTGTACAACTATGTAATAGAGTGTTAACCTGATATGACTTTAACTGTTTCAGGAGTCCAAGGAACTTGTTTCATCTACAGGATGGAGGTAGGTCTGAAAAGGTTCTCTTTTATTGATACTTACTAACTGAAGTAACAGAATCCGCTTTCTCCCCTTTAACGATCTCGTGATAATGTGATACCAGTGAGGCAGTAACAATGATTGAGGACAAGGAAGTATGAACGGTTCAAGATTGTTGAACAAGAGGCTGATAGTGGATCTCCAGAAAAAGGTAAGTTGTTACTATTCTGACTTTTGAAATGCATGCAACAAACATCACTCAGAGTTTTGATCTATGGAACAATCAATTGAAAGAGCAACCCTCTTTTTATGAAAAAAAAAAAAACAAAAAATTGGAACAATTTGTGGTTTGAATAATTTCTTTAAGAATGTACCTGTGTGTCATGAATGTACCAATACAACAGAATTGGTGAGAATCAAGTTCAAATTCCTTCTTTCAATTTCAAGGTCTTTCAACATTTAAGAGGTGTGTACAACTATTTTCCCGCGCAAATTCTTGTAAGTTCTATTTTTTCAATTTAGATTGTTCTTAGCCCATTAAAAAGTGTTTAGGTACCCCAAAATATTTTGAAATACTATTTGATTACTTTATAATTTTTGATCTGTGAGTCTTAGACAAATTATCTTGCTTATAGTTTTTGAATAAAAAGAACTTCCCTACTAACGCTTCTAGCAATTGGTAGTTTTCTGCTGGCTATTCCACTGTATTGTGAGCCTTAGCTTCACCTTGTGCTGCCACTTCCTTTATTGTGGTACAGTTTATTCTTTGACCAGTAGAAAATTGGACCTTTTACAGGTAAATAATTAACTGATTTTATTGTCAAAACATGTTAAAATCTACTCCAATTATTTACATGCAAGTTATGAATCTTAACAGGGACACCCATAGTCATTACTTAATTCATGAGTTCTGTAAAAACCATGGTCTGAGAACTTGATGGTCTGTTTCAGTATCTCTAATGTGGTCTATGTTTGTTTTGTTTTCTTACGGTAAAGATGTGAATCCTTAATTGTTTTGTTCTTTTACCAGTAAAGTTGTGAATCCTTAATTAAATAGTTTCTTTTTAACAGCCAACTAAAGTTATCTTAACAATTGGATAGAAATAATGACTCCTAGCAATAAGGTTTCATTTTACTCCATAATTTTTATAAATGCTATGACAAAATACTTTGACCTGTAAATTCGACGCATATTAATTATAATTTTTATTATAAAAATTGGTATAAGAAGCGTTTGAGAAAAGAATCCATAGAAGTAACTCCACCAGAAATTCCAATGTCGTAACCAAAGATGAAACTCCCATGGCTGCCATAATACACGTAATTACCACATACCATGTTAGCTTCCCCGGGTAATCATCCCCCTCGCTCGTAGGGGTGATAAAGTGCCCACCAGCCATGATCAATTAATATCAATGTAACTGTTTAAACAGACAAGGAAGATTAATGATTTGAGATCAAGTGTTAAGAGATTGTGTTTAAGGGTGAAGGTTATATATAGATGTCTAAATCACATAACGAACTGGTTTATAATTAATTAGATTCATTACAATACTAATTTGTGTAGGATTATATTTCTTTGTATTCATGTAATGCGGTTTATTATCTACATTATGTATGATTAGAAATTGGGTAAACTACATTAATGGATGGTTTTATTTTTTTTGTCCCTCATAAGAATGGTCTTATAAAATTATTCTCCCTTTTTTTTTTTTTATATAACACAATTACCTTTTTTTTTCTCAATATTTTTATTTATTTTTTTACTTTTTTTTTTTTTTTTTTTTTTATTTTACTTTAATTTTTATCTTTTCTTTTCTCTCTCTCTTTTCCTTTAGCTTTTCGCAATCCTTACTTTTTTCCCCGTTTCTCCTCTTAACTTCTATTTTTTAAAAAATATTTTTCTCTTTTTTATTTTACTTTAATTTTTATTTTTAATTTTTTTTTATTTTTATTTTCTTCTCAACCCTTTTTTTTCTTTTCTTCTCTCAACTTCTACTTTATTTTTAAATTTTTCTCCATTTTATTTTTCTTTGATTTTTATCTTTTTCTTTTTTTTTCTTTTTAAATTTTTCTCAATCTTTATTTTTGTTTTGTCTCTTTTTTTATTTTTTCTCATCCTTTATTTTTTTTCTTTTCTCCCCTCAACTTCTATATTTTCTTTATTTTTATTTTTTATTTTCTTTAATTTTTTTGTAAAATATTTTTCTTCAATTTCTTCCAATCAAGTTATGTCCCATAAGCAAGAGTTGACACTACCACATTATAGAGACAAGACTTATGACTTTCAAATAAGAAGTTACATTTCATGGGCAAGAATTGACACTATCACATTATATTTTGATTTATGAGATGTTCTGTAACTCTTACCTTGGAAGCACCCAAGGACTTTCAAACAACAAAATATGTCCCACGAGCAAGAGTTGACTCTACCATGTTATGTTTTCATTTATCAGATGTTCTAGAACTCTTGCCTTAAAGGCAAGACTTAATTAGATCAAGGACTTTCAAACAAGAAATTATGCCCCACGAGCAAGAATTGACACTATCGCGTTATATTTTTATTTATGAGATGTTCTACAACTCCTGCCTTAGAGGCAAGATTTAGCTCAAGGAACTTTCAAACAATAAATTATAATCCACGGGTAAGAGTTGGTACTACCACGTTATGTTTTCATTTATTAGATGTTCTACAACTCTCTTGCCTTAGAGGCAAGACTTAGTTCAAGTACTTTCAAACAACAAATTATACTCCACGGGTTTGAGTTGACACTACCACGTTATGTCTTTATTTATAAGATGTGCTACAACTCTTCCCTTAGGGTCACGACCTACCTCAAGAATTTTTAAACAAGTTATATACATTGGACAAGAACCAACACTAACACATTATGTTTTTTACTTATGAAATGCTCTATAACTCTTGTCTTAGAGGAGACTCGGCCTAAGGACCATCAAACAACAAGTTATGTCTCATGGGTAAGCGTTGACACCACTACATTGTGTATTAATTTATGAGACGCTTTATAACTCTTTCCTTAGAGGTAGACTTAGACCAAGGACTTTCAAGCAACAAGTTGTGCGCTATAAACAAGATTTGACATTAACACATTATATTTTAATTTATGAGATATTCTATAATCATACATCTTTTAGAAATGTCCTTTCTCATATAACCTTTTACTAGCTCATGACTTAAAATAATGTTATCACTAATCACTCTACGTGGGACAAAAGATGATTGATTATGATCAATAAGGGAGGGCATCACCTTATGTAATCTAGTAGTTATCACCTTAGTGATAAGTTTATATAGGGTTGTACAACATGAAATGGGTCTATAATCTCCAACCTTAGAAGGATTCCCTACTTCAGGAATAAGAGTCACTTCAATGTAATTTATTGGCTTATACATAGTACCTGTCTCAAAGAATTGTTGCACTGACCCTGTAATCTCAGTTCCTACTACTGACCATGCCTTTTTAAAGAACAATGCATTGAATCCATCTTGACCAGGTGTTTTGAGATCACTGATATCCCTAAGAGTCTTCTTTATTTCATCCACAGTGACTTTTGCTGCCAACAGTTGTTGTTGTTCTCTATTCAGTGTAGGTCCTAATTGCATTATGATGGTATTAACACTTGGTAAGACATACATAGATTCCCCCAAAAGTTCTCTGTAAAAAATTAGAATTTCATTTTCGAACTCCTCTTGTGAAAAGATTCTAGTGCCATCTGATGTCAAGATACTGATAATCGTATTTTGAGCCACTCTATTCTTCAATTTTGCAAAAAAAATAAGGTAGTATTTGCATCCCCTGTTCTTAGCCACTGAACTATGGATTTTTGTTGTATAGCAGTTTCTTCAATCAAGCTCCATTTCTTTAGTTGTATTTTCAGCTCCTTCTCAATATCTCTTTTGTCAGCTACTGCATTAGGATCAGCCATGCTATGCTAGATTTGTTGCAACTGAGCTCTAAGCTTCTTCACCTTCGTACTCACTCCCTTAAACTCATCTGTATTCAAGCTCTGTAGGGAGATTTTAACTTTTTTAAGTTTCAGCCATACACCTTTCATACCATTTACATTCCCCTCCCCCCCAAGCTAGAGTCACCTTGTTCAGAAACTCAAGATGTCCAGCAATAGCATTAAAGAATCGAAAAGCTTTACGAGTGGTATTTGGGGTCCTTTACAGTTCAATACTCAATGGGGAGTGATCAGAACTCCTTGGGACCATAACTACTATCTCCAAATAAGAAAAATTCAAGGCTCATTCTGCATTTACCACTGCCCTATCAATCTTGCTATAAGTGTGCCCATTTGATAATGCCCGTTTTGATTGAAGTTTTAAAATATATTTAGCCATAGTTTTTGAAACTATATTTTATTCTTTTTTAAGGGGTGGGAATGGAAGGGAGGAACCAAATAAAATAATGATCTAATAGGAGAGGTCTATTCGGTGCGCGCCCAAAAAATAGTAGTTGTGAATTTTTTATGGGTTAAAAAAAAAAAAAGCTAATCACTTTGGAATGTCTTAAGTGGTTGTTTGATAGAGTGTATTAGAATAAATAATATTTTTATTAGGTGTGGTATTATTTAGTATTTTATTTGGTAATAATTTTGAGCCTATGTATAAATAATACATGTATCAGTCATACACCTTATTTGATATTACTAGTTTAGGTGCGCGTGTACCTTACTTTAATGAGTTCAAACATTATCTTAAATAGTATATTTATTTAAATAATAAAGATGAATATAATAATTAAATTTAATATCTTTTGAGTATGTAAGGATGGAGAATTTATTTAATAAACCTAATCTTTACCAAAAATATTTTTAAAAGTCGATCGACATTCATTTACCATCTGTAAAGTCAACAAAATAATATAATGGTAGAGACATCAAAATAATACAATTAAATCTAATCTTTACACATAAAAATTTTCTCAAAGTCGTTCGACACTCATCTACCACCTGTAAACAATAACATAATAATATGATAATAGAGATATCAAAATAATACAACTAAATTTAACCTTTACATAAAAAAAGTTCCTCAAAGCCGATCAACATTTATCTATCACCTGTAAACTGCAACAAAATAATACGATAAAAGAGATTTCAAAACAATACAATTAAACTTAAATTTTACACACAAAAATTTCTCAAAGTTGATCGAGATTCATCTATGAACTGTAAACTACCATAAATTAACAAACTAATAGAGATATTACGATAATACAATTAAACCTAACCTTTACATTAAAAAAAAATTAAAGCCGACCCACATTCATCTAACATTTGTAAATTAAAATAAAACAATAAGATAATACAGATATCAAAACAATACAATTAAACTTAACCTTTACACAAGAAATTCTTCAAAACCAACCGACATTCATCTACGACCCTAAAGAATGATTTTAAATTAAAACAAAGAAGATATATATATACACACATGTTGAATTCTATTATGCTGACAAAAATAGTGGAGAAGTTGAGGGTTAGAAGATCAAACATTTACCAATCTAGATATGCAATCAAATCAAGTTAGATGAGCATCATTAATATTCTCCCCATAGGTAAACCGATTTGTTCTCTAGTTTAACTTACATCTCAATATTTATAGAAGTATTTTATTAAAAGAGTCATGTTTTAGAAATATTTTTCTAATTGAACAGTAGAAAGAAAAATATTAATTAATTCTCCTAAAATATAATTTTTAGGAGTCACATATATTGTAGGAAGTCTAATAGAAAGAAAAATATAGGAAGTCTAGTAGAAAGAAAAATATTAATGTGATTAATTCTCTTACCATATATTTTAGAGTCTCATATATTTAGGAAGTCTAGTCAATATAATAAAAAATAATTAAATAATAAATTAAAAAATAGTAAAAAGACAATTTTATCAGTCTTTTAATGAAGATTAAAAAGTTCAAATCACTTTTCTAAGGATCTTCACACTTTTAATATATTATAGATTATAGATATAGATATAGATATAGATATAAAAATAGAAGATTATAGATATAGATAGGGGTATTACTAATACATTCTCAACCATGGTATTAGTAATATATGGATCTTAATGTATGAGATAAATATAAATAAAGACAAATACCTTCAAATTCTTTTAACCATTCTCTATATGTTTCTAAATTTTTCCAAAGAAACAAAGACTTTTAGCTTCGTATCCCGCACTGCAAATTTACTCCACACTGCATGTATTTCCTTAACAACCCAAAATGAAAAGCTTGCAAAATTGCTTCATGAAAAGCTTGCCTTCAATTAAAATAGTACACTTGAAAAGGCCATGATAATTGCTACAAAATCGAAAAGTAGCAGGCATGATAAGAATGACGGGAAGAAGTCAACTAATACTTAGCCTCCGGGCTAATTTAAGATTTGTAGAATACGGATGTATATAAAAAAAAAAAAGGTTAAATACATATACAGGCTCCTAAACTATTTTACTTTTTCCGTATAGGCACCTCAAATAAACCATCTACCTATTGAACCCTTGACTCTTTCACAAAATATATCAATTGACCTCAATCACTGACGTGGCGCTGACATGGCGTGGCATGTGTAATGCACTCTCCTAAAGGAGAGTGAGAAATCTTAATTAATTAAAAAAATAAACATAAACAATTACAACCAATTAAAAAAAAATACATTAAAGAATTTTTCTTTTTTAAAGAAGAAAATAATCATTATCTTCTTCTCCATATCTTCTCTTTATCAATGGCTTCTTGAAAAATCATTGACATATAAGTTGAATGAGAAAGCATAATTAATCAACAAAATTAAACATAAAAAATCTCAACCAATTAAAAAAACACATTATAAAGAAATTAAAAAAAAAAAAAAAAAAGGAGAAATAGCCATGATCCTCTTCTCCATATCTTCTTCTTCATTAATGACTTCTTTAAAAATCATTCATATATAAATTGAGTGAAAAATCATAATTAATGACTTCTCCATATCTTCTTCTCCCTTAATGACTTCTTTAAAAAACACATTGAAGAAATAAAAAAAAAAAAAAAAAACATCCTCTTCTTCTCCATTAATGAGGGAATGGACAAAGGGGGAGGGGGGAGGGCTATGTTCAATAACGAGGGGGGGCTATTCAGTCGACGAAAAGGGGAGGGGCTGTTCAATAGACATAAAGAGGGAGGGATGTGTGGGAAGGGGTGGGGTTAGAAGAAAAGGGTTGTTGGGTGTGTCGGGGGCGGGGGTTGGAAGAGGAAGGTTGGTGGGGTTAGGGGTGTATTAGTTTATTTTTTTAATTTTAATTTAATTATATTAAAAAATTATTTTTAAAATTATTTTAAGTTAAAATAATACGTATCATTATTTGATTTGCCACTTTGCCACGTCACTAACGTGTGTATTACACACATTTTATAATTTTTGCCACGTCAGTAAATTGGGCTCAATTGAAATCATTTGTGAAGTAGTAAAGGGTTCAATAGGTACCTGTCTTAATTGAGGTGCCTATACGGAAAAAGTGAAATAGTTCAAGGGCCTGTATATGTATTCTGTAAAAAAAAAAAATATAGAGTAAATACATAATTACTCCCCCTAATGGTGGCTGAAATTTTCAAAAAGACACATAAACTTTAACTTGACCTATTACCCCACGATTCTTCTTTATTCCGTTTCAAATACACCATTTTGGACCTTTGCATATATACACGCGCCACAGGCGCGTGAAAGGACTCAAAATTGACTTTTTTGACCAATAAAAAACTTCTACGTGTAAATAATTAATACATAATTTATATTCTTTTTTTAAAGAAAAAATTTAATATTTATTTATTTATTTAAATTACCCGGTACCCTAACCCCCCTCTCCCCTCCCCCCAACCCACTCTTTCTTCTTCAACACCTTCAACACCATTAAAGCTTCATTAAAGCTTTTTTTTTTCTAAATATCATTAAAACTCTATTAAAGCTCAACACAATGTCTTCTTCAACACAATATCTTCTTCAATACCATTAAAACTCCTCCATTAAAGGTCCATTGAAGTTTTTTTTAAAAATATCTTTAAAACTCCATTAAAGCTCATTTAACTATCTTTAAAACTCAATTCAATCATTTAACTATCCTTAAAACTCAATTAAATCATAAAATAATCTTTTGAAGTGATTTGAACAAAAAAAATTGACGGAAAGAGCGATTTTGACGGAGTGGAGGGTTAGGGGGAGATGCTGACAGGGTGGAGGTGTTGGACAGAGGGTAGGGGTGCTGAATGGGGGTGGGGTGGAGGGGAGCTGCTGTACGTCGGGGGAGGGGGTGCTGGATGGGGTGGGGTGGGGGAAGAGGGGGTGAGGGGTGATAAATTAAATAAAAAGGAAAGATTTATTAAAAAAATGAAATTAAATATATTTAACATGTGGCAACACCTGATTGGTGCGTGTGTTCACTCTCTTTGTTGTGACTGAGATTCAGCGAAAAATGGTGCATTTGAAATGAATTAAGTAAGAATCGTGGGGTAATAGGTCGAATTCAAAGTTTAGGTGTCTTTTTGAAAATTTCGGCCAACATCAAGGGGGTAATTATGTATTTACTCAAAAATATATTTAGTGGAAATTGATCTGAAATCTACTAGGTAAATAACTCAACATTCCGTCAAAGTGAACCACTTAGTCTTCCCGTAGCATGGGTCTTAGCAGATTATATTATATCAATTTTAGAAAATATACACATCAAATATCTAATTTTACGAAGAGACTACGTGTTTACGTGACCATAACTACATAACTTAGCAAACATAGACTCCTAATTACCCTATTTAGCCTAAGTTTCAATTAATTACAATTCATAGTCCTCTCTTGCTTATTAATTATCTGTAATTATAATTCATAGTCTCTCTCATGTATTTTTTCTTTTTGTCTATTTTCTATTACTCTCCTTTTTTTCTTTTTTCAATTTTTTTCTTCATTTCTTCTTTTCCTTTTTTTTTTTTCATTTCTTTCCTTTTTTTTTTCACTTTTTTCTTTTTCGTTTTTTGTTTTGTTTTTTCTTTTTTGTTTTTTTCTCTTTTCTTTTTTTTCTCCTTCTTTTTTTTTGTTTTTTTTTCTCTATTTTCTATTACTCTCCCTTTTTTTTTTTTTTGTTTTTTTCTCCTTTTTCTCTCATTTTTTCTCCTTTTTTTTTCTTTTCATTTTTTCTCCTTTTCATTTGTTCGAACTAGTAAATTCAAATACAAGTGCAAGCTATAAAATACAAATACAAATGTAAACTATAACATACAAATACAAGTGCGAACTATAAACTACAAATACAAATGTGAACTATAACATACAGATACACGTGTGAATTATAAAATACAAATACAAATGCGAACTATAACATACAAATACAAATGCGAACTATAACATACAAATACAAGTGTGAGTTATAAAATGCAAATACAAATATAAATATGAACTATCATTTGTATTTTTCAATTATTGAAAAGAAACGATTGATTTTCTTTCTACAAATACTTGTTTGTATTTATTGATACGAGTTATATTTATTGATACAAATAAATACAATTCAAATTTTTATACAAATACAATATTTATTAATACATATTGTATTTATATTTGTAAAATTATTTGTTTCATTTATTTGTATCAAGTGATATTTGTTTATTTACAAATACGAATGATAATTTTGACATACAAATACAAAATGGTGTATTTGTATCAAATGATACATTACGTATTTATATATTTTAGAATCAAAAAATTACATTTAATACATTTACTTATTTGTATACAAATACAAATGATAAATTATACATAATCACGGCTAAATACAATATGTGATCAACTTACAAATACAAAATAACTCTTTAAAAATAAAAGACATCGACGAAAATAGAATACAAATACAAATATAATCTAAATATACAAACTCAATAAAACCACAATACAAATATAATTCAATATAATATGAAATCAGTTATAAAATACAAAATAGGTCTTTAAAATACAAGTGTGAATATTTAAAATATAAATGATGGTGCGAACTAAAAAATATAAACACAACTGCAAATTATAAAATACAAATACAAATATGAAAAACAAATACTAGCACGAACTTTAAAATATAAATACAAATACAGTTGTATCAATGAATATAAAAATATAAATGATGGTGTGACTACAAACGATAAACAGTTATAGTGTTTACGTTATCATCCATGACTTGTGATCGAGTAGTCATATTTTTCGAAAATACAAAAACTATGAAATAGAACAAAAAAAATGATAAAGAAAATAGGTACAAAAAAAATCAAAGAAGCAAAGAGAAGAAGAAAGATAAATAGAAGTTGGAGATGGAAGAGAGAGAAAAAAATAAAAAAATTGGAAAAAATAGAAAAAAGAAGAAGAAAAACGAGGAAAACAGGAAAAGGAAAGGATTTTAAAAAATGAAAAAGAAAAATAAATGGTAGTATTTTTGGAGAGATTAAATATGCAGTGTATTTATGTTTTTTATGAATAGACGACTGAGTAAAAATGAATACAACTGCTATAAATGAATACAACGGTTAAATAGGTACTGTATTTATATTTTATATGAATACAGACTATTGATAAAATCGAATACAGCGAGCGTAAACTGAATACAATGGCTATAAATGGTAATTATTAAAATATGGCTATGAAAGGTGAGTTTTACGGCAAAGTGTTGCTATTTTTGAAAGATACCTTTTTTTAACTTATATCGCCAGTTGCCACCCAAATTGTCACTCTTTATTATCGAAGGAATAATCACCAATAAGGATTTAGGATTGTGTTGGAGTAGTAAATACTCATTCATTCTTAATCAAAAGTTTTTAGAGCGAACAATTTAAGTACAAAAGCACAGGAGTAATAGTTGAGGAGAAATTTAACCTGCTTACTTATTAAAATACAATGGCATGTTATCTTTTGTTATATAAAAGACGATCAAGCAGTAGATACAAAAATTTGATAAAATTGATCTAAATTTGAGTTGAGCAAAACTTAATTAGTAATTTTTCAAAAGAAATTTTGTTTAAAAGGGAAAAAGATTTCAAACACGCGTAATAACTAACCAAATAAAACAACAGTAAAAGAAAATATTGTAATTTATTGGAAACTAATTGGCAAAACATAGGAACACTGCCAATTTCTAATCCTACACAATGTAGATAATAAATGATAATAAACCGCATTACGTGAATAGAAAGAAATATAATCCTACACAAATTAGAATTGTAATGTAACTAATTATAAACCAGTTCGACGTTGGATTTAGACATCTATATATACCCTTCACCCTTCAACGCAATCTCTTAACACTTGATCTCAAATCATTAATCTTCCTTGTCTGTTGAAACAGTTACATTGATATTGATTGATCATGGCTGGTGGGCACTTTATCGTCCATACGAGAGAGGGGGGTAACTACCCGGGGAAGCTAACATGGTATGTGGTAATTACTTGTATTATGGCAGCCATGGGAGGGTTCATCTTTGGTTACGACATTGGAATTTCTGGAGGAGTTACTTCTATGGATTCTTTTCTCAAATGCTTCTTCATGTCTGTTTACCACGAACAGGCCCTCAACACTTCCACCAACCAGTACTGCAAGTTCGACAGCCAGTTGCTCACCCTTTTCACCTCTTCTCTCTACCTGGCTGCCCTTATCGCCTCCATTGGTGCTTCTTTTGTCAGTAAGAAACATGGCAGAAAATTGACCATGTTCCTTGGAGGTCTCTTCTTCTTGATTGGTGCGGTCCTCAATGCTGCTGCCATCCACATTAGCATGCTCATCTTGGGTCGTTTCCTTCTCGGCCTTGGTGTCGGATTTGCTAATCAGTCAGTCCCTATTTATTTGTCCGAGATTGCTCCCTATAAATACAGGGGAGCTTTCAACGTCCTGTTCCAATTGGCCATCACCCTTGGAATCTTGACAGCTAATATAGTTAATTTTCTAACGAACAAGATCCCTGGAGGTTGGGGCTGGAGAGTCAGCTTAGGAGGTGCAGCCGTGCCAGCTCTAGTAATCATGGTTTCATCCATGTTTCTCTCTGATAGTCCCAGTTCGTTGATTGACAGAGGAAACACAGAGGAAGCAGAGCAGCTCTTGAAAAAGATCAGAGGAGTCGACAACGTGAAGGCTGAATTTAAGGACCTTGTGGAGGCGAGTGAAGCATCCAAGAAAGTAAAAGGGCCATGGAAAAACCTCATGACAGTGCGAAAGTACAGACCACAGTTGACTTTATCGGCTCTGATTCCAACATTCCAGCAGCTCACTGGGATTAACGTGGTCATGTTCTATGCTCCCGTGCTTTTCAAAACTCTAGGATTTAAGGCCAATGCTTCCCTAATGTCAGCTGTCATCACTGGGGCCGTCAACGTGGGTGCAACTTTTATTTCAGTCTATTGCACAGACAGGTATGGCAGGAGGGTACTTTTCCTTTGGGGTGGTGTCCTAATGTGTGTATTTCAGGCATTAGTCGCAGGTCTTATTGGGTGGAAATTCGGAATTACAGGGGTCACAACAGATTTGCCCCAAACGTATGCGATATTAGTGGTTCTATGCATTTGTGTATTCGTGGCTGCCTTTGCATTCTCATGGGGTCCATTGGGGTGGTTGGTTCCAAGTGAGATTTCTCCACTCGAAGTTCGATCTGCAGCACAATGCGTCACCGTCTCAATGAACATGCTTCTCACGTTCGGGGTGGCACAAGTTTTCTTGAAGATGTTGTGCTGTATGAAGTTCGGATTGTTCATCTTCTTCGCGGCCTTTGTGTTTATAATGACACTGTTTGTCTACTTCTACGTGCCCGAAACCAAGAATATACCCATTGAAGAAATGTCCCAAGTCTGGAGAGAGCATTGGTACTGGAAGAAGTTCGTGGATGATGAAGATGCAGAAATCAAGCCACGAGTGAAGCCTGCAACAGATATAGTCTAGTGTAATGGATTAGCACATGTTTTAGTGTTTTTGTATAATTTTTTTTTTAATCTTGATATATGCTTTAAAGTTGAGGAATTTTTGGTAACAATTGGGTGTTGTTAGAATTGGTTAATTTTACATAATCTTTCTGTGCAAATATTCCTGTTTCTGCTTCATTTTTATTCCCAACGAGGTTAACAAAACCAAAATTAACTGAAATAAGGTTACAAAATATAAGTAATTTGGTTCAAGACAAAATTGTTTGTCTACAGAATCAAAATCTGCATAGGATAATACTATTAACCTCTATGATTCTTCTTAAATACAGTTAGTCTTGGAACAGGGGATCCTCATGTACTCCAAAAAAAAATAATAATAAGCTGTTGTCACGATCCGAGCCGAGGCCTTGGCTGCGACGAGCATCCCAAACCATAAAGGCCCGGGCGCCCTTCTCTATCTGGCAATAATACACACCTTTCATATACTATAAAGAAACGAGGAAAATATAATAAGAAGGAAACATGGTCAATCTCTTAGTGAAACTGAACAATTCAAAAGGGAGTTCTTAACATTCAAAACACATGACACCAGTCTGCGCAATCTCTAATAATACAAGAACCAACATACATAATAAAACCAGGCCTTCCGAAATAAGGGAGGCTCACCAACTGCAACTTCTGACCAAACAACTCTACTGCTTAATGAAACCCTGGGGTTGTGCCTTAGATCCTGAAATATGGAGGGGGCGTCAATACATATGTACTGGTATGTGAAACAACCCAAAAATAGCATGCTTTTACACAAAATAGGTGAGAGCATTTCACAATAATAGTGAACATTTTGTAAGTAAATATACATGGGCATATTTCACACTTCCAAAACAATCAACACTATCTTGTTAAGGGCATGAAATCATTAGGTATCGTCATACCCTGAGTAACGCCCCGAGTCTGTACCTTGGACGCTACGCAGTGCTTACGACCCCAAAGGACCACAAGCTAATCCATGACTGATATCTGTTGTGAGCACTGAATAAACATACTAAAATAAATACAGAAATAGGCTGAAATGCCATAAGGTTCAAAACATCTGAAATACTGATAAAATATAACATCTGAAAAACTGAACACCATCTAACAACTAGTCTGAAAAGCCTCTAATCTGAACTGTCTGAAAGTGGAGTTGATGGGACAATCCCCCAACTAACTCCATCTACTGAAATACTGGAACTATTAAAATAATGAAATAAAAAAATATCCCCGAATGATGAGGACTCACTGCTAAATCTACTATTGGCTGAATCGGACTATGAGCGGTCGGGAACTTGAGAGTTCGAACCTATGATATGAGACATCATAGCACAAAGAAAGAGTATGTGTCAGTACGTGGAATATATTGGTATACTAGGTGAGGTAAGGCTGAATGCAGGGGTTAATATACATGAGGATATAACTGACTGAATGAGATAGAGTAACTGAACATGAGAGTACATGGATAACTGCAACTACTGTAAGTATGGAGAATGCAATCTGTGCATACACATATATATATATAAACTGTAACTGATCTTTTTTGTAGCTAAGTACTGAGTTCTTATAATCTCAGTTACGGATACTGATTGATTGTATCTGACAGTCCCGATTCTGTAAAACTGAACTGATTTCTATTCTGAAGACTGAGACTAAAACTATGGGAGGTAATCATCTAACCGACATGCCCCAAATAAGATAAGAGTCCAATCTGTAACCCCAATTGGAAGGGTGTCAGTACCGTGCCATGGGTAAAGACAAGCTGAAGAGTCACCCTCTACTGGCAAGTGCCCTAACCGAGAACGGTGTACCCTCAACTGACAGGTTAAAACACCTCATCAACCCTCAACTGATACTTTTATGTCTCAACCTACGCTAGCTATGTAGTTCTGAAATGCAAGATTGTTTCTAAGGATCATATCCTCTACTGACAGGTGAGCCCCCATCCTTGGGTTCACTCTGTGCTGAATCCTACTCCCAACTGAAAGACACTAAGCTAATTAACTAAACTGAACTAGATTAATACTAACATCACTGAGTTTTCCTAAGTTTTGTGACTGACTGAGTTCTACTGAGTTCTGTAACTGAGTGAGAGGAGTACTAATCATGACATGACTGATACTATTTATAAATGACACTGGCTCTAGGTAAACAACTAAATTATTGGGTATTTAATACCCTTAGGACTCGATGGTGTGAAAAGTAAAGCAAATCATAATCTTGAATAACATAACAATGTTCACTTGGTCATAATTCGTTCATAGAGACATTTCATCAAACACTTGTAATGCATTAACTTGCACATGAATAGGGAATACATGTTAGCATGCTATAATGGCATTATTTCATTCTCATAGATAGTTTATCAAACACATGAGAAGCATACTTGGTTCATTAAATCATAAACACTTAGGGTTAACATAGTTACAATAATCAACTTGCAAATTGAAGGATTTATCATGAATATCACGTAAATAAACACATACTAGGAACAATTCTTGAAACTTGGAATCTAAATCATAGATAACATATAAACATGGAAATTACAATACCCAAACTTGTAAATTCATGGATTATAACATGGGGATTACTTAATTCAATGCACATGCTATTCAATTTCATGGAATCTACCATTAATCATGGATTGAAACTCAATTAATGTCAAGAACATGAATACAATCCAATTTCGTACATATGAATCATGAATCATAAATCTTGAAGTTTTAAAAATGGATTCTTGGACTCTATGGGTGAAAGGGACCCATAGATGAACACCTAACATACCATGGAATACTTGTTCTTGAGGGTTCTTGGAGAAATTCCTAGGATTGGCCTTGATTCTTGAGAGTTAGGGTTTATTTTCTTGAGAGAGAAATACCATTTGATTTGGGGGAAAGGTGAATAATGAAGGGCTTAAACATTTTTAGGGCTTAACTCCCACATATGGGCGGAGTAAAATTATGGGAAAAGATTGTTTTAACCATGGGCACAACTTTATTTTTTTCATGAAATTTTTCCGATCTGGACCCCCGTCGTGATGCGCCACTATCATGCCAGGCCACTAGAAAATAAAAACTGGGAAATTGCATAGTGGCGCGATGTAGTACAATCGCGTTGCCACCTTGGACGCGACCTGGAAGCTCACCGCGATGCAGTGGTATCATGTTGGAACATTGGAAAAGGAAAATTCTGAAATTGAGCCTTAGCGTGATGCGCCAATATCGTGGAAGCTCACTGGTTTTTGACAATTGCCATTTTGGCTGGATCCGTGATGCGCTGATGGATCAGGTGGTACACTATCATACTAAAATGGCCATAACTCTTCACCCGGGTGTCAAATTTGGGCGAATATTTTATCGTTGGAAAGCTAATTGAATTTCCTAAGCAATGGAAGGCTCTAAACTAAAAATTACTAAGTATTTAAAATTTTTTATATTGGATAACTCATATACTAAGAGCTAATTTAAGCTAAGGAAATACGGGGTATTACAATATCTCCCACTTGGGAACATTTATCCTCAAATGAGACTGGCTAGGCTAAGAAACACTGATAGACTGAGCCAACACACTGAATATGCACACTGAAACATGACTACATGACTGAACTATTGACAAGTTGAATTCTCATACCATGCATGCATACTGATACATGGAATGCATGACTGAAACTACTGACAAACTGAATTTTTATATTGAATATGCATGAACTAAACTGATGGCATTGGAACTTGTGGGTCGACCTATGAGTACCACTACTCCAAATTGAATTTGTTACGTGAATAAAAATTGGAAGGTTTAGGACATGAAAGCTCAGGGATTATAGTGCATCTCCCTCTTGGGACACTATGTTCCTCGAGAAAGCTGACTTGGCTGAGATACTAAGGAAAAGCTAAGATGATGCACGGGAACCCATAAACTAAATCTTGAATAAATATCTGGGATCTGAAACTGAGATATGATACATAAACTGGGCTGAACTTGCAACTTGGCAAAAATTCTATAACACGAGGCGAGGCCTACGAAACATCATCTTAAAATAGAGTGACTAAGCCTTATGCATTGTAACTACAAATTTTTAAACTTAGACATATTCCTCGAATACCCTCTCAACAATACACTACACCTCAATACGTCACTTCACTTGCGACTATTAAAAATATTCATATAAGCGCTGACCATGAATACTTGAACATACTAACCTATCTGATTAACTGAATGGCTGATAGCTGAATATTGGGCATGTAAGACTGAATTATAATTAGTCAAAATAACTGGGTGAAAATGTAGAGTATTATGCATATTAGGTATGAACTTACTGGGTAACATGAGATAACTAAGCATGAGTTTGCGAAAACTGTATTATTTGAGAATGCAAGACCAAATATAGGACATGATTTTGAAATAGTCTATAAACTGAGGTACTGATCTAATTACTGAGCTAAGACTGTGACTGTAACTAAGACCGTACTGGAACTGAATACTGAGTGAACTAAAACTCCTTATACTAGGAACTGTAAACATGCATGATTTTCGATGATGTCCATGAATATGATCTATGATCGTAGAATTGACATGTAAAACATGAGTAGATATCGGGATGACTCTATTACTGAAATCAACTGAAGGAATTTTCTGAAATACTGTACTCGAGCAATTTTTGCATACTCGTCTGGATGGAATATATTTACCTACTGGGGTAGGCACTATAAAAAGTTCTGTTAAGATTTCTAACCTGACTTAAAAGTTGACTGCTATGCAAGGAGTTACAAAAGATAGAGAAGTTCTTAGATCTAACAAGGCATAAATATGTAAATAGAAGATCTGTAACGTACCAATGATCACATCAGGAGAAATTTCCAAATCTTTTCTGGATTGAAGTGCATAAAACCTATTTAGGCGTTGCCCATTGGTGGCACTGGAAGTAGGACCCTGTTAATTTGGGCAACTGACTGAGCTGAAGGACAGTTATACTGACCCTGAGAATCTGATTGAGGACAATCTCTAACTCCGTCGCCTGGCTTGCTATACCCAAAACAAACATCAATGCTAGCTCTGCACACACCCTTATGATTCTTACCGTATTCTCTATAAAGTGGATGGGTACGACCACTGCTTACACTACCCTAGGTTTTAGAGCCTGGCGCACTATCATGACTGTCATTCCTAAACTTAGGGACTAGAGCACTGGATAAGGACAGAGCTGGAACTGAAGACTTTGGACAAAACTGAGAACGGTTACTATCTTCTGACTTAGGCTGACTGAAATTAAAGTTACCTGTTCAAGCCCTCTTATTTTCCCTCTCCTTCTTCTTAAGTTTTTGCTCTTCAATATGTTAAGCATGGACCATAAGCCTAGATATGTTTATCTCCTTAACTAACATCACAGTCCTACACTCCTTGACCATACTATCAGATACCCCAGACATAAACTTGCTCATTCTAGATCTATTATCTGTCACTATATGGGGAGCATACCTTGCTAGCTGAGTAAACTTGAGGGAATACTCTTTTATGCTCATGCTACCTTGTCTGAGATTGATGAACTCTAACACTTTGTCTTCTCTTAGCTCTAAGGGAAAGAATCTATCTAGGAAGGCAGTAGAAAACTCTTCCCACTCTATGGGCTCTGCATCTGTACCCTTGTGTACTTTTCACTGCTTATACCATGTAGGGGCTACATCTTGTAGATGATAGGCGGCTAACTCAGCAATCTCACTGGAAGTCACTCCCATGATATTTGTGACTTTTTGAACCTAATTGAGGAACTCCTATGGATCCTCTTCTGACTTGGATCCCATAAAGGAAGAAGAATTCATTCGGGTGAAGTATCGAATCCTGGTTGCAGCAGTATTGGCAACTGGGTTTTCCTGAACAGCATTTGGTCATTCATTCTGAGTTGCGACTAAATTGGCTAGAGTAGTAAATATAGCTCTAAACTCTGCATGAGAGACATATCGTCCAGGGGATCTTCTTGAACGTGCTGAGGAGCTGACTAGTTTTTGGTTCTTCTTTCATTAGTCCTTTTTGGAGGCATGTTCAGTAAACAAAAAGGAGAGAATGAATTAGACCGAGAGTCTTACTTGAGCTCACACTCACTCTTACTACATGAATACTAAAAGAAGGGAAACTTTTTCTAAAACATCTCATAGCCTCTCATCCATAAGTGTGGCGCACTACACACCCATGCACAAGACTCAACACGATGTAGCTTTCAAACTTTCTAGGACTCTATTGAACCTTAGGCTCTGATACCAAGTTTGTAACGCCCCAAGTCTGTACCTTGGACGCTACACGGTACTTACTACCCCGAAGGACCACAAACTAACCCATGACTGATATTTGTTGTGAGCACTGAATAAACATACTGAAATCAAGGTGAAAATAGGTTGAAATTCCATAAGGTTTAAAATATATAAAATATAAATAAAATATAACATCTGAAAAACTGAACACTGTCTAACAGCGAATCTGAAAAGCCTCTAATCAGAACTGACTGAAAGTGGCGTTGATGGGACAATCCCCCAACTAACTCCATCTACTGAAATACTAGAACTACTGAAATAATGAAATAAAAGAATATTCCTGAATGGTGAGGATTCACTGCTAAATCTACTGCTGACTGAATTTGAATTTGACAATGTGCGATTGGAAACCTGAGCGTCCGAACCTATGATATGAGACATCATAGCGCAAAAAAAGTGTATGGGTCAGTACGTGGAATGTACTGGTATGATAGATGAGGTAAGGCTAAATGCAGGGGTTAATATACATGAGGATATAACTGGCTGAATGAGATAGAGTAACTGAACATGAGAGTACATGGATAACTGCAACTACTATAAGTACTGAGAATGCAATCTGTGCATATACATATATATATATATATAAACTGTAATTGAGCTTTTTTGAAGCATAAGTACTAAGTTCGTATAATCTGAGTTGCAAATACTGATTGACTGTATCTGACAGTCCTGATTCTGTAGAACTGAACGATTTCTATTCTAAAGACTGAGATTGAAATGATGGGAGGTAATCATCTAACCGACATGCCCTAAATAAGATAAGATAACTGAGTTGGGGTCCAATCTGTAAGCCAATTGGAAGGGTATCAGTACTGTGACATGGGTAAAGATAAGCTGAAGAGTTATCCTCTACTAGCAGGTGCCCTAACCGAGAATGGTGTACCCTCAACCGACAGGTTAAAACACCTCATCAACCCTTAATTGACAGGTTTGATGTCTCAACCTATGTTGGCTACGTAGTTCTGGAATGCAAGGATTGCTTCTAAGGATCACACCCTTTACTGACAGGTAAACCCCTATCCTTGGGTTTACTCGGTGCTGAATCCTACTCCCAACTAAAAGACACTAACCTGATTAATTGAACTGAACTAGATTAATACTGAGATCACTGAGTTTTCCTAAGTTCTGTGACTGACTGAGTTCTGTAATTGAGTGAGAGGAGTACTAATCGTGACATAACTGATACTATTCATAACTGACACTGGCTCTAGGTAAATAGCTAAATTGTCGAGTATTAAATATGCCCAGAACTCGATGGCGTGAAAAGTAAAGCAAAGCATAATCTTATATAACATAACAATGTTTACTTGGTCATAATTTGTTCGTAGAGATATTTCACAAACACTTGTAATGCATTAACTTGCACATGAATGGGGAATACATGTTAGCATGCTATAATGACATTATTTCATTCTCATAGACAATTTATCAAACACATGAGAAGCATACTTGGTTCATTAAATCATAAACAATTAGGGTTAACATAGTTACAAAAATCAACATGCGAAGGGTTTATCATGAATATCATATAAATCAACACATACTAGGAACAATTTTTAAAACTTGGAATCTAAATCATGGATAACATATAAACATCGCAATTACAATGCCCAAACTTGTAAATTCATGGATTATAACACGGGTATTACTCAATTCAATGCACATGCTATTCAATTTCATGGAATCTACCATTAATCATGGATTAAAACTCAATTAATGTCAAGAACATGAATACAATCCAATTTTGTATATGTGAATCATGAATCATAAATTTTAAAGCTTTAAAAATGGATTCTTGGACTCTATGGGTGAAAGAGACCCATAGATAAACACCTAACATACCTTGAAATACTTGTTCTTGAGGGTTCTTGGAGAAATTCGTAGGATTGACCTTAATTCTTAAGAGTTAGGGTTTGTTTTCTTGAGAGAGAAATACCTTTTGATTTTGGGAAAAAGTGAATAATGAAGGGCTTAAACATTTTTAGGGATTAACTCCCACATCGGGGCGGAATAAAATCATGGGAAAAGACTGTTTTAACCCTTGGCGTAACTTTAATTTTTTCGTGAAATTTTCCCAATCTGGACCACCGGCGTGACGCGCCACTATCACGCCAGGCTACTAGAAAATGACAACTGGGAAATTGCATGGTGGCGCGATGTGGTACAATCACATTGCCACCTTGGATACGTCCTGGAAGCTCACCACTATGTGGTGGTATCGCGTTGGAACATTGGAAAAGGATAATTCTGGAATTGATCCTTGGCGCGACGCCAATATCGCGGAGGCTCACTGGTTTTTGACAATTGGTACACTATCAAACTAAAATGGTCATAACTCTTCGCCCGGGTGACAGATTTGGGTGAATTTTATATCGTTGGAAAGCTAATTGAATTTCCTATGTAATGGCAGGCTCTAAACAATAAATTACTGATTATTTCAAAAATTTTATATTCGATAACTCATGTATTAAGAGCTAATTTAAGCTAGGGAAATACAGGGTATTACACCCTGACTTGCAAGTCCATCAAATCACATCATATCATATCTGTAGCCCTTTTCACTTATTATCATATTAATGACCACCCATAGCTTTTAAACATCAAATGAGGGATAGTCATGCAGTAGGTTTTCATTCTAATTCACATCAAAAACACTTTCTTTCAATAATATAATCATAAGGTGTTCATGTTATGTTTACAATGTTCCAAACCCATAGAAATTGTTAATTTTTACACGATAAGCATTATCCATTCACAAACTCCCTCTCAACACATCACAAGCCATATCATTCCATGATCAGTAGTAAAGGATTCACTCACTAGTTTTCTTTGAGAAAATTCATGCATTTAAATAATTCATAATACTTGAAATCAAAGATATCATAAAGGAGAGGGAGTTTAGTCATTCATGCTGTCAATCAACTTTACAAAACATACGAAAATCATATATACATAGTTATAGTTCAATTTCCATGAAAAGTGGTCCAAGACAACATATATTTTCATCAAAACAATCCCATGATGCATACTTTTAGAAAATAATATCCAACACTTCATTGTAAAACATAATTGGGGACCTTTAATCTTGATAAAAAATTTAAACTTAGGCCCATGTTTTTTAGAGTAGTCGCACATACCTTAGGTTTTTTTAATTTGAAAAATGGAACCTTAATCTTGAAACCTTTCTTGAGAATCTTGAATTGAAAGACTTGAATTCTTGATCTTAGGGAGGGAAGTTTAGGGTTTTGTTTTGAGAGGATTTTGAGTAAGTTTAATTGATGAAATAAGAGGAAAATACCGCCATGTGAGGGTTGTAAGGTGTGGGCTGGGAGTTATAAGATAAGAAAGGACTAAAAATTCCTTTAAAATGTGGAACCAACGGTTGTAAACAAGGGGTAGACTGGAGCGTCTGACACAAAAAATGTCATAACTTTTCGCCCAGGTATTTTGAACAAGGCAAAATTGGTATCGTTGGAAAGATAATTCAATTATCTACAATTTGGTGGGTCTTGAGCTACAAAATTATACATATATCAAAATTTATATACATTCAAAGTAGACCCTTGTAGAATCGAATATCAAACTTTGGATGAATGAAAGATTCTTAGCTCAACTTTGCTCTAAGTGATTTCTATGGACACTTTTCACCTCATAATCACTTCATACACTAGGAGAAAGATCATAACCCGTGAATTTAAATATAAACCATGGATTAGAGCTTACACAATAGGAATTGTTCAAGCTCTAAAAGTGTAGAATAAAGAACGAAACCTCTCATTGAATATTTTTACTTAACAAAATATGTAAAGGCATTAAACGAGCTTCATAATAACCACTAGTGAAACGTGAAAGCACGAAACATGGGATAATGAGACTTTACATAGGGGTGATCTTGGACATTAGTCCTATGAATCATAATCATCACAACATAAGGCAGGGGTTTATTTGATGATCATAGACCTAATTTATATTGGTACTAATCATAAAATAAGATTTCGCGAAAGATAGGGATAGAAGCATTCTCCACCTCTCATGATACAACGAATAGACTTAGCTTAAGGTATTGCTCGGCTATGCCCCAATATTAAATAACATAATTTGTCCTTTCCATCTTACAATTCTCCCATCTCACATCTAACCACAAGAGTTTGAGTCCCACTGCAAAGTGCTTTTATTTTGAAGCCTAACTCGGAGTAACATGGTGATAACTTAAGCTATAGACGTTGTACTTTACATCCCACTAAGAATATTACCTCACCTTATCACTATCATCAAACACCCTCGGGTTTTAATTCAGGGAATACTAACCACATAGTACATGGGTTGTGTTTTCATCAATCACAACATTCAAGCCTATCATTACTACACCTACTTCATGAAATTTCCCCTACTAAGACCAGCTAATTTAATCACTTTCACACAGATTTTCATCATATATCTCCTTCCTAACTATTTCTCATGATGAAAGTCCATCACCTTCTTTCCCTGATCACCAATAACCTTAGCTAAAGAGTTTAAATCAAAATTTTCACATTCAAGAACATCTACTCCCCCTTCCTAAGTCACTACTACTCTTCCATAATAACTATCATACTATCATTCTGAGGGTCATTGAGAAACCCAAGCATATGACTCAAGGAAAGGAGTAACACTATTAGATTATAACATATACTTATTGCACTACTTGAGGTGGGATATGAAAAGAAGGTACAATACAATAGACACGAAGTGCTCCATATATTAAGTGTCTGGATCATAAATAGAGAGTTGCTCTAGAATAAACACAACATAGCATGAGTCCTCACATCCTGAGTCGTATAACATAAGTTTGGGATTTATGAAGTCAACGATTTAGAAAAGGACTTCTACTCGAAGCTACCGCTTCTCATTTTTAGAGCTAAAATAGTCATGAGTTCGCACAACTTTATCATTTTGGGTAATCCCGACATAAAATGAACCAGTAACATTTAGGAAGCATAGTTTCTTAGAACCAAGCATTTTGTGAGACATGAATTTTTATGGATCATGAGCAACATAACATAGAGCTTGAATATCTGGAATATTGGATTACTGAGGGACATTATTGCTTCTAGTTTGGAGGTCAGAACATGACATAAGTTACATAGAGATCTCAAACCTTAGATATTAGTAAAACTTGAATACATAAGACTTTGGTAGAATGACCTCTTAAATTAGAGTAGGAGGAGCTTGATTGCATAGGAATTGATTTTATCATGATTCTTACTTGAAACTTGACACCACAAGAAAAATCGGGAACTATGTTAATTCACCATCTTCCCCTTAGATCAAAGTCACAATCCTAACTTAAGGAGATATCTTCTCATTAAATCTTACAAGCACAACACTCAACACAATGGGGTATCACCATACATATATATGTTAAACTTTCCCTTTTTATCTCTACTCTAAAGGGATTGCTTTCTAAGAACGCTGCTCTTAATTTTCACTATCCCCTATAGCAATCAACCTACAACTTGCAGTCTCATGAGCATACCCATCCTCACTCCTTATCACATAAACAAAATCCACTCTCCACTACTTAACATTCTAATATTAGACCGTTAAGCACATAACTTACATCATAATTAAAAAAATTAAGACTATACCAAAGGCACATACTGCCTACTTATATTTCCTCTATTCAGCTCTAAAGAACATCACACGAAAACTCCTTAGTCTTCTCAATACCATGAGATTCAAGAACAAAATCTAGGTACATGTGATACTAATTCACATCACACTTTATCTAACAACATGCTACCTCCAAGTTCAACTTATTTTTATACACTCACGCTCTTATACACTTAGTGACTCAACCATAATTCATTATTTTAACACTAGTCCTCGTGTACATAAATATCATAACTATCCACTCTTTTTTTTCCACAAGTTGCCAACCTAAGCTATTTCATACCTCACATCAAGCCTACTACTTACTCCTACAAAACATGTATCACTAATCTTAAGCTACTATCCTTTTTACCACTACCCACATCTCAAGTTCAATCCTATAATATACAATCAATCATGTACCACTGATGAAGCAGGTCATATACCATACTATTCCCTTAAATTGGTGAATCAACCCAACTACGACATTTAACTTAATTACTGCCCACAAGTTTATTCTCTCCATGATATTACTACCATACCTTAGAATCTACCACACACCTTCTCATGTGCATTACTAGCTTACAACTACTAGAGCAAAGATAATTAAGGGAAGTAAAGTCACACAATAAAGATAGTCAATCTTAATCTTATAATATAACTCGTTATGATCTTATCAACATATTCAGCTTTCTCACATCATAGTTACTTACCCACACATACATCACAACTACCTTCGAAATTCCATATCCAGTAATGAGTCTACACCTATAACTTATTGGCTAATCTAACCATTTCCATTCACAGCCTATAAGAGATTTCTATAACCATCATAATTATCCACTCTAGGCTACTTCCCTATTTTGGATAGATAATAATCCTAGCCAAACACTTCCTTCACAACTACCATAAAATCTATAAATTTTGCTATTACATTAGCCATCCACCATAAAAGAAAACCACCCCTCAATCAAAGGGTTATACAACTAAAAATACTTATTTATGCAAAAGTCACCCTCACTCTGACTTCTAATCTTGTGATTTCAAGTCGTCAACTTCTAGACCATCTCACTACCAATGGATCATAACACTTTAACCTATACTACTATTCAGGTGGAAATACAGTTCCAACATTCTTCCATATATCATTACTCTTATGCATGACATCTGCAACATGAATTTTTTTGAAATGGGACTAAATACACTTTGGACCTTAGGCTGAAAAGCATAATTTCATTAAGATAAAGATATAAACTCGAATCAATACACCTTGAAGCACTAACGGACTCCTCTCCAGTCCTTGAGCTATCTCATAACTTTATGGATAACTCAATCGGGGAGAACTGATGGGGGAGCTAGACTCTTAGACTTGTATCGCCTTAACAATGAGGCATGGACCATGAACTTTAAACAAGGAAGGAATTTGGATAACTTTATTATGGATGACGCTATAGCACTAATTAGAGTGTGAAAGAATAAGAAACAACTCCTAAATGCCCGATAGCCTCCTAATTATAAGTGTGGTGCACAATACATCCATAAGCAAAACTCGACTAGACATGACTTCGAAGACACCCTGGGACCATGAACCGTGCTCTGATACCAAGTTTGTCATAACCCGAATTGAGGCCCAGGCCGTGATGAGTATCCCAAACCATAAAGGTTCGATCACCCATCTCTATCTTACAATCATGCATACCTTCTATATACTATAAAGAAATGCAAAAAATATAATAAGATGGAAACATGGTCAATCTCTTAGTTCAACTGAATAATTCAAAAGGGAGTTCTTAATATTCAAAACACATGACACCAGTCTGCGAAATCTCTAATAATATAAGAACCAACATACGTAATAAAACCAGGACAAGGCCCCCAGTCGGGCCATGAATCAAAATAAAATAACAATAACTCATAACTAGGCCTTCTGAAAAAAGGAGGCTCACTAACTGCAACTTCTGACCAAACAACTCTACTGCTTAACAAAACCCAGGGGTTGTGCCTCAGATCCTGAAATATAGGGGGGTCAATACATATGTACTGGTATGTGAAACAACCCAAAAATAGCATGCTTTTATACAAAATAGGTGAGAGCATTTCACAATAACCGTGAACATTTTGTAAGTAAAAATACATGAGTATATTTTATAAATTTCAAATCAGTTCTTGACAACCTTGACTCACTCTTTGTTATTCTTCTAAGCTAGTCAGTACACCCTATAAATCTGTAATCCCATGGGATATATGGAACCCGTCCTTGACTCGGCGACCAAGCCTCCAATCCAAGTATTCGTCAGGATTGAAGTGGTGATACCTCCCATGTGAGCACACCGCAGGAAATCCCCCCATGTGAGATGTCCTAAAAAAATATCCTTTCATGTAGGATCATATATCATAAATCATGCATCGACAACTAAGGTTTCCAGCGATGAGCCCTTGCACTCAAATGCCTTCTTCGGGTAACCTACTAGCTCTTTTAAGCCCAACTTTTAGTTCTTTAAAGAAAATATATTCATACTTTCAAAATATTCAACACTATCTTGTTAAGGGCATGAAATCATCGGGTATCGTCATACCCTGACTTGCAAGTCTATCAAATCACATCATATTATATCTGCAGCCCTTTTCACTTATTATCATATTAATTACCACCTATAGCTCTTAAACATCAAGTGAGGAAGAGTCATGCAGTAGGTTTTCATTTGAATTCACATGAAAAAACACTCTCCTTTTAATAGTACAATCATAAGGTGATCATGTTATGTTTACATTGTTCCAAACCCACAGTAATTGTTATTTTTGACACGATAAGCATTTTCCATTCAGAAACTCCATCTCAACATGTCACAAGCCATATCATTCCATGATCAGTAGTAAAGGATTCACTCACTAGTTTTCTTTGAGAAAACCATGCATTTAAATAATTCACAATACTTGAAATCAAAGATATCATAAATGAGAGGGAGTTTAGTCATTCATGCTGTCAATCAACTTTACAAAACATATGAAAATCATATATACATAGTTATAGTTCAATTTTCATGAAAAGTGGTTCAAGACAACATATATTTTCATCAAAATAATCCCATGATGCATACTTTTCAAAAACAATATCCAACACTTCATTATAAAACATAATTGGGACCTTTAATCTTGATAAAACATTTAAACTTAAGCCCATGGTTTTTAGAGTAGTCACACATACCTTAGGTTTTTTAATTTGAAAAATGGAACCTTAATCTTGAAACCTTTCTTGAGAATCTTGAATTGAAAGGCTTGAATTCTTGATCTTTGGGAGGCAAGTTTAGGGTTTTGTTTTGAGAGGATTTTGAGTAAGTTTAATTGATGAAATAGGAGAAAAATACCGTCCCTTGAGGGTTATCAGGCGTGGATGGGGAGTTATAAGGTAAGAAAAGATTAAAAAGCCCTTAAAAATGTGGAACCAACAGCTGTAAACTAGGGGTAGACTGAAGCGTGTGTCGCATGCTAATCGCGCGACCTCACTACCTACCTCACGAAAAATGCCATAACTTTTCGTTCGAGTATTGAATTAAGGCGAAATTGGTATCGTTGGAAAGCTAATTCAATTATCTACAATTTCATGGGTCTTGAGCTACAAAATTTTACATATATAAAATGTTATATACGTTCAAAGTAGACCTTTGTAGAATCGAATATCAAACTCTAGATGAATGAAAGATTCTTAGGTCAACTTTGCTTTAACTTATTTCTATGAACAGTTTTCACCTCATAATCACTTTATACACTAGGAGAAAGATCATAACCCATGAATTTAAATATAAACCATGAAATTAGAGCTTATACACGTAGCAATGACGATTCAATTTTTAGCTCAAAAATACGGGGTGTTACAGCTGCATAAAAATTAGGACACTTAACAAAGTTGACATTCAATATTCAAATATGATTTTCCTTAAAGCACAACCATAAATGATTACTGCAGTAAAAGATTCCAGCAATTACAATCAACACGAGATCAGTACTAAAGCCATCACAAAAGTATCAGAATATTCTGTGTGATTGAGCACCATAGGAGGGACATACAGAGGGAGGGACATACCATAGTATTATGCAAGCATGGAGTGTTGCTAAGTTTCTCACCAAAAAGAGGTCAAAAGAAAACTAAAATAGAAGACAAGCTACAAATAATAACTACATATGCAACTTAATTCAAGTTAACTGACTTTTAATGATGATTTCCTCTGTATAATGTGTGAAACTAATTCTGTCACTTTGGAATTTAACAATGAATAGGGAGAAAGTATTGAACCCTTTTCCGTTACACAAATTGTCTTAATATAAGTTAGCTCATTAGCACTGACCTATTCCTATAAATAAACATTCATAGGAACAAATTATGTTGTTTTGTATGATTTTGACTTAATAATGATAAGCTTCAAGATATTTGTTGTCCAGAAACAAATTATTTGATTCCATATTTCATATGATCCTAGGATGAGTTCTATGAATTATGATCAATTTAACCAATGGTGAAACCAAGGCTTAGGGGTTGTGGGGCACCAAGGGGTTCGAACACACATATTGATGCCCACAGTGGCAAATCCAGCATTTAGGGGTCGTGGGTGCTTAGGAGGTTCAAACACATAATTTATGTCCAAAGCTTTAAGGTTCTATCACAAACTAAAGGCCCCAATTATTATCTTGGTTTAAAATTACTAGAAGCTTTTCTAATTATATACCAATTTTTATATATTTTTATATAATTATACCTAGTCTGCATCGGACATAGGCTATAAGTTCGTCTAAGATACCCAAAGTTTTAAGGTTTCACACTTGAAAATCAAAACACCCTGCTATCATCTTGATTTCTAGAATGCTTTCCAAATCTTATACCAATTTTTTATAAAATTATAATTAATATGCATCAAATTTAATGGATGCCGAAGCATCATAAAATTGCACATAGGTCCGACCCTGAATTTAAAGATATGTATTTATCTGGTGAAACCTTATAAGTGATTCTATGATACAATATCAACCAACGAAGTCACAAAACAGCCACAAAAACATCACAAAACAGTCCATTATAACTAGGTACAAATGGCAACAAGAACACAAATACAAAACACATGATTTAAAATAGATAAATGGATAGATAGTTAGACAAATGAAGATGTAAATCCTAAGAATCCTATGATATATCAAATATAAGGACCCTTAACACCCACACAAAACAATCACCTAACTCCTATGAAGACACAAGAGGGACTTTACCTCCTCGAGCACCAACGTCTCAAGCTAAAATGCAACTCAAGTGATTCCATACTTGGGTAGCCATAGTTACGGTGGGGATGGCTTTTTCAAGCCCTACTCTAAGGTGATACACTCTTAAGAGAGAGTCTTAGGTGTTACAAGTATTTCTTGTCTTACATCAATAAAAAATAAAGTTATTATGAAATGAACCCTAAACGCCTACTTATAGTTATTATAAAATGAAGACAAAATGACCCTAATGCCCTTAATGAAAGGACCTCCTATAGAGTGTAAGTAAAGGGCACAAAATGACCAAAACACCCTTACGTAGAGTGGTGGTTTTGGAGTGTTACTGTGAGCCATTAAGTGTGGTCCAAACCATGAGTCCTCAAGCCTTTAATGCTCCAAGCAATCTTACACACATTACCTTGCTTAATGGAATGCTTAAGACCGATCCTCGATGCTTGTTCTTGTATACTCGAGGTGACCAAGTCTTGAGTATCTATGTGTTGGCCTACAAAGATGTCATCAAAAGCTAAGTTGGTCATTTGGCTCGTATCATCCTCCCCTTATTAAAAAGGATTCGACCTCGAATCCAAACCTTGCAAGAACAAAGAGAAGACAAATAAGCACTACATCCTAATGACATGAGGGTTAGATTTAGCACAATGAAAAACATCAATATTCCAAGGAGATACGCACTTGAGACATAACCACACATTCTTTGTTTTAATCATAAGGAACTTAGTAAAAATATTACAAAGGAGTTGGCGAAAGGAATCACCATCAAAGAGGGGGTGCCATAATTGAAAGTAAAGTCCATGCAACATATATAGAAATGTCAATAAAACAAGTGCACCGACCAACAACTATCCATCCTTCACATCCTAAGAAGTTACCAAGGTCAAATGAAAGAAGTAACCAAGGGCTTAGGTATCAGCCACTCTCACTCTCCCCTAGGGTAACATCCTTAAAGTTAAGCATATCCTCTTTATTACCATTGGAAATATCATGAACAAAGAGTGAATTGAGAAAGGTGTTCCATAAGTAAACTTCAAATAAAGGGTTCTCATGCATGCCCTAACTACTAGTTTCAAAATCTCCAGTAGGAGTATGCCCAACATAAGAAACACATAAAGAAGAAGTAGATGGAATTTCTAAGCATATGTCACCTTCTCTTTAAAAGGAGAAATCCTTACTTAGACACAAACCACCACGGGCAGCAAAGGGATCACAAGCAAAACCATCTTTACCAAGACAATCACAATTCAAGTTTCCTAAACAATCGAGCACATCAAGGTTATTTCCACCCGATTAATCATTGTCCACATCCTCACTAGCTATTGGCAACTCATATACCAACATGGACTCACCTTGGTTTTTACAAGGGTCAACTAGTGTGTGAATACTCTCGCCACTTGGTAATTGAATCTTAGTCAAGTTATAAGTGCTAGCGCTAGATGGACACAAATCATTCTCACGAGGAGAATCAATTTCTTCATCTAAAGGATCAACTAGTTCTTGCAACCTACAACAATAGTTTGGTCCTCATGCAACCCAACAATACCAAGAGTATCACCAAAGGAATACTCAATCACCTCTACCCTAGGCAAAGCTGCAACTATACCCACTTGGCTACTACTAGCCACAACACAATATTCTAAGTTCATAGGAGTGTAGGGGATAGTGTTTTTACCTTATATATCACATGAGATATGGCCTTTCTCTTGATGTGTGTCCGGGAAGCCCATTTGCTCCCTTTGACCTACCATATGATCCAATCTTTCATATATCATAGCTAGCTCTCGGGACATAGTGTCAAGGTAGGACAAAATGACATTGGTGACATTGTAGTCCATGGGTTGAGAGGTTGAAGCCGTGGGTTCCCTTGTAATTGTACCTAAAAAAATAAGAAAAAGAACAAGCCTACAAAATAAAACACAAGTTAGTTCAAAACAACCTCACCACACTCTCACACACTTGATCATCTCACACTTGGATTCAAAAGTATTATAAGTCAGCTTATAGTTCGTGATGAGTTGAGGGGTGAGTCTACTCCTTGGTCGGAATGGATTCTTTGTTTGAAGACTCAAGGAAATAATTTACGAACTTTAACCAAGAAATACTATGATTCAAAAACAAGAAAAGCACAAAATAACGCTAATACTAAGAAACGTATTCAAAAACTAATTTACAAATTAGTAGGTATTTACTAGTTTCCAATTAGTAGAAGAATCAATAAAATGAAACTAAGAATCAACAACAAGAAACTAAGAATCCAAGATTTCTAGCCAAAACAGATATTGTACGGAATTTGGTGATGTGGTGGTCTAGGATTGGTTGCGGTTTTCTTTTTTGAAAGGTTCTTTTTTTTCAACTTTGAAATTTTGGTTAAATTTTCAGTTCTTGAAGTGTATAATTTGGCCTAGGAGAAGAAAACAATAAGATTGGAGACCTTTTCACCTTTCAAAAAGTTTTGACTTGTCTTATACCTTTTGGGCAAGACACCTTTTTGAGGGGTTGGTGGACTTTTCCTCTTTTGTACACCTAGGATAGTGTTCTTTCTCCCCTTTGGAAATAAGTCTTTTGTTAGATATTTTTGTCCCCCTTACCTTTTGGTAGGTCTTTGGGACTTGTTTTCAAGACTAACAAAGACTTGACTTCTTTCTACTTGGCTTTTGGATCAAAACAACACTATTGAAGAGTCTTCTAGCAACTAGACATGGAGATTGGTCTAGAAAAATAAGAACCTTCAATGGAAGTTTGAAAACCAAACCTCACCTAAACCTCCAAGAATCAAAAATACCTTTTCAAGCTTATAACCCATAACACAATATTAACAACACAAGTGCAAGTCAACACCTTTAAGTTTTTGGATCCAACAACAATAACAACACAATGCTCAAGTTCTTGAAACCGTAACAATAATACCAACAACAGTGTTCAATCTCAATTTGGATATAGACTCAAGGGTGTTAGTAAAAACAAAACTAACACTTATAAAAAACTAAGACAACCAAAAGACACCTAGATCTAGACTCAAATCTCGTCCAAAACAACAACAACAAGAAGAACACTTTTCGGCCAAGAACACCAACACTTAGAACACTTATTTTTATTATTTTTCTACTAACTGAGCCCAAGATTGGTCTTGTGGGAACAAAACCAACCTTATATTTGATACCAAATTATACAATATCAACCAACAAAGTCATAAAACAGCCAAAAAAAAACATCACAAAATAGTCCAATAGAACTAGGCACAAACGGCAATAAGAACACAAACACAAAACACACGATTTGAAATAGATAGATGGATAGATAGTTAGACAAATAAAGATGTAAATCTTAAGAACCCTAAGATATATAAAATCTAAGGACCCTTAAAACCTACACAAGACAATCACCTAGCTCTTATGAAGACACAAGAGGGACTTTACCTCCCCTAGCACCAACGTCTCAAGCCAAAATGCAACTCAAGTAATTCCACACTTGGGCAGCCCTAGTTACGGTGGGAATGGATTTTCCAAGCCCTGCTCTAAGGTGATACACTCTCAAGAGAGAGTCTTAGGTGTTACAAGTATTTCATGTCTTACATCAATAAACAACCAAGTATGAAATGAACCCTAAAGAGCCTACTTATAGTTATTAAACAATGAAGACAAAATAATCCTAATGCCTTTAATGAAAGGAGTTCCTATGGAGTGTAAGGAAAGGAAACAAAATGACCAAAAAACCCTTAAGTAGAGTGGCGGTTTTGGAGCATTTTAAGGCACTTAAATGCTCCAAAACTCGTGAGGCACTAAGTGTGATCCAAAACTATGAGTCCTCAAGTCTTTAATGCTCCAAGCAATCTTTCACACATGACTTTGCTTAATGGCATGCTCAAAATCGGTCCTCCATGCTTGTTCTTGTATACTCAAGGTGACCAAGTCTTGAGTCTCTATGTGTTGGCCTCCAAAGATGTCATCAAAAGCTAAGTTGTCCATTTGGATCGTATCATTCTATCTTTTCTTTTTTGACCGTGGTTACAACATGCTGCAAATATTAGGAAAATAATTAAATCAATATTTTTAAAAGGCAGTTTTGGAACTCGTCTTGGGGCTTACATTAGGGCAGGGAACTAGGAAAACACCTTGAGACTCATGTGTGGGGCTAACTGTACGCCCTAACCACTCCTAACGCCCAATGCTCGGGGCTTGCCTAATAGTTCTTACATAAATTTTGTCAAATTTCTTAGTTAACGTTATTGATCCTGCTAATTCTTTACTAAATGAATAGCGTTTAGTCGTCTTTTCATCTATAGAAATAGAAAAATTAAGAGTAACTAGATTATTTACTATTTGAGAATGTCGTGAGAGTGAATATCACTAAACATTTTTGTTTAAAATATGAATCCGAATTTTATTCCCTCACTTGTCATTGGTCTTTATGTTTGGCCCTATATATTAAAATTATCATATTTTATTTTTATTCGTGAAAGAGTGATGTTTTAGCTATAATATTAACAATTTATTGATTATTGCTTTTAGTGAGGTAAATTGTATAGTACGGTAATTGTATATTTTAAAAAATCGTAATTTATTATTTGAAAGTTAAAATGTTAGGAGTGATTTGTATTTCATAATAATTTTATATCATTGCATTATTTCTACCGGTAAATGATGTTAAAAGCTTTATTTTCTATTAGTTTTTTTAATCATGTGTTACATTTTTAAAAATTATTAATGTTTTTGGTATAATTTTTGTGTTATTATATTTTTTAATATACTAATTTAAGTTACGTGCTTTGTATGTGTATTAAGCTATAAAATAAAAATCAAACTAATACAAAATCATAGTGCATAGAAGTGACTTCTAAGTACTTTCATTTAAACAAAGTCTTAGACTGTAAGGACCAAAAACCACTTAATCGAAAACTAATAAGAAATATCGTATTGATTTGGTTGAACGACTTCTTGAGAGAAGAGTCTTTGTTTGAGTCACTTTGAGAGTAAAAATCAAAATTGAATGACTTTGTAAGAAAAGTCATAAGTTGAATGACAATTTAATAATATTAACTCGTCATACTTATTTTTTAAAAAAATCAAAAACACTTTAGGAGATTAGGCTTTAGGTAGACCTCTACCCATTCTCCTATATAATCAGTGACAATAAAGAAGCTGAAACAGATTGCACAAGATTGACGTGCCTACTTCAGCTATTTCAATCGTTATTTTACTATATCATTTGTAATTTATTATTAGAGGTCATTTACGTATTAGAAAATTAAAACATTTAATTTAAAAAAAAGTAAAATAGGCATTTATGACATGGTTGCTTCAACCGTGATTTTTTACTATATCACTCATAATTAATTATTATAAGTCATTTAAGTATTAAAAAATTAATAGTATTTACTCCCTCCGTTTCAAAAAGAATAACCTACTTTTCTTTTTAGTCCGTTTCAAAAAGAATGATCCCTTTTCTTTATTGGCAATACTTTAATTTCAATTTTCCACATGGCATGCTTAGGACCACAAGATTAAAGGACATTTTGGTACATTTGACACAACTTTAATTTAAGGCCACAAGATTCAAAAGTCTTCTTTATTTTCTTAAACTTTGTGCCAAGTCAAAATAGGTCATTCTTTTTTAAACGGAGGGAGTAATAAAAAAAGTAAAATGGACATAAAATGATAAATTAACTCTTGATATTTTACATTAACTTGGCATCCCTAGTTAATTATTATAAGTCCTTTATATATTAAAAATTAATGTATATTTAATACAAAAAGTAAAATATACATTTATAACATGATTGTTTCAGCTGCTTCAACCGTGAGTTTATTATATCACCCATAATTAATTATTATAAGTCCTCTAAGTATTAAAAAATTAACACTATTTAATAAAAAAATTAAAATAAACATAAAATGATAAATTAACTCTTGATATTTTAAATAAACTTGGCAATCTCATATGGGTCCACTTAAATCTTTTTCACAAGTATTTTTTTATAATAATTTTACTATGTCACTTCTAATTAGCAGAATAAAAAAATATTATAAATCACAATAAGAAAAAAATTAAATTATCTAAAAGATATAATTGACTACTAATGCCACAAAAGTTTGGCCAAAGAGGAGTAACATATATTATTTGAAAATTACATAAAAGGTATTATAAATTACAATAGTTAAAAATATGATATTGATACCAAAAAATAATATAGCACGAGCCCCACAATATCTAGTTCATTGATTTGGTTGGGAACAAGTTATCCCGGGATAATTAATCCTACGATTAGCTATCCCGGGATTAGTTATCCCACCATATATATGGGATAACTTATCCCATCACTAAAGCATAAATGGTGGGATAAATAACCCCTTGGCTAACTAATACCTCCAATCAAACATGAAATAAAATAATCCTACATTTTATCCCGAGACTGTTATAACTTATACCTCACACCTAACGATCCCTAATAGTTCAATAAGTATATTTTTCTCATTAACTTTGATAATTTTTTTTCATTTTACGGTCTTTGTCTATTATGTCAGCTTCTATCATGTTTACTTGTAAGCATAGATTTTAATAAATTGTGCTCATTTATGGGGTTCTAATATTATCATGAGAGAATTAATTTATGAAAATTACTTAAAACTCCAACTTAAATTTCTATTATTGTATAAAATCCTAATTATCAAAAACAATTATAAAAATCTCTTTCTGACTCTTTCTCCAAAATTCATATACATATCTCACCTACATTTTTCTTATGCTTAATGCTCCTCAAAGATTGCCTAAAATCAAGAAAACTCAATCAAGCGATTTTTAAATTTTGAATTTACAAATGTGTTCTTCTCAAAATGCTCAACGTCAACTTTTCAAAAAAAAAAAAAAAAACCACAACAGCCACAACTGCGACCATCACGTTGTTGATCAGTTTCCACACATTAACAACGACCAATAAAGGCTTCACCGATCACCGCTGCTCCATCATCGCTGGACCACCACCTCAACCCGTTATCTTTTCTCCTGTCAATATTGCGTCGCTGACCCGTGCTCCGTCCAAGGCTTATCCCAACGGCTGCATCGAGTGGCCGGAGAGAGGTCCACGATGAATACCAGTTAGTCGCTTCATCTTTCCTCTTTCTCGCAATCACAAATATAGTAAGACCCCAAAAGTTTCTCGCATATGACGAGCTTCAAAAATGCTTCGATGATTTGAGCATTGATGGAATCCCAGTGATAAGTCAAAGACAAGAGAAGTTCCAACGCCGAATCAAATACTTCAAAATTACGTATCGAAATAAGTTGTTATTTCAATCCATATACATAACTATGTTATGTCTATGGGTGGTTAAAATAGTGAAAGCATTATAATCTGATACATATCACTAGTATGTATATATATGACATTTGACATTGCTGAGAGTTTTATGTCACGTCATATACATAACATAGTTATGGGTATGTTTGACATATATGCTTGACATAGACATTGTTAGGATCTTTTATTCCAAATCTATATGCATAACAGAGTTCTGTATATGTATGTCATATAAACTGCTGAGTTATTTTATTTTAACTCATATGCATAACTATGTTCATGTTTTATAATGAACTAAATAAATTGTTAATCTAAAATCATAACATGATATTTTTAATTAAAACTACTAATAAAATAGTAATTAGCCACTACAATTCATCAAATTACTATTAGTTACGAAGACCTATCAATAAAAGAAAAAATAATAACGATGGTAGTAACTACTATGCATTTATAAAAAAGAAATAAATAATAACGGTGCTAGTAACTAACTATTCATTAACAAATCTTTGCACATCCAACGAATAATATCTTCACAACGAATATGTATTTGTAGAAAAAGATGTTCGAAAAAAACACATAGCAATTAGTTGTGTTCATAAATATATGAGCTTTTAAAATGTAAACGGAAAATGGCCTAAAATATCCTTCACCTATGTGAAATGGTGTGAAAATGCCCTCCGTCAATCTATAGAACCTAAAATGCCCTTTCTGTCTATCTATTGGGGTTATTTTGCGCTTTTATTTAAGAAAAGATTACATAATACCACAACTTATCTTTATTAAACTACATAAAATTTCTATCCTTTTTATTAATATTAACCAAATAAATAGTGTACAATATCATTTTTTTGTCGTTCTTAATTGATTTGATAAATAAGGAAAAACAACATAAATAGCCATTTTAAAGAAATTATTACATATACATAGCCGTATTAGTTGGTTGTCAGATATGGCATATAAAATATTTACTTTTATAATATATTCTAATATACAGAAAAATAATTATATATTAAGTTATTTATTAAATTCTTGTCACACCTCTTTTTTACCAAAGGGTTCATTTTAAGTTCGAAAAGGGTTTTATTATTAATTGACAAAATAAAATAAGTTGTTTCGAAAAAGATTTTTAACAATCAAAACTCAGAGTCCCCACTTGACATAAATCTGGTGTGCCAAGTCACCTGTGAAAATTCTTTTTCAAAATGATTTTTTGACTCCTTCAAAATAGGTCCACGAACAGGAATTTTGGTTAAGGAATTTTGTTGACTGAGGGGAAGGTGTTCGGCACCTCTTGGTCTCATGGATTACCATGGTCACTTCGTGAAGTATATTGGCTAGTATGACACTAAAAAGTGTATAAACCAAACAAAACACACGACACACAAAAACAAAAAATCAAATATTCAAAATTCAAAAATAGTGTCCAGTCTGATTTTTTACAAACTGAAATAAAATGTTGAAATTAAAACCTAAACTATTCTAACTATCCTACACTAGTCCTAAACTGCACTCTACCCGATGCCTCAAGCCTTGATCACGGACGTCCTTCACATACAAAATACTTCGTGGCATACCCTGGTTAATAAGTACAAATGGCCTCAGGGCATTTCCTGGCTAAATGAATACATTTTTCAATTTCAAGTGACAAAATGAAACAATCTCAAGCATAAAAATTCAATCATTCCACAATCGTCAATTTCTACAATTTGCCTACCCAACTTAAGATTTGCCTAGTAAAATTTTTACCTAAAACATGACATTACCGAATTCATCAAAGTCCATCAAATGAATAAAAACAAAACACTAGCTTTTTATCAATTTTTAATTACCTTCCCACTTATTCCCAATCACACAATTAATTGATTTGACAATGAAACTAAACAATCAAGCCACAATAAATTTTAGTTGCTCAAACATACTATCAAAAAGAAAATAACCAACCATACGTGAGCCACACAAGCACAACGTCAACATACCACACTAAGATAGAAAGTAAAAGAAATAGAGTTAATAGAATTGGACATCAAAAGCTTTTTCGATAGAATGGTCAACTCAGATATAGTACATCAGCTTCAATTGTATTTTAACCAGCTCAAATTGTGAAATTCCTTTAATAACCCAACTAACAAGGTCAATTTAGGATGAAATTGGTCGGATTTTAGTAGTATTTCACGTTCCGATGAAATTTCACCGGGAAAACCCCGTGACCTATCTATTTTCTTCCTTTTTTCTATTGTTTTCCTCCTCTGATCAACTCTTTGTTTTTTTTTAAGTTCTTTCTCTCAATTTTTCTCTTTATCAATCTCTATCCAGATTCTCTCTAATTTTTCAATTTTCAATCTCCCTCCCCTCTATTTTTTTAACTATTTTGCTCTCGATTCTTCAGTATTCCTCTCTCTCTCAATATTGCTCTCCCTCTCTCAATTTCTCTTCTCTGTGTGAGTGTGTGTGACCAGCTATTCTAATAGTGAGGACGAATATGAATCTATGGGCAGTGTGTGTGTGCGTGGTTTTGTGGAGAAGAAAAAAATTTCTAGTGAGGTGTTATGTGTATCGTTGGTCAGTCAGTTGAAGGTGAGTAATGTGTTGTCTATTTGTTGTGTGTCTATGTGTATGTCCGTGGTGGGTCCATTTTGATAAGGGAACAAAATAGGGGAAAAAGATAAGTAGTGTAAGGGAGGGGGGTCTAGGGGTTATAAGGGTAGGGGTTGGGTAGGTTAGTGAGGTGGGTAGGAGTGTGAGTTGTTAGGATAAGGTGAGGTGGTTAAATTTGATTGGGTGGGGTGTTACTTTGTTAGTAATTTTATTAGTTTTGTCCTTTTATGGAGGGATAATTACATGGGGTGAGGTACATGGTAAGACGGGGGTAAATGGGTAAAATTTCACTCTTGGAAGGGATAAAATTACATGTCTACATCATGCATCCCTTTGGGTGTAAACACAAAGTATTTTTAGACAAAGAAGTAGACAACGAGATAGAATTTCATCCCGGCCATTATTCAAAACAAAGAAACAGAAGGAAGGAGGGCAATCGACTCTAAATTTTAGACATCCTACCTATCCCAAGTTGTGTAGGAGTCAAGTCACAGGTATCTCAAAATTGACAAAGAGGGATACCATACCGAGTTGGAGAGTCGAGTGAGGCCCTATCGAGGTTTTGGCTCGCGGCTTTTTTATTATATCAAAAATAAAAATTACAAGTTAAAAAGATAACTGAAATTACAAAAGTTTTATCTATACAGCTTCTTTTGGACTCGTGACTTGAGTTTCTAATGCTTTCAAAATTGACAAAAGATCTGATCTTCTTTGGGTTGAACTTGATAATAGATTCTTTCTCCATACAAAATTTGATGTTAGAGATGAACTCACAAATTGACCATGTTCTATTGGTGGTACTTCTGAAGCTTGATCCTGAATTTGAAAATCTTTACCTTATTTTCCAAGTAGGCTCCTGACTTACAATTTCTTCACCTTATTGTTTGACTTTCAATTTCATCACCCTGTCTATTTTTTAATCTTTTGATTTTCAATTTCATCACCCTGTTCCTGAGATGGGCTCTCGACTTATAATTTTCTCACTTTATTGACTTTCAATTGCTTCACCTTATTGCTTGACTTTCAATATCTTAACTTTGTTTCTTGACTTTTAATTTTATCACCTTGTTCTTAAGGCGGGCTCCTGACTTTCAATTTCATCACCCTATTCTTCAGGCAGGCTACTGACTTATAATTTTATCACCCTATTCTCCAGGCGGGCACCTGACTTGTAGTTTCATCACCCTATTTTTTAGGCGGGATCCTGACTTGCAATTTCATCACCCTGTTCTCCAGGCAGGTTTCTGACCTGCAGTTTTATCACCCTGTTCTTCGGGTGGGCTCTTGACTTTCAATTTTCATCACCCTATTCTTCAGGTGGGCTCCTAACTTGCAATTTTATCACCCTATTCTTCAGGAAGGCTCTTGACTTTCAATTTCATCACCCTGTTCTCCAGGAAGGCTCCTGAATTTCAATTTTATCACCCTGTTCTCCAGGAGGGCTCCTGACAAGAAATTTCATTTTCATCACCCTGTTCTCCAAGCGGGCTCCTAACCTGCAATTTCATCACCCTGTTCTCTAGGTGGGCTTCTGACTTTCAATTTCATCACCCTGTTCTCCAGGCGATCTCCTGACTTACAGTTTCATCGCCCTGTTCTTCAGGTGGGCTCCTGACTTTCAATTTTCATCACCCTATTCTTCAGGACGACTCCTGACTTGCAATTTCATCACCCTATTCTTCAGGCGGGCTTCTAACTTGTAATTTTATCACCCTGTTCTTCAGGAAGGCTCCTGACTTGTAATTTCATCATCCTATTTTTCAGGCGGACTCCTGACTTGCAATTTCATTACCCTGTTCTTCAGGCAGGCTCCTGATTTTAAATTTTATTACCCTATTTTTTAGGAGGGCTCTTGACTTGCTATTTCATCACCATGTTCTCAGGTAGGCTCTTCACTTGTAGTTTTATCACCTTGTTCTTCAGGTGGGCTCCTGACTTACCATTTCATCACCCTGTTCTTCATGCAGGCTCCTGACTTGCAGATTCATCACTTTATTTTTTTAGGCGGGCTCCTGACTTGCAATTTCATCACCCTATTCTTCAAGTGGGCTCCTGGCTTTCAATTTCATCACCCTGTTCTCCAAGCGAGCTCCTGAGATCAAAATCAAAACTAAAACAAAAATTATCCCAAACAAAGATTATGATGAAGAAAGATTTCATTTTTCTGAAAATAAAATTTTATTTTTTAGGAGGATCCTGAACAGAAAGTAAAGTCCCATTTTCCAAGAGGGTCCCGAATAGAAAGTAATATCCTATTTTTCAGGAGGGTCCTGAACAGAAAGTAAATTCTCATTTTTTAGAAGGGTCCTGAACATATGGTAAATTTCTCATTTTCCAGGAGAGTCTTGAACATAAATTAAATTCTCATTTTCAAGTAGTGTCCTGAACATAAAATAAATTCTCATTTTCAAGGAGGATCCTGAACATAAAGTAAATTCTCATTTTTTAGGAAGGTCCTGAATGAAGTTCCAAATAACAAATAGATTTTCTTTTTTCCCTAGTTTATCATCAAAAACTTTTGCGGGTGTCAAAGCCAATCACAACTACTTGCAATAATGCATAATGCAAATATGAATAAAGATTTTGATCAACAAATGCACATCTTGAGGATAAAATTAAATGATCGAGACCAAGAAGTCCATCTCTTAAGAGTAAAAATGAAATATTCTTACTAAAAGTGCATCTTTTAGGATTAACAACTCAAATTAGGAAGTGCACCTCCTATCCATGAGACATGAAAGACCCAAATTAGAGAGTGTGTCTCTTAGAGGTACAAGATGATGAGTTTTACCATAATTATAATTACCAAACCTATATAGCAATACTGCCCTTACATTTGCAGAAATGAAGAATTGCACCTCAGGATATTTGCGCTTTGAAGCGTTTGATTAGAAGGTAGCAATTGTTCCTGTTTCATACAAAGAAAACTTGTGAGTTTAAAAAAGGGTGGTTGGCTTGCGGCTTTGGCTTTTGAGGCGATTTCTTTTGTACTTGTCTTGCTGCACCATTGACCCAAACGTAAATCATTAAAAGTGACTCAAAATTAAGAACAGTATCTCCATTTTACTATGTCTCTCCAATAAATCCTTCGGCCCTTGGTATTTCCTCAATTTCCCAAACTTGTTTTCTGATAAAACCTTCTGCTTGTCTTGTTTTGACATACAATTATGTTTCTTTCATATGTTGGCCTTTTATCTTGATTTGTACAATTGAATAAGTTGATAGCAAGTTTTGAAATCCTTTCTCACTTGTTTTGACATGGACTTGACTCAAAGACATGAGAAAAAAATAATTTTCTATTTGAATAACAGACTTAAAAGGACAAAAATAGAAATATAGAGAAGAAAGAAAAGACAATGTTTGTCCCTTTTTGAAAACAAAGAAAAGAAAAATTATTTGAAAATAACAATCAATTCTAATGATTATGCCATGCATTTTGGATTAAGTTGCCTGATCTTTTATTTCAAACTTTCCACCAATTGTTGTTGAGTTAATGAATCTGAAATTGAGTTGCTTCCTTAGGTCAATTACACTTATAGACCTCATTCTTCTAGTGACACCTTGAAGGGTTTTCACCAATAAGCCTCCCATTTTCCTTTCTCTCAGCTCACTATTTCCCTATGGTCCCCATGAGGGTTTTCACCCATGATACTCTCTTATTTTTATTTCCCTTAACTTACTATCACCTTATGGTGCCTATGAGGGTTTTCACCAATAAGACTCTCTCATTTTTATTTCTCTCAACTTCCCATTGTCTTACGATGCCCGTGAGGGTTTTTCCCAATAAGACTCTCTCATTTTATTTCTCCCGATTCCTTATGCCAAGGAAGATAAGTAGTTCCCAAAATACATCATCATATCTATTGCATACTTAGCCTTAACATTCTTACAGGTTGATCTGAAGGTCTTTGTTTAGTAGTAACTTGGCTTTTGGATAAGGTTAGAAAGAAAGAACAGCATGAGGCCCAAACGATACTTGAAGTGGGGTGGGACTTACAACTTTTGGAATCAACTAATAATAAAGATTAACCCATGCCTTAATTTCTTTAACTGGGTAATTTTAAATTATTTATTTGGTTGGACCGGGCTCAGAGTAGGACTGCCTATGTATCTCACCCCCAATAGAAGAGAATTAGGTCACACGTAGTTTTGACAACTTGTTCTTTTGCTTGATTCTGATTTTTTTCTTCTGTTGGCTCTTTTTTCTCTTTAAGGCCTTTTCTGACTCTATTTTCTTGACACTCTTCTTTTCTTTCTTTTTGACATATGTTTCTTCTCTTTTTTTTTCCTTTTTGAACTTTTCTGACTCTATCTTGATTCCGAAAGAAGGATATGAAAGAAAATAGGACTAAAGCACTAGCTTTTTATAAACAAAGGATGACACAATGTTTGGATAGCAGAATAAAATGCCTTCGTCATATTAATCCTTGACAATCCAAGTACACATCATGCAATATGAAGTGAAAGATAAAGATCATCTGTGATACTTTAACAACTCTAACTTTAACTGAGCATGTGTGCCACTCCTTCTTTTACACTTGTCAAACATACAACTCCATCTTTGTTGTACATCTTTCACATCAAATGATCCATGCTTTTATGAAGCTGATTATTTTCTTGTTTCTCTTGATATAGGGATCACGCGTCCACTATTTGACCTAATTGAGCTATGCTTTTCAATTGATGACCAAGTTATTCTTGTGATTCTCAAAATAATTGCCTTAATTTTGAAAGAAGGCTTTAACGTGGTCACCAAATATCTCAACACTCTACTAATTTCTCATATGCATTTTGTTTTTTGGCTTTATCCCTCTGATTTAATGTTTCATTAAACTAGATTTTAAGATTTGGCTGAAAATTCCGCAAGTATGTCATAACACAAGAATCAACATAAAATGTATTGTGTAAAGAAGACAAATAAACAACTTAAAATAAGACAAACAACAAGGGACACCACATTTGGATGAAAGTAAAAAATAGAAGGATTTAAACAAAGACGACAAAGAGACAAAATAAGATAGGTTATGAACTAAAACCCTAAAATAATTCGAAAAACAAAAAGAGAAACAAAATAAACTACCAACAATCCTTCCAAGTAAGAAAATAAGTGACTTCTCGATTTTCTGAGCTTGACATCTTAGCTAGTGATTTGCACATCATCATGACTAGAGCTTTCATCACTGTCAATGTTCTGCGCCACAATCAATTTATCTTGAATCATCTTTTCTATTTCTCTTTTTATAGCACCTCAATCTTCAATATTATGACCCTGAACATCAGAATGATATGCATATCATACATTATGATCAAAATTTCTTGAATATAGGTCATAGAATAACCAAGGGGAGAACTGATCTTGCCCCATTATACTAATCTCTGGAATAGGCTAGCATACAATTTTCTAATTAACGTGAAACTATCCCTAGGTTTTTGCCTCTTTTCATTATTTGACTTGGATCAAACATCGGACCTAGAAGGGCTTTGATATGCTTGTGGGGTTGGAGGATAACTCTGAGGAGTTGGTGCATGCCATTGTGAGTAAGAAGGGAGTTGAACATATGGTTGTGCTCTATATACTAGGTATGAAGGTGGGGAAGTGGCGTATAATAGATTTGGGTAGTTATTATAGAGAGTTTGGGTATGAAATTGGGCTTGAGACTGAGGGTAACGACGACGTGGTCTTCTTAGATGTGCCCGTTGTCCAACAACAATAGCAGCTTCATCTTCCTCATTCTTTCTCTCTCCAATTTCCCTTAATTGATTGCAATATTGTCCCAAAGAATTCACAGAATCCTTAAGTCCATAATGCTCCTCAAATTTTGATATTTCAAAGCTTGGGGGAAGGTTAACACTTAAAGACATGCCCCAGTTTTAATATGAAACATCTTCTTTACCCACAAGTCTTAGGAAAATTTTCATAGCATTTTCTGCACTCTTAATTTTTTTCAACCAATTTCTTTAGCTCTTCTGACATACTAGGCTTCTTGTTAAGAAATTTTGATGGCCCAATTAACTTTAAAGTAGGCTCAAGAGTATAGCAATGATCATTAAGAGTATCAAACATGCCTTCACTAGCGGCCTGGAGAAGCACAACCATTGGGTGGATAGCCAATATGGAAGCCTCAATAAAGGATTGAGCAACAAAATCACAGACGACATGTGGTGCTGTGAATGTAAAAGGCTTATAATGAGGAGTTAGAGAAAGAGTGGTGGAAGTATTGGGATGCAATTGACGGGAAATAAATTCTGAGGCATGTTGTGGTGCATCAATAACCGTATGACACTGACTTTGCAATTGTAATGAAAAACTCAAGCTATTTGCAGGGTCAATAGTGGGGAATAGGGAAGGAGGCAACCCACTGGCCTAAGATTAGTGCATTTTCGTCATTTGTTGCCTTAGTCTCCTAATCTCTTGCTTTAAACTCTCATTTTTTCGACTCTTTGTATGGTCCATGATGTCACTCTCTATATTTTTATTGGACACAACTATTTGTTCCTTGGATTTGGTGTGATGTGGAGGACCAACTACAATGCCACAATACCACAAACCAACCACCTCAAACTAACTGAACAAGAGATAACAAATGCGTTAGAGTTCAACACTTTCTCAAAATCTTTCTCTCTTTTTTTGTTTTTGAAAAGATCACCGATCCGAAAGAGGGCGCCTACTTATCTCACTCTCAAAAGAGGAGAATAGGTGTGCGTAGTTTGTGAAGTTTTGGCACAACATGGCCAATCGAACTCTCTTTCTTTTTATTTTTATTTTTCTTGAAACTTTAAGGAAAAAAATTGTCAAAAGAATTGACGAAAATCTTTTTGAATTTTTCAGCTTTAACAACCCTGTATAAAATGAAACTTATGATTACCAAATAAAAATCTTTTGAATTTTCGATTTTGAATTTCATACGAAAATGAAACTTGAAACTATTAAAAAAAATCTTTTTGTAGTTTTGTTTTAAAGATGTATATGACACCTACTTTAAAAGAAGAGTGAAGAAAATATTTTTGAATTTTTCAGGTTTAAATTCCCTATGCAAAATGAAACCTGTGATTATCAAGAGGAAATCTTTTTGTATTTTTCATATGGAAAGATGCATGGATTAACTAATCTATTACCAAATGAACTCTTCTTACTTTTTATTTCCAAAGATATTTGCACAGTCTTTTTGATTTTGAAATTCATGCAAAAATGAAACGTAAAATTCTCAAAGAAGAATATTTTTTTGGTATTTATCAGTTGAAGCAACATGTGCATACAACTAATCTAAAATGGACAGAAAAATCTTTTTTTTTCTTTTCTTTCTTTTATCATTATTTTTCAAAAGATACTGACAAAATCTTTTTGGATTTTCAATTTTGAATTTCATCCCAAAATTAAACCTAAGACTATTAAGGAAAATCTTTTTTTGAATTTTTCTTTTCAAGGCATATATGAAATACCTACTCTAAATGAAGAGTGGAGAAAATCTTTGTGGATTTTTTAAATAAGATTACCGAACCCACGAAGGGTTGCCTACGTATCTCACTCCCTAGAGAGGAGAATCAGGTATGCGTAGTTCGTCCAAGTTGGACAATTAAAGACTAAACAACCAACCGAATCTTGACTTGAGAAACACGACTACAAACAGAAGATGAAAAACCTCAATAAAATCTTTTTTGATTTTTTAATTTGACACTTAACATAAAAAATGACGCGTACAAGTATGAAAGAAAAATATTTTTGGTATTTTTGTTATATGTAAAGCCCAAAACTTCTACCATCTTTTTTTGAATTTTTCTTTTATAGAAAGCTCCTATAAAAAAAAAACTTTTTTTGATTTTTCGAATTATGAATGCTTGCTAAAGAGAACAAAAGAAAGATCTTTTTGATGTTTTTTTTTTTTGAGAAGATGATTGCAAAAGGTAATTAAAAATCTTTTTGAATTTTTAAATTGTGAAAAACAAAATCCATAAAGAACTCTAAAAAATATGAAACTCTTTTTTTTATTCACTTTTCTTTTTTCCCTTTTTTCCAACCTTTCCTTGCAAACACACTTTCCTTTAATTCTAGCACATATTTTTCCCAAATCAGTCCGTTAAATGACCTTGTTACCCTAAAGATGCAACAATTAGCACATAGGGATGTTTTAGGGGTGAGTCTACTACAAAGAACCAAGTGGGTCCTGCTAGATTTCAATATGATGCAGATAAGCATGACCTAAAGGCTGACCAAGGCTGAGGTCCACTAACAAGGCTGTTCGGGGGAGCGTATGATCGATGATGGCTGCGATATCTTTCCACCCACTCCATACCAGACGACGGCTCCCCCTCCTAGAATAAAGGTGACTCAACTAGAGGTAGTGTACATAGTGTGTACCATGAGACTTATTGTGAGAGTTATACAAATGATGGCAGATAGAAAGCAGTAACACATAAGAAAAAACTATAAATACGTAGCTCGTAGGCACTCAATAATGATAAAACTATAACACAAACGATAACACAAACAAGGCGACTATACACCTATAGTGTCATGCTAAGCCGATACAACTCAAAATAAAGCTCGAATTCTGAAATATCTCCAGCAGTGTCACCAGAGCTGTTACACCCCTTTTTTACCAAAGGAATCATTTTAAGTTCGAAAAGGATTTTATTATTAAGTGACAAAACAAATAAGTTTTTTCGAAAAGCATTTTAAACACTCAAAACTCAAAGTCGCCACTTGACATAAATCTGGTATGCCAAGTCACCTGTGGAAATCCTTTTTCAAAGCAATTTTTTGACTCCTTCAAAACAGGTCCACGAATAGGAATTTCGATTAACAAATTCTGCTGACCGGGGGAAAGGTGTTAGGTAACCCTCGGTCCCGTGGTTCAACCATGGTCGCTTCGTAGAGTATATCAGCTAGTACGACACTATAAAGTTTATAAACCAAACAAAACACACAACACATAAAAACAAATAATCAAACAGTCAAAATCCAAAAATAATGTCCAGTCCAATTTATTACAAACTGAAATAAAATGCTGAAATAAAACCTAAACTATTCTAGCTATCCTACACTAGTCCTAAACTACGCTCTACCTGATGCTTTGGGCCTTGATCACGAGCGTCCTTCGCGTACAAATACTTTGAGGCATACCCTAGTGAATAAGTACAAATGGCCTCGGGGCATTCCTCGGCTATATGAATACATTTTCCAATTTCAAGAGACAAAATGAAACAATCTCAAGCACAAAAATTCAATCATTCCACAATCGTCACTTTCAACAATTTGCCTACCCAACTTAAGATTTGCCTACTAAATTTTTGGCCTAAAACATGATACTACAAAATTCAACAACATCCATCAATGAATCAAAATAAAATGCTAGCTTTTTATCAATTCTCAATTTTCGTCCCACTTATTTCCATTCACACAATTAATTGATTTGACAATGAAACCAAACAATCAAGCCACGATAAATTTTAGTTGCCCAAACATACAATCAAAAAGCAAATCACCAACCATATGAGAGTCACACAAGCACAACGTCAACATACCACATTAAGATAGAAAGTAAAAGAAATAGAGTTAATATAATTGGACAAAAGCTTTTTTGATTCAATGGTCAACTTAGATTGGGTATATCAGCTTCAATTGTATTTCAACCCGCTCAAATTGTGAAATTACTTTAATAACCCAATTGATAATAGAAGAAATGTGATCGAAGCTACGAATTGAAACAAACCGATGACCTCAAACTCAAACTCCCCTGTTTTGCCTCAAACCCACATGCTCTTTCTAATTTTTATGGTGTTTGGTGGTGACCGTTGTTGTTGTTTTGTGTTGAAGGAGGTGGCGTTTGGCAAGAAGGTGGTTGTCAGCTTTCTTCAGAGCTCCGGTGAGCTCGGGCAACTACGAAAAAAGGTCAATTTAGGATGAAATTGGTCGGATTTTAGTAGTATTTCATTTTTCGGTGAAATTTTGCTGGGAAAGCCCCATGACCGATCTGTTTTCTTCCCTTTTTCTACTATTTTCCTCCTCCGATCAACTCTCTATTTTTTTCTTAGTTTTCTCTCTCATTTTCTCTCTCTATTTCTCTATCTCTATCTCTATCTCTCTCTCTCTCAATTCTTTTTAATTTCTCAATTTACAATCTCCCTCTCCTCTGTTTTTCTTTCACTATTTTTGCTCCTGATTCTTTACTATTTCTCTCCCTCTCTCGATTTCTCTTCTCTGTGTGAGTATTTGTGACCTATTATTCTAATAGTGAGGATGAGTGTGTATGTATGGCAGTGTGTGTGCGTTGTTTTGTGGAGAAGAAAAGAATTTTCCAGTGACGTGTTGTGTGTATCATTGGTCAGTCAGTTGAAGGTGAGTAGTGTGTTGTCTATATGTTGTGTGCATCTATGTGTATTTCCCTAGTGGGTCCATTCTGTTAAGTGAACAAAAAGGGGAAAAACATGAGTGGGGTAGGGGAGGGGGGTCTAGAGGTTATAGGGGTAGGGGTTTGGGTAGGGTAGCGTAGTGGGTAGGAGTGTGAGTTGTTAGAATAAGGTGAGGTGGTTAAATTTGATCGGGCAAGGTGTTAATTTATTAAAAATTTTGCTATTTTTGTTCTTTTGTGGAGGGATAATTACACGGGGTGAGGTATATGATAAGACGGGGGCAAATGGGTAAAAGTTCACTCTTGGAAGGGACAAAATTACGTGTCTACAATTCTCATATTTCTTATTTATTGCCTATCTTTATGGAAGCATTTGTTCATTCATTTTTTATACATTATATCAAAATTTTATGTTTTTCATTTTTATTGCCTACTTTCACGATGCCTTCATAAAAATATATGGTACATTTATATCATAAAACTTTATGGTATATTGATATATTATTAAAATAATATTTATATCATAAAAATACATGGTATAATTATACCATATAAATTATATTTTTACCATAATTACATGGTATATTATATCATATAAATTATACTTATACCATGAACATATATTGTATATTTTAGATATAAAAAGTTTATACCATGTAATACTGAAAATATATATTTAGATTTAATAAATAATTTTTTAACAAGAAAAGTACTTCCGACATAATGAGATATACCATGAATATTTATCCCATAAATTATATTAAAAGTATAATAATAATCTGACTTTGACATAAATTATATTTATACAATAAAAATACATGATATATTTGTACTTCAAACATAATAATTTTTATTCCATGAATATTTTTATCCATAAAAATTATGGTTAACCCATTACATTAGAATTAAAAATATATGATAATGAAATAATACTAGATGATTAACATACATGAAAACAAAAAGAAACATACACGAGCAAATAATGAAATACTTAATTTATTTTAAAATATTTGAATTTTGAATACAATATAGCGAAAGATTTGAGGAGTTATCTTTTTCACTTTTAATTTGAAGATTGAAAATATATCTCTTAAATTAAGGTGAATTGATAATTAGCTATAGCATTAAATTAGGAATTATAATTATCTTTTCTGATTTTTTTTAAATGGTTATATATGTAACAAAAAAAATTGTAATATTTAAAAAAGTACTATTATTTATGTAGTTAAGTCTAAAGGATGGCTTTTTCATGTAATTTTCCTAAATAAAAGGGCAAAACAGACCAATAGGTAGACGGGATAGACATTTCAGGCCCAATAGATAGACGAAAAGGACATTTTTGACCCAATAAATAGACAGGAGGTTTTTTTGCATCATTTTACATAGTTGAAGGGCATTTTAGGCCCTTTTCCAAAATGTAAAATATAGTAGTTTAGAGTAAGTTTTAAAATTTAAAAGAAATCAATAGTTATAATTTTGACAATAGATTTTTAGATTGATTTTCCAAATATCACAAACATTAGGTAAATTCTGTTATCAAACAAATTTTGCCATAAGATTATTCAAAAAGTGATTTCAAATTTTAGGGATAGATTTAAGATTTTCACAAAGGGAATCGAAAAAATAAAAATAGAGTTCAGAATTTGAAATTAAAATCTACATACATGACTCTCATAATAGGTATTTTTGTTTTTTGTCCTCCATAAGTAATGTCTTCTAAGAAAAAGGGATAATTACATAATTTAGTCAGTATTGACTCCTAATTACCTTATTTAGCCTAGTTTCATTTAATTACAATTCATAACCTCCTCTTGCCTATTATTTTTCATAATTACAATTTATAGCCCCTCTCAAGTATTTTTTTTCTCTATGTTCAATTACTTTTCTTTTTCTTTTTCCTTTTTCAGTTTTTTCCTTCTTTTTTCCTTTTCCTTTTTTTTCGTTTTCTCTTTCTTTTCTATTTTCCATTTTTTAGTTTTCTTTTTTTTCTTTTGTATTTTTTTATTTTTTTATCCTTTTTATTTTTTCTCCTTTTTTTTTGTTTTTTCCTCTATTTTCAATTACTCTCTTTTTTTTCAGTTTTTTTCTTCAATTTTTCTTTTCCTTTTTTTGTTTTCTATTTCTTCTTTCTTTTTTCAATTTTTTCGTTTTCCTTGTCTTTTTTCCATTTTGTCTTTCTTTTTTTTTCCTTTTTCAGTTTTTTCCTTCTTTTTTTATTTTCCTTTTTTTTTTGTTTTCTCTTTCTTCTTTCTTTTTTCAATTTTTTCTTTTTCGTTGTCTTTTTTTTTTCTTTTTCTTCTTTTCCTTTTTATCTTTTATTCTATTTTTTTCTCTATTTTTTATTACTGTCCTTCTTTATTTGTATTTTTCTCCTTTTTTTTCTTGTTATTTTTCTCATTCTTTTCATTTGTGTGAACTAGCAAATATAAATACAAGCGCGAACTATAAAATATAAATACGAAGACGAATTATAATATACAAATACAAGTGGGAACTATAAAATACAAATGCGAACTATAACATATAGATCCAAGTGTGAAATATCATTTGTGTTTTTTAATTATTGAAAGGAACAATTGATTTTTTTTTTTTACAAATATTTGTTTTATTTATTTATACGAGTTGTATTTATTGATACAAATAAATACAATTCAAATTTTTATAAAAATACAATATGTATTTGTATTTTTAAAATCGTTGATTTTATTTGTTTTTAATTGTATTTGTATCACGTGATATTTATTTATTTACAAATATGAATAATAATTTTGACATACAAATACAAAACGGTACATTTGCATCAAATGATACATTGAATATTTATATATTTTAGAATCACGAAAATACAATTAATGTATTTACTTGTTTGTATACAAATACAAATGATAAATTATAAATAATCATGGCTAAATACAATATGCAATCAACTTACAAATACAAATATAAATACAAAATAATTCTTTAAAAAGAAAAATACATCGACGAAAATAGAATACAAATACAAATATAATCTAGATATACAAACACAATAAAATCATAATACAAATATAATTCAATATAATATACAGTCAATTATAAAATACAAATACAAAAAAGTTCTTTAAAATACAAGTGCGAATTATATAAAATATAAATGATGGTGCGAACTAACAAATACAAATACAAGTACGAACTATAAAATACAAATATAAATGCGAACGACAAAATACAAATACAAGAGCGGACTTTAAAATACAAATACAAATATAGTTGTATCAATGAATACAAAAATATAAATGACGGTGTGACTACAAATAGATAAATAATTATGGTATTTATGTTATCATCAATGACTTGTGCTTGAGTAGTCATATTTTTTATAAATACAAAAAATATAAAATAGAACAAAAAAAATGATAAATAAAATAAGTAAAAAAATAAAAAAAAAAAAAAATTAAAAAAAAAAAAAAGAGTAAAAAACTAGGAAAACACAAAAAAGAAAAAATATAAAAAAAAATGAGTAAATACATAATTACACCACTGATCTTGTCCGAGATTTTCAAAAAGACACCTAAACTTTAACATCGACCTATTACCCCACGATTCTTCTTTATTTCGTTACAAATGCACCATTTTCGCTAAATCTCAGTTACAATAAAGTGAGTGAAGACACGCGCCAATCAGGTGCAGCCACGTGTCAACTACGTTTGATTTCATATTTTTTTAAATAAAATTTTTCTTTTTATTTAATTTAACACCCCACCCACCCCATCCAGCACCTCTCCTCCTCCCCACGTTAGCAGCTCCCCTCAACTCCCATCCCCATTCAGCACCCCCACCCCTCGTCCAACACCCCCACCCCCATTAGCATCTCCCCCCTAACCCCTTAACCCCCAACCTCCTCCCACACTCCGTCCGCATGCATTCCAATTTCTTTTTTGTTTCAAATCACTTCAAAAAATAGTTTTATGATTGAATTAAGTTTTAAAGATAGTTAAATGATATGATTTAACTGAAAAATGGAGCTTTAATGATATGATTTAAAAAAAAAAAAAAAAAAGCTTCAATGGAGGAGCTTTAATGGTGACATTGTGTTGAAGAGCTTTAATGGTGTTGAAGATGACATTGTGTTGAAGAAGACATGGTCGGTAGTTAAATGATATGATATAATTGTAAAATGGAGCTTTAATGAATGATTGTTTTTTAAAAAAATAAGCTTCAATGAAAGCTTTAATGGTGAATTGAGATGAAGAAGAAAGAGTGTGTGGATTGGGGGGCGGAGAGGGGTGGGGATAATTTTATAAAATAAATAAATATTTTTTAAAAAAAGAATATAAATTATATATCAATTATTTTACACGTGATACCTTTTGATTGGTCAAAAAAATCAAATTCGAGCCCTTTCACGCTCCTGTGGCGCGTGTATACACGCAGAGGGTCAAAATGATGTATTTGCAATGGATTAAGTAAGAATCGTGGGGTAATAGGTCGAATTCAAAGTTTAGGTGTCTTTGTGAAAATCTCGGCCAACATCAGTGGGGTAATTATGTATTTACTCTAAAAATAAATAAAAAAAAAATGGTAGTGTTTTTGGCAAGACTAAATATGTAGTGTATTTATGTTTTTATGAATACAAACCACTAAGTAAAAGTGAATACAACGGTTGTGAATCGAATACAACAGCTAAATAGTACTGTAATTATATTTTATATGAATACAGACTATTGATAAAATCGAATACAGCAGGCGTAAATTGAATACAACGGCTATAAATGGTAATTATGTAAAATATGGCTATGAAAGGTGAGTTTTCCAGCAAAATGTAGCTATTTTTGAAAGATTTATTTGCCCTCTATATCTAAAATATTTCTAAACAACTCGATACTTATTTACCTTTCAACTTCTATTTTTTTTTCTTTTGTATTTTACTTTGATCTTATTTTTATTTTTTATTTTTAAAGTTTTTCTCAACCCTTACTTTTTTTATTTTTCTCCTCTCAACTCCTGTTTTTTTTTTCTCTCTTTTTTATTTTATTTTGTTTTTTTTCTTTTCTTTTTTTTTTTTTTAAGTTTTTCTCACTTATATTTTTTTTTCTTTTCCCCTCTCAACTTCTACTTTTAAAATTTTTCCTCTTTTTTAGTTTTCTTTGGCTTTTATTTTTTCATTACAAATTTTTCTCGGCCTTGATATTAATTGTCTTTTTTTTCTTAACATTTATTTTTTTTTCTTTTGTCCTCTCAATTTCTATATTTTCTTTTCTCTTTTTTATTTTTCTTTGATTTTTATCTTCTTCTTTTTTCTCTTTTCGCAATTTTTATTATTTTTCTTTTCTTCAATTACTTCCAAACGACAGGTTATGCCCCATGGACAAAAGTTGACACTATAACATTGTATCTTGATTTATGATATGTTCAATAAATCTTGCCTTAGAGGCAAGACTAACAACTTTCAAATAATAAGTTATGTTTCATAGCAAGAGTTGACACTATCACATTATATTTTGATTTATGAGATGTTCTATAACTCTTACCTTAGAGGCAACACTTCACCCAAGGACTTTTAAACAACAATTTATGTTCAACGGGCAAGAGTTGACACTACCATGTTATGTATTCATTTATGAGATGTTTTACAACTCTTGTCTTAGAAGCACAATTTATCCCAAAGATTTTTTAACAAACAACAAATTACGTACATTGGGCAAGATTCAACACTACCACATTGTGGTTTTTACTTATGAAATGCTTATAACTCTTGCCTTAGTGGCAAGACCTAGTTAGTGGCAAGATTTAGCCCAAGGACCATCAATACAACAAGTTATGCTCCATGGACAAAAATTGACATTACCATATTGTGTATTGATTTATGAGATGATCTATAACTCTTCCCCTAAAAGCAAGACTAAGGCCTCATTTGTTTGCACTTAATGCAGGTCTGAATCTGAATGATTCAGACTTCATACCATTAAGTGCATTTGTTTTTCATTAAGATTTTGGTTCTGAATAGGTCTTAATCATTCAGACTTGGAACTGAGTCTTAATTATTTAGAGGTATTCTTGTGTTGGATAATATCCACCACCACTACTAACCACCTCTGTCGCCACCACCATTGTCAACCACTATCTAGCCACCAACCACCTCCGCCATCACACCTACCATTTACAATCATAACTGCTACTAACCACTATTTTCAGCAGCTACCATATCTACCACCTCCATTATTTTTACTGTATTCGCCGCTATCACCACCGTCAACGCCAATGCCAACGCTGCCACCATCATCAACCACTATCGGTCAATCCCAACAACTAACCAACTCATCTATCACAACTAGCGTCAGCACTAACTACCATTAACACATCATCAACATCCATATACTCTTCAGCCATCATGACCACCACCAGTGTCACCAGTGTCGCTACCTCTATCACGGTTCAACCACCATCATCATTGTTGACACCCAAATTTGGCTCGCCCTTTTTCCTTAATTACTTTTTCGATGCTCCTCGGATCTAGGTAATTTTTAAAAATTAAAGAAAATAAGATTCGTATTTTTGTTTTTATTTCTACAAATTTTAATAAAAGCGGAATTTATTTTTCTATCATAACATAAAATATTTTAATTTAATATAATTAAATATTTTAACAAATAAACATATATATCTTTTGGTATTCGCATTCACATCCTTTCTAACTTCATTTTTGGGGGAAATATTGTGACCATCTATGTATATCTTTTCTACATAAAATATATTTTTAAGATGTACATATACTTTTATTATATTCTTGATTTTTACGTATATTTCATTAAATTCTTATTTTTGCACACGTATATATATTGTTAATATTAAATCACACACACAAAAAAGATATTAAATTGGACGCTTTAAGAATTATGTTTGTAATTTATATACGTTAAACTAAAAATAATTTTTAGGATATCAGGAAGCATTGATAAATTTAGTTTCAGCAAAAAAAAGAGCATTCGAACTAGCAATAATCCAATTTCATTTTTATTTCGCCCGATCCCAACTCTCATTTTATAAATTTCAACCAAAAGCCTCAAAATTAGTCCAACACTCAGTATAATTTTTATGTCCGCTTTGTCACTCCACCTCAACAAATACGATTTAATCCGATTCGCTGATTTATTTTAAAACCCGAAAGGTCCTAAAATGTTCAGTTATTTTTTATATATGATTTATTTTTGTTTAACTAGCTATTTATTTGTATATTTATTTTTCTCCTTTTTGTTCCTTCTATTTAAATTAAATTCGAACTGTCCGATCAGATATCGAACGGATCAAAAATAGTTGTTTTAAAAATTGACTTTCACATATTTATCCGTATATACATACATTTTTATTTTTATTATTTTTTAAGGGTAATCTTTTAAGATCGTCCAATCAAAAGATTGAACAGATCAAATCAGTCCAAAATCACTCGACTAGTGCAAATTAATCCAGTCCATTAATTCTTCTTTCCAATCTATCACACACACACACACACACACACACACACACACACACA
>NC_061114.1:194989012-195018319 GCF_002878395.1 Capsicum annuum
ATTATTATTATTATTATTATTATTATTATTAGGATAACTTATTTTAGAACCGTCCGATCAAAAGATTGGACGGATCACAATTGGGTCAACAAATACACGTCTGTCCCTTTTCAAGAATTAAATGCACGCCCAGCTATTCCACATAAAAGAGCGTCGATACATCCCCATCCTCTTTCCCAAAGTAGCAGCTAAACCAACCTTCCCCTTCCTTTTCTTCCTTCCGCCTCTTCTCCACCATGTCATATAAGAACCCTAATTTTTCATAGCCTGCCGCCACTCAGCTTTACTATCGAGAATCTCCTAATTATGTATCATTTAACCTATAAAATCGAAATTAGCAGGAGAGGCAGTCCCCAAAATGGTGTTACAGTTGATTTCAATTTCAAATCCGTTATTAATGGCTTAAAAAGAGTCGAGATTTGGATATCTTTTTCTTTGAATCTATTTTTGTCCTCTCTCCTTCCCATTTTTTATTGCAAACTTTCAAATCCGAAGTTTGGATTTGGCACCTATAAATATGGGTATTATTCACCCATTGATGGAGAGGTTTTGAAAGACGAAAGAAGAAGGTTTTGAAAGACTAAAAAAAGGGTTCAGGATTGAGAAGAAAGCAAAAAAAAAGGGTTAAAAATCTTGAGAAATTTTAGATCTGTAAGAAGAGTTTGAAAAACAAACAAAAAAAAAGGAAAAAGGAGAGGTTCGCGAGGGAAAACCAGTGAAGGAGGTTTCAAAAACCAAAGGTTTCTCCTTTAGTTCCTGATACGAATTTAGAGTTTCGGGGTTGAGTTTGTCATTAGAAGTTTGTCGTTGAGGCTCCGGTTTTGTTGCCCCGCAAAAGGTGCGAACCCACTTTTTTTTGTTTTATTTTTGCCTTTTTTTCACACATTCACTCTAATTCTATGAATATGGGATTAACACTGATCTTGAAGTATTGTTGTTGTTGCTGTGTGTGTGTTTCTGCGAACAAGAATTTGGTCCTATTTTTGAGATTATATTTGCATGCAGGCATGATTTGGTTTCAATTTTAGTTGAGTATTGTCGTCCATTTTGCGTAAAATAGAGCCCAATACATGACCTTATTTTAAGTTTTCATGGCTTCCTACTTTATGTGAATATGGTCTGGGGTCGTTTATGGGGTATTATCGAATGAAAAAGAAGCAGTGTTAGCATTAAAATTAAACTTCTTCATTATGAAATGAAAATAGCTTTTTCATTACTTTATTTCGCTTTGATATTGTCGTGTACTTTTCTTAGTTCTTTTATTTGGGGGGTTTTGTTTCTGACTCGTTTTGTTGTTGGATCATTGTTGCAATTATCGCTATCGATATTGGGGCTCAGATCTCACATTTTAATCCTAAATGGCTTAACAGATTTGTTTGATTTTTTTTTTAGCTGTAAGTGATGATTGAGTTGTTCATGACGTGGACTTATAGCTTTAAAATTAATTGAATCACCTCACTTTTCGGACTCATTAATACAAGACTTATGTGTTCTCATATCTATTCTACATATAAATGTTAGATCATGTATATTTCTGAGCCAATTTTTTTCATTAATGAGTTTATTTGAGTTTAACTTTCAGGATCATTAATTAAACTTTAGCTTGAGTTACTTTACATTATCATGTTCCCATTTTTGAAAAATTTCAGCTTGCTAAAATATTGCACTAATTGTAAACTCCATTTGGGTAACAATTTATCAAGTACATGTTTAGTGCATTTACATCCCGCCTAATCGCCATGTTGGGAGTGTGAATTACTTGATCACATATTGCATATTATTTTCTGTTACATATCTGTTTCTCAAGTCTAATTACTAATCCTTATCTTTTTTTTTCTTACATGGAACACCCGAGAGTTGGAGTTCTGCAATGGAACTTGTTTCGACCCAACATTGGGTCAAACGCTACTAGGAGTGCAGAGCCTCGGAGTCCCACAGATTAGGAGCCTAAATTCCCCAAATGGGATTTTTATATTCCTTTTCCTCTTTAGATTTAATTTACATTCGGCATATTGATTCTTTCGTTACAACTAACTCTCATTGTCAATTTTGCTTAAGGTAGTTTTATTTGATTGTTTGAATTATTTTGCTATACTAGTTGTTGACCCTTTTACGTGCTTTTTTACATTTCATTTCTCGCAAATATCATATGATTATCATCAAATAAAAAATGCACCTTGATCATATTCGGATAAGTCTTTTAAAAATCCATCACTAGTATTTTAAAATAAAATTGGCATAGTAACCTTTATGTTTCTCTTAAAATACATAACAATGAAATGAACTTTTCAAAACTAATAGGAAAAGATTACAAATTTATATTTTTAGGAGTTCTCCCACCAATTTAACTTATTTTTTGATAAATAATTCTAATGTTTAGCACCATTTTTACTCAAGTTCTCAGGATAGAAATGCAAGGTATATATATATTCATCCGCTATCGCGTACAAGATATATTATTTTATACTATAATAACTATTTTGTTACTATTATTGATCATTGTTATTACCAATATTAATATTAATATTATTATTTTCATACTGAAACTATCGTCATTATTGTAATTTATTATTATAATAATGATTATTATCCTTATTATTTTTTACATAGTTTTGATACATCTATAATTCAGCATCTATTTTTTACACTCTTGAAAGTACGTTCCACAAATAAATTCCTATGCCATAAGATACTTTATTTACTTCATAAATAATTATAGTTAACCATTTAAACCTACATATTTCTTCAATTTTTCTTGTAGAATTATACGATTTTAATTTTTTCTAATATATAGAAAATTATACCATCATCCTTTTCATACTTAAAGTACATGTATATTTTGCGATAATTGCATTACTTTCTTTGTACATGGTAGCGTCATGTTTGATATACCTTAAAATTTTATTTGAATAATAAATAATAATAAAAGTCTTTCTTATCATTATTTTTTGTTAAGCAAATAACAAATAAAGTTTTTCTAATATTTTCCTAAACTAAGCGTAAGGACTATCTTCGGATAGGCCCTGAGGGTTGCCTAACACCTTCCCCTCGGGTAACCAAAACCCTTAGAATCTCTAAACATCTTCGAAAGATCAAAACAGAGTTCTCTACATAAAAAATAGTTTTTTCCTAATTTTCCTAAAAAGTTAGGTGGCGACTCTAAAAATAAATTTTTAATCCCAAGAGTCACGACATACCACCATACGCCGTGTGTTGTTTCGATCGGTTCGGAATAGGGCTCGACAATCTCTACAGTATATCTCTACTAATAATCATCTTCACCATCATAGTTAACAGCATCTCCAACTACCTCCAACACATCATCGGTCATCATTCATTCATTTTGAGCTATTACAATCAACACCTCCAACTACTAATATCAACCCACTTCACATAACTACCACCACCACTATCAATCGCCACCATCATAACAGTCACTACAATACCAAACATCTTTACCATCACAATTATCACCACCAATATTACTAATCACTAATATCAATCATTACTACCACCACCACCATTACGAACCATCTCCATTATAACTAACAAATATAAATATTTTTTTAAATAAATAATAATTTTATTATATTAAATCAAATATCTTTCTAATATATGACTATTTTTTATTTGACATATATTTTTTATTATATATGCAAATAAATAAATTTTGCATATTCAGATATCAAAAAATAAATAGTCTTAATTATTTAATTTTCAGATCTGAAGACAACATCTTAATCATTCAGATATGCATCCAGATTCAGACATTTGAATCTTAATAAAAACAAATACAGCCTAAGTCTAAAAACTTTAAAAGAACAAGTTATGCCCTATGGGCAAGAGTTGACACTAACTCATTGTGTTTGATTTATTTTATGCTCTATAATTATTGCCTTAGAGGCAAGACTTAACCAAAGAACTCAACAAGTTACGCCCCATGGGTAAGAGCTGACTGTATCACATTATGTTTTGATTTATGACGTGCTCTATAACTCTTACCTTAGAAGCAAGACTTAGCCCATTAACTTTTAAACAACAATTCACGTCTCATGGACAAGAGTTGACACTAATACATTGTGTCTTAATTTATGAGATGTTTTATAAATCAAGGACTTTCAAACAACAAGTTATGCTCCATGGGTAAGAGTTGACACTACTACATTATATCTTGATTTATGAGATGATCTAAAACTCTTGCCTTAGTGGCACGACTTAGTCCAAGGACTTTTAAGCAGAAAGTTATGCCCCATATGAGCAAGAGTTGATGTAAGGCCCCGCAAAATTCTCTCGTAGAATGAGCCTTAGGGTGTGTCAAGTGAGGCATTATTCTGACCCTAAAAGATTGAGAAGTGACTTCCTAAGTGAGTATCATGTAAACCATATAGAATTTCACTAATTTTGACTTTTTATCACATGGGAAATTTAATAATCTTTCCGTCGATATAAGATTCACCCAAATCCGATATCTGGGTAAGAAGTTATGGCTAATTTAAGTCGTAGTCGTAAAACAACATCATTTTAGTTCTTGGCGCGTCACGGAGAGGGTCTATTTGATAATTGTCAAATTCCAGTGGAACTCCGCGATAGTGGCGCATCTCGGAGGACCCCAATTTCTCAATAGTCAATTTCCAGTGGCCTAGCGCGATTATGAAGCGTCGCGCTGAAGTTCTAGGTCCCAACCAGTGGGACAACACGATGGCTCCGCGTCACGGTGACTCCTAGATTCCCATTTATCAATTTCCAATGAGCCATCACGATAGTGGCATGTCGTGGTGGCCCATAAAATCAGGTTCCTAGTTCAATTTTTCCAACTTCGTACAGAAGTTAAAAGGGCACTTTGGATTTTTTCCAAGCCTCTTAAACCGTGCAAACACCAAATTGAAGTCAATTACAAGCATTCTATGAAGTTTTTCTCAAGTTTTCTCTCAACAAGAACCCTAAGTATCCAAAACCTCTTCCAAGAATCTCAAGAATCCACCATAGATTTTCTAAATTGAGTCAAGATTCAAGGTTCCCAAGTCAAGGGCTTCAAGAACCTTTGAACATTCACACGAACTCACAAGGAAATAGCAAGAAAGACACTCGGTTTTGGGAGGCCCGAAGATCCAATTTTCAGATTATATTTCTTGAATATTTGAAGTGAATGATCTGCCCAAAAGGGCCTTTACAAGCTATATATAATGCCCCTTAGTCAAGGATACAATAAATGCTTAGTCAACATTACCCTATTTGGGCATGCAAGCCATGAACTAGTAGAAAGGCCTTTGTCTAGTATGTTGTTTTTGTAGAGCAGCCACTGCCCAGCTGGTCAAGGCTTCGAAGCCCCATAAATGTTGACCCGAGCTTGTATTTTGACCTCCCAAAGATGCCCCCACGTTGGCCTTGTCCCGAGATGTTGAGGGAGCCCCGTCGGGTTTCGAAATGTGTCCGAAACGCTCGGAATTATGCCCAAAACGGGATGAATTTAATGGGTAGTGACGCGGGGCATCACACGGTGTCTCATGCTGAGTTTCGGGTGGCCTTTCAGGCGTTAACCCAAGTAGTCACCGCTAATGTTTGGGCTAATAACTAGGCCACAATTTCTAATCAATAGGGAAGTGATGTAGCCACGGCTAGAATCTATGATTTCATGCGGATGAATCCGCCAGAGTTTTATGGGTCCAAGGCAGGTGAGGACCCACAGTTGTACCTTGAGAAGGTGAGAAATATCATGCAGGTGATGGATGTTTCTGAGGAAGAAAGTGTTGAGTTGGTGTCTTACAGGTTGAAGGAAATAGCTTATGACTGGGTTGTACGTGGAAAAAGGATAGAGGTGAGGATGCTGCTCCTATGACTTAGCAGGTATTCCAAGATGCATTCTTGGACAAGTTATTTTTGCTTGAGATAAGGGAAGCAAAGATTAAGGAATTTATGAAATTGAGACAGGGCTCCATGACTGTTAAGGAGTACTGCTTGAAGTTCAACCAGTTGGACAAGTATGCTCCTGATTTGATTTATGATACCCACGCTAGTATGAGCAAGTTCATGACCAGTGTTTCTAGTTTAGTGCTGAAAGAGTGTAGGACTACAATGTTGCATAGAGATATGGATCTGTCTAGGTTGATGATGCATGCACAATAGATAGAAGTAGATAATATTAGAGAGAGAGACAGAGTGAGGGGTAACAAGAGGGCTAGATTTGAGCAACATGAGTATAGCTAGCCTAGGTTCCATAGAGGGAACCGCCCTCAGTTTCAGAGGCATCCATCTATGCCAGCACCTTCATCAGCTAGTACTCCTGCGCCTAGAAGCAGACAGGAGAAAGGGGGTAGATCTTTTATGTCTAGGTCGTAGAATAGTATTGGTAATAGGCCTCATTATCCTCCTTGTGCTAAGTATGGTAGGGATCATCCCGATGAGTGTTTCACAGATCTGAGGGATTGTTTTGGTTGTGGCAAGCAGGGCCACAGACTTAGAGATTGTCCTCATGCTAGACAGGGGAATAAAGATGCCCGACCTTAGGCACCGGCTACTAGTGGACCAGCTCCTGCACCCCGTCCCACCCCTGCTCAGGGCACTTTATTTAGCACTATTGGCGGTCAGCGCCAGAACAGATTCTATGCCTTACCATCCCATCAGGAGCAAGAGGACTTTCCTGATATTGTTACTGGTATGCTTCACGACTTTTGTTTTGATATTTATGTGTTGTTGGACCCCAGGTCGAGTTTCTTCTATGTCACCCCACTTATGGCTGTGAATTTCAAAATGAGTCCCAAAAGGATTCTTAAGCCTTTTCTAGTCTCCACACCAATAGAGGAGTCAGTTGTTGCTAAACAAGTGTATAGAGATTGTCTTGTTACTGTTCTTCATAGAGTCATACTTGCAGATTTGAGAGAGTTAGACATGGTGGATTTTGACCTTATTCTGGGTATGGATTGGCTTCATTCTTGTTATACGTCTATAGATTATCGTACCCGTGTGGTTAAGTTTTAGTTTCCTGATGAACTAGCTTTTGAGTGGTTCGGGAGTTTGGTATCTCCCAAGAGTCATTTTATCTCCTATCTCAAAGCCAGAAAGCTAATATCTAAAGGTTTCATCTATCACTTAGTTAGAGTCAAAGACACTAAGTCCGAGGCTCCAACTATTCAGTCAGTCAACATTGTTAATGAGTTTCCAGATGTTTTTCCGGAAGATCTCCCAGGGATACCTCCCGATAGGGAGATAGAATTCGGGAATGTCCTTTTTTCTAACACTCATCTCATTTCTATTCCGCCATACCGTATGGCACCTGCGGAGCTTAAGGAGTTGAAAGAGCAACTCAAAGATCTTTTAGACAAAGGTTTCATAAGGCCCAGTATTTCTCCTTGGGGCGCACCTATTTAATTCATGCAAAAGAAAGATGATTCTTTGTGTATATGCATTGACTATCGTCAACTAAAAAGGTCACAGTCAAAAATAAATATCCTCTTTCGAGAATTGATGACTTATTTGACCAGTTGTATGGTGCAAGTTATTTCTCTAAGATAGACCTTAGATCTGTCTATCATCAACTTAAAGTGAGGGAGTGTGATATTCCAAGACAGCCTTTCGAACTCGCTATGGTTACTTTGAGTTTCTAGTCATGTTCTTTGGGCTAACTAATGCCCCATCCACCTTCATGGACCTCATGAATCGAGTGTTCAAGCAATATCTCGATATGTTTGTCATTGTTTTCATAGATGATATCCTTGTGTACTCCCATAATGAGAATGACCACGCGAATCATCTTAGAATTGTCTTGCAAATCCTCAGTGATCACCAGTTGTTCGTTAAATTTAGTAAGTGTGAATTTTGGCTAAGGTCTGTAGCCTTTTTGGGTCATATCATTTTAGCTGAAGGTATTAGAGTTGATCCCCAAAAGACAGAAGCTGTGAAAAATTGGCCTAGACCTATCTCCCCGTCTAACATTAGGAGTTTCTTAGATCTAGCTAGCTACTACCGCCATTTTATTGAGGGTTTCTCTTCTATTGCGTCTCCCATAACCCGGTTGACCCAAAATAAAGTTAAGTTTTAGTAGTCAGATTCTTGTGAGAAGAGTTTTCAGGAGTTGAAGACTCGACTTACTTCAGCCCCTATGTTGACTTTGTCTGATGGTACAAATGGTTTTATGCTGTATTGTGATGCCTCTAGAATTGGTTTGGGTTGTGTGTTGATACAAAGAGGTAAGGTTATAGCCTATGCCTCTAGACATTTAAAGTCGCATGAAAAGAATTACCCAACCCATGATCTTGAATTAGCTGTTGTGGTCTTTACTTTGAAAATCTGGAGACACTATCTTTATTGTGTTCATGTTGATGTGTTTACTGATCATAAGAGCTTACAGAATGCATTTACTCAGAGGGAGTTGAATCTTAGGCAGAGGAGGTAGTTGGAACTGTTAAAAAACTATGATATGAGTGTGTTGTATCACCTGGGCAAGGCCAACGTAGTGGCGGATGCCCTTAGTAGATTGTCTATGGGTAGTGTTGCTCATGTAGATAAAGGTAAGAAAAAGTTAGCTCACGATGTGCATTGTTGGCTAGATTGGGTATTAGGTTGCTTGATTCAGCCGAGAGGAGTACGTTGGTGCAGAGTAGTTCCGAATCCTCTTTAGTTTTGAAAGTAAAGGAGAAGCAAGATAGAGATCTTAGTTTGGTCAGACTGAAGGAGTCAGTTAAGGGCCAAAAGGTAGAGGTTTTCTCCCAAGGGGGAGATAGCGTATTGAGATTGCAATGTAGATTGTGTGTTTCGTGTGTTTATGATCTGAGGCAGAGGATTATGGCTGAAGCGCATGGCACGCCGTATTCTATTTATCCTGGCACTACTAAGATGTATTGTGACTTGCGAGAAATCTATTGGTGGAATGGTATGAAGAAGGATATAGTCGAGTTCGTAGCAAAGTGTACACCGTGCCAACAGGTTAAGGTAGAGCACCAAAGATCTAGTGGTGTGATGCAAGAGTTTAGTATACCCACTTGGAAATTAAAGCTGGTGAATATGGACTTCGTAATTGGGTTGCCCCTTTCGCATCATCATCATAATTCTATTTGGGTTGTTGTAGAAACGCCGACTAAGTCCGCGCATTTTTTGTCTATGCATACGTCTTATACAGCTGAGGATTATGCTAGATTGTATATCCGGGAGTTAGTCAGGCTACACGGAGTTTCCTCGTCTATCATTTTGGATAGGGGCACTCAATTTACTTCTCAATTTTGGAGGCCGTTCCGGCAGGGTCTTGGTACCCAAGTCCTTTTGAGTTTTGCTTTTCATCCATAGACAGATGGTCAGGATGAGAGGACTATTCAGACCATGGAAGATATTTTGAGGGCATGTGCTCTTGATTTCAAAGGTAGTTGGGATGAGCATTTTCCATTGATAGTGTTTGCCTATAACAATAGTTACCATGCTAGCATTGGGATGGCACCATTTGAGGCCTTATATGGTAGGAGATGTAGATCACCCATTGGTTGGTTTGAAATGGGTGAAGCTGTCGTGACTGGGCCTGATGCAGTGTTTGAAGCTATGGAGAAAGTTAAGTTGATTAGAGAGAGGTTGAAGACCACCCAGAGTTGTTAAAAGTCTTATGACGATGTGAGGAGAAGAGATCTTGAGTTTGAAGTGGGTGATTTGGTATAATTAAAGATTTCACCCATGAAAGGGGTGAAAAGGTTTGGTAAAAAGGGGAAGCTTAGTCCCCGTTATGTTGGCCCGTATAGAGTCTTGAGCTGTGTTGGTAAGGTGGCCTATGAGGTTGAGTTGCCCGCAGAGTTGTCAGCTGTTCATCCTATTTTTCATGTCTCTATGCTTAAGAAGCATATTGGTGATTCTGTTGTAGTAGATCCTTCAGAGAATGCCGATATTTAGAACAGTCTTTCCTTCGATGAGATTCCTGTTGAGATCCTAGATTTTCAGATCTGTAGACTAAGGAACAAAGAAGTTCCCTGGGTCAAAGTTTTGTGGTGGAACCAGTCTGTTGAGGGTGCTACTTGGGAGGCAGAAGCAGATATGCAAGCCACGTACCCGCACCTCTTTTCCACAAGTTCAGATTAATTCAAAGGTATTATTCTTCCTTAATTCAGCCCTTCTAATCTAAAGTTCAGCAATATGCATCTATCCTTGCATGAGTTCTTGGAATTTTTTAGGCATTCAAGAGTTTAGAGAGATTTTGAGCCCTGTTTAGCAGCTTGCTTCAGCTATGTGTACTCAGTTTTCCCTGTGTTCTTAGTCTAACTAGGGACATTCGAGGACAAATGTTTTTAAGGGGGAAATATTGTAAGACCCCACAAAAATTCTCTCATAGAATGAACCTTAGGGCATGTCAAGTAAGGCGTGATTTCGGCCCTAAAAGATTGAGAAGTGAATTCCTAAATGAGTATCGTGTTAACCATATAGAATTTTCCTAATTTTGACTTTTTATCACATGGGAAATTCGATAAGCTTTCCGTCAATATAAGATTTGTCCAAATCCGATTCCCGGGTAAGAAGTTATGACTAATTTAAGTCTTAGTCATAAAACAACATCACTTTAGTGCTTGGCGCGTCACGGAGAGGGTCTATTTGACAATTGTTAAATTCCAGTGGAACTCCGTGATAGTGGCGCTCGCGGAGGACCCTAATTTCTCAATAGTCAATTTCCAGTGGCCTAGCGCGATTGTGAAGCGTCGCGCTGAAGTTCCAAGTCCAAATCAGTGGGACAACGCTATGGCTCCGCGTTGCGGTGACTCCCAAATTCCCATTTGTCAATTTCCAGTGAGCCACCACGATAGTGGCGCGTCGCGGTGGCCCATAAAATTGGGTTCCCAGTTCAATTTTTCCAGCTTCGTACAGAAGTTAAAAAGGGCACTTTGGACTTTTTCCAAGCCTCTTAAACCGTGCAAACACCAAACTAAAGTCAATTACAAGCATTCTATGAAGTTTTTCTCAAGTTTTCTCTCAACAAGAACCCTAAGTATCCAAAACCTCTTCCAAGAATCTCAAGAATCCACCATAGATTTTCTAAATTGAGTCAAGATTCAAGGTTCCCAAGTCAAGGGCTTCAAGAACACTCATTCAAGAGTACGAATAGAGTTTCAAAAGCGAGAGCTCATCCAAAGCTTCTAATTCAAGGTATGTGGGGTTTTGAACAAGGGTAATCCTTTCACCCTTGTGCCCAAAGGCTTATTTAAACTACAATTCTCTGCAATTCATGAGATTTTACATGAAATTGAATTGGGGGTTTTCACCTATTATTATCGATTACAAAATTTTGATGCTTCCCATGAATTGAGAGTCTAATGGCATAATTTTCACATGTTTTCTTGAGAAATTGCAGCTGGGTCTATACCCCATGATTTTAATCCTTGAGAAGTTAATAGTTGAAATGTTTGAAACATTGAAGTATATGAGTATGTTGAGATTTTGAGATAAATTGCTGAAATTTCCTGATTTCTACATGAGTTATGAATCTATATGCTATCTATTATGCTTTTGATGAGTTCTAACTTAAGATTGAATCATGGGTTATTAAGCCCTACTTGAGACTTGAGATTTTATGAACTTTGTGCTATAAGCACCCATGATTTGAGTATTCTGAAATTATTGAGAAATGTTTTGACCTAATGGTCATTGAGTTTTAAAATCCACTCTACTACATAAGATTATAGATTTGATTATTGGGTTCTCATTGAACCATGAGATTATTCTAAAGTGGATTTTCATGAGAAGAGTGACATAAACTAAAGGGAGTAGTATTTAGCATCGAGTTGGGTAAGTTACCACGGTTTCTTACCCCAGAACTACGTGCCACCGTAGTTTGGGCCTAAGGTCGAGTTGATTGTTGGGCCTAAGGCTGAGATATTGGGTCCGAGGTCGAGATAAGTGATCATTGAATTGAGGTTATACTCCCTGGCAAAGAGTATGACGCTCCTCCCCAACGTGGGGTGTCTTCTTTAGGAGGACAAAATATTGGACTCCATGTAGCTCGTATGGTTTATGTCGGTTAAGAGAATCTCCCTTAAAACTAAAGCTTTGAGATAAGATATTTTCCTTTAAAACTAATATACTTTCCCTTGATATGAATATTTTTCCCTAAAGCTTGAAATAAGATATTTTCCAAATGTGAATTAAATGCCTTCAAGTATGTTCCAAAGTTATATGATTCTGAATTCCAAGTATTTGAGTTCAAAAGAGTTATGAGTTCTGGAGCATTAAAGAAGTTTTACTCTCCATGAGACATATGCATGAGTTGAAAGTATTGCTTAAAGTTTTCTTTAGCCTTGAGTAATGAGAATAAGAGAATAGTACAAATTTCAAAGCTAAAAGTATAATGACTCACGAGATTGTGTTACATGTTTCATTTTACATGATTCATGAACTTTGCATTTTATACTTATTCAAGCCATGTGATTCATTACTTATTACATGCATAATTTGATTAAAGAGTATTGATGTTGCTTTATATAAATGCATGCACCCCCACATACTCAGTACATTCTCAAGTGTTGATCCACATATACATCTATGTGTTACATTATTTTATAATGTAGGTTCAGGTGCTCAGTCCCAACTTCGTCAGTGATTTTTGAGTACCTCTATCTACATTCCTACAGTAGTGAGTCTTCATAGTTCGAGGACCTATATTCAGATATCTCCATATTTTGAGAGACTATGTTGTTATTTCCAGTTCATTTCGAGTCAGTTGGGGACCTTTCCCAACGGCTCTTTAGTTCATGGATTAGTAGAGGCTTTGTCAGACTAGTTATCAGATTGTGGTTGTGTTGAGGTTTCCGATATTGCTTGGTCGTTTGGATCGATCATTTTCTCCGTATTTCATTTCATATGATATAACTATGCTAGTGTTTGAATTATTTCATCTTGAAATGAGTGTTATTAGTAGAAACAGGCTTAAAGGGTTAGTTTGGGGCTACTTGTAGCCTTAAGCACCGTGTGACGTGCCAAGAGGCAATTTCGGGTCATTACAATTGAACTACCACATCGTGTCTTGAATTATGAGATGTTCTATAAATCTTGCCTTAGAAGCAATGGTTAGCCCACAAGTTACGCCCTATGGGCAAGAGTTGACACTACCGCATCGTGTCTAGATTTATGAGATGCTCGATTAGTTTTGCCTCTAAGACAAGACTTAGCTCAAGAACCTCCCAAAAAAATAAGTTAAGCTCAATGGACAAGTATTGACATTATCACATTGTGTCTTAATTTATGAGATATGTTATAGCTCTTGCCTTAAAAGGCAAGACTTATCCCAAAGAATTTTCAAACAACAAGTCATACCCTTAAATTTACTTTGATGTCAAAGAAAAGAAGATCCCCTTGCGAATTACCCAACTTTTTATTTGTTAGCAAAATATAATAGAATTTGAGAAAAAAGAAAAAAAAGAAGAAAAAAATGAATGTTAGAAAAAGAGAATAATAAAAAATAAACAAAAGAAAAAAATAAAGATTGAGAAAAACAAAAATGAGAAAAAAATAATAAAGGTCGAAACAAATGAATTAAAAAAGGAAGAAAAACAAAATGAAGAAATATATAATGTTTGAGGGAAAAAAAGAAAATAAGAGAAAAAAGCAAAAGAAAAATAAAGGTTGAGACAAATAAATTAAACAAGGGACAAAAGGAGAAAAGAAAAAAGAAAAAAGAAAATCTAGGAAAAATAAAAAGGAAAAAAAAGAAGAAAAAGAAATAAAAGTAAAAGTTGAGAGCCAAATGAATATGAAAAGTTTAAAAACATTTTTGGTGTAGAGGAACAAAAATGTACTTATACTATATATAAAAAGAAAAGAAGATTAGTTTTTAAATACTTTTTATATGGGAGACAGCATAAAACAAAAACACCTACTATAGGGACTATACCATGTAATTTCTTGATGAATATTCAATTCTCTAAACCACTTAATCAACGTCTAGTCTTGTGTTTAGGGAATTCAAAATCTTTATATATTCTAAAACCTTAAAAAAATGAATGAGTAAAATGATGTATCCCTCAATCTATAAATGAACCATCTCTCCGAGGACTATTTATCGAAAGGAATTCAGATGAACACCCTCCCGCTGCCGTCAAAATATATGGTCCTACTCTCTCTATCCCATATTAGTTGGTTATTTTACTAAAAATAAAGATCTCAAATTAATTGATCACTTTCTAAGGCCTCATTTTTTTTTTTTTAAGATTAAGATGTCTGAATCTGAATGGATTTCTGAATGATTAAGATGTTATTTCTAGATCTTAAGACTGAATGGTTAAGACTGTTTATTTTTTAACATCTGAATGTACGTAATATATTTATTCGTAATAAGTATGCAATTCAAATTTAAAAAGTAATAAAATATTATATTATATGAAAAAATATTTGATAAAGTATTAACTTAAACATCCAAAATTATTATTTGAGTGATAATTAAAATATTTCAGATAAATATATTATGTTAAATATAATTATTGAACTATTTAAATTATTAAAAAAATATATCAATTTAAATTATTGTGATAAGATGTAATTATAAAAAATTAAATTTAACATAAAGTAATCTATCAATTAAACAGACCCAACAAATTAAAATAATTAGTCAGATATAATTTTGACTTAAATACATAAATATTAAATGAACAACTAATTAATAATCATCTAATTTTAACATTCCACTAATGAAAAAAATCAAATAACTAAATTACTGAACTCTTAAATGCTTCAACTTCAATGCATTAACTTGAATGCAAGTTCCTCATGCATACTGTGCATTATCTGAGAATCTTCAATTGTCCAGCTAGGTTCGTTTGTTTCCTCGAATGTTTCTTTTTGTTGTCCTTCTTCATCAAATATTACTTGAGATGTATCAAATTGATTAAATAATTCATCATGGATGTGTTTGTTTCTAATAAAATTATTAACTGCAAAACATGTAATAACAACATCTCTTTGGATATTGATAGGATATGGAGCCATCTTGTCCAATATAGGAAATCTTGCTTTCAGTATTCCATACAAGCGTTCGATAACATTTCTAAGTTGTGCATGGGCATGATTAAACTTTTCCTCCTTAGTTATGGCACGTCTACGGCGATAATCTCTTACCCAATATCTAACATTACGATACGGTGCTAGAAATCCTCAAGTATTTGAATATGCCGCATCACATAGATAATATTTACCTGACGTTAAATTAAAAAAGTTAATTTATCATATTGAAAGGCTAAATAATTATTTTAATCATTTAAACTTTATTACTTACTAGATAGAGGAAATGGAAAGCCATTATCTGGATTAGATACAACGTCTGTTAGAACTCGTGCATTATGTGTTGCCCCTTCCCATCCAGCATAAACATAAGTGAAGACCATATTAAAGTCACATATATTGCCAGAACTTTCTGATTGCATTTACCTTTTCCTCTTCCTCTGTAAATAATTTGTTGATTAGCAGGAACAACAACGTGTACTAATGTCCCGTCTAGTGCACCTATTGCTCCCTGTCAATTTATACATTTGTGTCAACATAATAATTTTTTTTTCTAAAATTCTATAATAGTAATTTAAAAATAGTACCTTAAATATTCTTCGCAACCTCTTATTATGAGCACCAGGAATATCTATATTCGAATCAAATGTTGTAGGTGCAATCATCTCTTTTACAAATTTCATCATTGCCTAAAGAACCTCATGAAAATACTTGTGCACCATTTGCAAATAATACTGAAATCTTCTCTTAATAACGACGTAGCGCTCATTATGTCCTATAATAGTTAAAAACATTGCTATCTTTTCTTCGACAGATATATGTTTGCTATCAATGAGCCATCCATTTTGTTTAAAATATTGACATAGCCGAACATATGCATCACATGACATGCGCATCAATTCTATACATTATCGATTAGAAGCAGACAATAATTCTAATGTATATTTTTGACCAGATAAAGATGATATTAAATCTTTATTTCTTTGATCATATGTGAGTCTATAACATTTTCGTTGCCAATATAAGCTCATCAACAATAATATTTTTTTCCCTGGAGGGTTGGGAGAACTAAAGGAGTCTATATTTAAGAGGCCGAGGAAGGAGTTTAGTCTCCTTATCAAGTAATATAAGGGTCAATATTTTTCATTCAAAGAGCACAAACTTCCAATTTCACACTGTGGGAATATACTAGGTATGTTGCTTTTGTTGTTGAGCACAACTTCTAGTCATAATTAGATATCAACTAAAAGCAAACAGACAACTACATAACTAAATGAGATATCTCTTGGAAAAGAAAGAAGAACCTGGAAGCCCCCGAAGAATTACAACAAGATGATCAGGACGAATATAGATGATGAAGTATAACAATGCATAGGGACTTCCTGATGAACCACAAAAATCAGATACATTAGGCATGTTTCACCATATCTCTAACATCAAAAGGATATAAAATTTGTTAAGTCGGGAAGAAAGCTGAAGACACACAGATGTACATCTTTAAAGCCTAAAGAAGACTATTTTTTTTTAAAATAAAAGGGATACCAAAGCTTGATATACCCCCAAAATCATACAATATTAGCTTAAAGAAGTGTTAGAGGTATTAGCTTAAAAAATCAGATACATTAGGTATGGAATAGGATGATGTAAGATTCATAGTCGTCAACTGGGAGCATATCCAAATAAACACCATGTGACACATCATTAATATATTTTTTCTGCAACAAGAACGTATATTACTTATTTAGATGCAAATTTTTTAATAAATGTATATTACTTATTTAGATGCAAATTTTTTTTTTTCCTCTGTAGACATGAACATCATATTAGACTCTATAAGACAAGTCGAAATCGTCGCTTAACATTCATAATGATCAACTATATTGTAAGGACGTCAGTAAAAAATCACGCATCTACAAACACCATTTTCAATGAATTTTCACCACTATTTCACATAAATTAAGTTGAATTTGACAAAACAAAAACAAACCCAGATGAGTAAACATGGAAGAACACACAAAATCATTAAGAATTACAAAATCAAATTAATCAAACACAAAAACTGTGCATCTATATATGTGATTTTCAACGAATTCTAGTAAGCCATTGGCAGCAGATAATGGTTACACAAATTGAAAACTAAAGTATTTATAAAAAGTTTTGGTGAATCATACCTGAAGAGAAGAAAAGCAACGTGAAGAGGAAGAGAGAGAGAGAGAAACGTGAAGAGGAAGAGAGAGAGAGAAACATGAAGAGAGGGAGAGAGAGTAACGTGAAGAGGGAGGGTGAAAAACAGCGTATATAAAGAGAAAAATAACAAAGTTAGAGAGTTTTGAGGAAATGTTCAGAGGTTTTCAGATAAAATAAGAAGCTTTTTAAAAAAAAAATGCACTTAATGGACTGAAGTCTGAATCATTCAGATTCAGACCTCCATTAAGTGCAAACAAATAAGGCCTAAATCGGAATAAAAGTAATTAAATGTTTCTTATTTTGCTCCTATAATTAATAAAATTTTTGAAAGTTTAAACAAATTATCTTTATGTTCATTAATATGAATTAATATAATAGTAAAATTGATCCTTCCATTGATAATTTCTTAAATAATATGGGATAGGAGAGTAAAAACAATTATTCCCTACATACTTGTCCACTTTTAACTTGGCACATACCTTAAGAAAAATAGTATTATTTTACTATATTGCCCTTTGAATATAATAATTTTTTTTCTTTGAAAAATGCTATGAGTAATGTATAGTATTTAATACCATGGATAAAATGGATAAAAATAGATAAATTATCAATCAATTCATAAACTGGATAAGTATTACTCCTCCGTCTCAAATTACCCGTCCCAAATTTTCTAATTTAATTTCTCATTTTACTTGTCTTTTTTCATTAATCAAGAAGAGACAATTTTTTTTCATGTTTTATCCTTTGCATTAATTACTTTTTTAAAAAATTAAAATGTAAACATCATTTAATATAAGTACTATAGTAAACTAGTCATGTTATTAATTATAATTCTTAATCAATGTGTCATCTCAATTTGAGACGGATAATTTGGAATGAATGGAATATTAAATATCTCAAAATAGAAAAAATGAACAAGTTAAAAATGGACGGAGGGGAGTAAAGATTATTCCAAAAATAGACTTCTCAAATAATCAAATTTGGGCGGGCAAAGTTCCATTTTTCCGAAAGCGAACCTTATAAAACCCCAATTTTGAAATCTAATTTCCCCGCCAATTCACTTCTATCACTCTTCGACGGAAGAATGTCTATGGTGTTCATCGCCGTTCACTGTTTTCAATGCTCCACCATGCAGGTATATCTCTCTCTTTCTGCGTCCCTTCCTCTCTCTCGACAATGACGCCGCAACAACAATTTTGGGGTTTTACAGGTGAAGCAGCAGAAGAAGAATAGCAACAAATGGACCTGCGTAGTTTGCAATCAGAAACAGTCTGTTCGGAAAGTGTTCGCACAAGGATATAAGGCAAAGGAAATTCGCTTATTTGTTCAGAATTTCAATATGTCTCGTCAATTTACGGATCAATTAAGGAGGGAAGAAACTGAAACCCTAGAGATTGGAGAGCAGAATCTAAGTTGTGGAAGTTCTAAGAGAACCGATTGGACGGAATACCTCGATGCGGAAGAAGATGCTGTTGAGAACAATGAAAATGTTTCAGGTAAGTTGATCAACTTTAGAGTTCTGAAGATTAACGAGGCGTTTGGCCATGAAAATTGTGAGTATTTGAAAAAGGTTGTTTTTGTTTTTGAAGTGAAAGCTTGATATCGGAGTTATTCTTGAATTTTTGTAAGTGAAAAAAGCGAAAACAGCTTTTTGGTGGTTTCCAAATTCCTGAAAATGTGAATTCGGAAATTTTATGTCCAAACATGAAAAAAATTCATGGCGAAAAGTGTCCTGGGAATGATGAAGTTTTATTTTTATTGATAATTTTGGTTATGATTGTTTCGATTTGGAAATGCAGGAGATGTAATGGAGCCAAAGGTTGTGACGGAGTTACCCAAAGAGTTATTCAGAAGGTCAATGTTGAAGAACTACTCTGCTGTTGAAGGTAATTTCAAACCAGTTTTCTCAAAGCGAAACGCCAGAAAACAAAGCATATCTCAAGGTCAAGGTTACCGGAATGCACAAAACACAGGTACCCTCGATAACCTCTTATAAACTCAAATTCAGAAGATAGAATCAGTGGATTCGTGAAATTACGCTGTTCTTATTACATGTATATACAATTTAAATTCATTCTATATATTTATGCATAATTTGAGCCAAAAGTAGTTCAATTGAAATCGCAGAACCTGTCCTAGATCCCCCTTTGACCATAAATATGAGGCAGGAGGGGTGGGTGGTTTTGGAATCAGATTAGTTGGGAGTTGGGATGAAATGGATATTTTACGAAGTAGTTTCCCAGTACCTATCTGATGATGTAGAACATACATGCAGAAACAGAGAGTATTAAGTGGAATTTGAACTCTATTCTTTTGGGTAGTAACTAAACGTTCAATCAATTGCACCATCCTACTTTTTTGTGTGTCAATAGATAATATTAGATGAATACTATTTACCTAGTTTGGCGAAAAGATCATGGGTTCATGTGCACCACAATTTAGCACTAAATCCTCCTCAAGGTATAAAGAGCTTAGAGTGCATACAGCATGTGTAAAAGTACTTTACAAAGTTGGTAATTTGAGAATGAAAATGAACTTGTATATCATAGTTACTACTTATAAAGACCTTGTTAGCTTGAAAACAAATAAATAAATGGGTAGAGAAACTCTTAGGAGGAGTTTTAAGTTGGTACATACACATTGGATGAGGCTTGATAAAGGCATAACAGAGAAGCAGGGACAACAGCCAATTGTTTGAACACCCTTTTTCTAGTGATTCACTTGGTTCAACTTGTCTCAGTGACGAATTGGGAGGCTAACTTCACTGTTTCCCTCCAATTTTCCTGTTGGGAAACTGCACTTTGGTATTTCCGGAAGCGTATCTTGTGTTAAAAATCGTAAACAAACTTGGAGCTTTAACTTGCAGGTGTTGAGCCAAGCAAACGTCAGGCAACAATGGCACCGGTGATCTCCAAGTGGAGAGATAATCGAACAGCGCCACTAGATATCTCTATTCAGCCAGCAACAGACGGAGTTTGCAACTTGGATGAAGGCATCAACCTATATGCCAATGAAAATTATACGAATGAAGGAGATCGTGGTTATAGAAAGTCAGTACAGAGAATTCAGCTAAGGACAGCCAACAAAGTCTCCAAATGGACTGAGTACATAACTGAAGATGAAGATGACTGTCACTCACAGTTTGCACGTGGGAGAGGATTCACATCTGAATTGAATGAAGGTATCAGCCTATATAACCATGTTAACTATATAAATGATGAAGGAAATCCTGGTTATAGCAAGTCAGGTCAGAAAATTCAACCAAAGACAGCCAACAAAGTCTCCAAATGGACTGAGTACATAACTGAAGACGAAGATGATTGTCACTCGCAGTTTGCGAGTGGGAGAGGATCCACATCTGACGTCAACAAATGGAGAGGCAACACTTTTGAGACCTCACTGAAGGATCAAAGACTAGACGATGAAGAAATCCACCCTGATTTTCTGTAGACTCGTTTCCAAGGGGTGCATTATGGGCCGATAATAACAAGTTTGTGCACAAGAGACTAATTTCATTTGATTTAGTGGAGTATCTTTTGATTGCACTATCTTAATGCAGTGGACAGCAAGACTTTTATTAGCTTGAACTATGACTATGACACCCAATAGAGAAAGTTCCCGACATGAAAAGGAGATGAGGAAATGCCTGAAAGGCTTCAAAGTAGAATAGATTCGACATGCAGATAAACCCACCTAAAGAAGGGCCAAACATAACAGACCCTTACCGGATGATGTCTGAGATCAAAGGACATTTCCCATTTCCTTGGCACGTCAAACCGCATAAAAGTTGAATTATGCTAAAGGTACAAATGGAGGTGCTAAAAAAACAAGTGGGCATAAATACCGAAATGCCGAACCGAATCATTTCGGTTTTTTCGGTTTCGATTTTTTTTGTTCGGGTTTTTTTTTTCTTTTTACAATTTCGGTATTTTGGTTCGGGTTACGGGTTTTAGGTTCACATAATTCAGTATTTTGGTTTAAACCGAAATTTTAAAGGCTTATAATTTAGAATTTTAGATACATTGAATTGAATGACTGACTGACTGCTGCTGTTTCTGTCATTCTATGTGATATTAGTGTTGTGTTTAAAGATTTTGTGTTTACACAATGTCCGTCCAATGTGTTTACAACTTATGTGTGAACCGTTCCAATGTGTTTACAATTTATGTGTGAACCGGTTCTATGTGACTGCTGTTGTAAATTTTAATGTTGACTACTGCTGTTTCTGTCATTCTGTTGCTAAGAAAGGGACCTGGTTAGTCATTCTGTTTTGATCTTGAGTTGCCTGAAAAGTGAGCTGACCCCTTCGTTGTATGTTAGAATGTGTTGTGATAGAATGCTAAGAAGGTGAAAATGAAAAGAAAAAGTGGAAGCTAGAATTTTTATGTATGTATTTATCTTTTTTGCTGCACTGTTTAATTAGTGGATATATTATGTTAGAATGTGTGTGAATTGAGGTGTGATAGAATGCCGAGAAGCTGAAAATCAAAAAAAAATTAGAAGCTGGAAAAATTTTGGGCTTTGTATTGCAGAAATTTGCATGTATTGCCTTTATAGTTTATATGCAAGTTGCTGTAGCTTCTAGGTACGGATTCTTTCAATGTGGGTTGCGGTTTTTTAGTGCTTGTTTCTCCTTTGAGTACATGAAAATCCTTCCTTTGTTGGTGCTTGTTTCTCCTTTGAGAAGTTTCTCTATTCCACAGGCTATATATTATATATTAATATATATTACTCCAGTTTTTATCATAGTGAAAAACTTTGGTATATTTTTAGTATCGTGTACTTTCTTATTTGAAAGAAGATAAAAACTTTAGAATTCAAGATATGTATGTTATTAGTTTATAAATATAACGTAGCCCATTAAATAGGCCCATAACCGAAAAATCAAAATTATTAAACCGAACTGAAATTTATATAAACCGAACCGAACAAATTTGGTTCGGTTTTCAGTTCGTATAATTTCAAAACCGAAAAAACCAAAATAAAAAAATCGAAACCGAACCGAAGTACCGAACGCCCAGCCCTAGTCAAAACAAAACAATCCATGAATTGCAATAAGTCTAAAAAGTATATAATTTCTGCAGGAAATGAAAAATTAAAAAGTGAACTCCCAAAAAGATAAAAACAATGTAATCAAGAGGGCAAAATAAACTCCCAGGTCACCACCAAAGAAGCCCTCTTTGCTAAAAGTTTAAACCTACAAAAAATGTCATTTAATACCATAGCCAAAACACTCCCTAAGTCACCACCATTACCCCTTATTACCCCCTTACAAAATACAGGCCAATTTAGGGTCATTCCTTGTGTTAAAGATGAAAATTTGCTTCATCCATTCAGGGTAAGTGATCCAAATTTATCACCAACACTACCTGGCCTTGCCAAGCGAAGAACATCCATAGCCTCAGAGACTTTCTTATTGAGAGCATCAGGGGACTCAATGAGATGAAGCACCTCAGTCTGATCCATCTCAAGCAACATACCGGTAACCTTACCAGCATGATCATGCTCAATGCGTTCCACAAGTGGAAATAGCTGTTCTCCAAGCATCTGCAATACCAGAGTTAAGCTAGTAAAGCATTGGGAAACAAAAGACAGCAGCTCAAGTTTGACATAAAAATCAGCAGGGAGCAGTGAAACTAAAATCAATGACGTACCACATGCTGATCTTCTGGAGAAGCAAAGGCCAAAGAAGAAGCAAGTGTTGATGGCGGCACAGGGTTAGAGCGTTGGATGTCCAAGGGAGGAGTTGTCATAGCAGAAGCAGCATCAAATGGCGGTGGCATAATTGGCCCCATCATACCTTGAGGGATGCTCGGATGCATGCCGTTTCGTCCATTCGGATTGGATCTACTGGAGTTCCACTGCATAGATTAATAAAGCTTTAACAACTCAACTTTGTCTAAAGGAATTGGATTAGTAATTGAATCTAAAAGTGGATTTGAATGAAGAGTGTACAATTTTAACACCTCAGTTTTGTCTAAAGGAATTGGATTAGTAATTGAATCTAAAAGTGGATTTGAATGAAGATTGTACAATTTTCTTACTATATTCAAGATTTCTCATCAATTTCCTGATAAATATACTAACCAGAGGAGTAATCTTACGACCTATCCAACAAAATTGATATCTAAGGGTATACGCATGAAGTTTCCGCTTATTTCACTTTGAACTGGCTTTTCCATTAGAAGTGGTTGTCGATATTCAAACTAAATATCCACACAAAATTTTGGAAAATTATTATTCATTACAAGAAAAGATAGTGTGAATACATCCTGAATAAAAATGATGTACATGTGAACTTAATAGAAAGAAAGAATATGCACCTGCTGCTGCTGCTGTTGAGAATTCCCTCCTCTCCTTCCACCAACACGTCCATGTTGTCCTTGACGCTGAAGCTGATAGGGCAAGAGAAAATTTGGACCAACTCCTGGACGAATTCCAGGCATGAGTTGCTGCTGGAAGCCAAATCCAGCAGCTTGAGGTGCTATAAGGCCTGGGGCACCTTGACCAAAGTAGACCTGCTGAGGAGCAAGTCGAGGTGCCCCACTGTGAAACCCAGGCATGCCTCCAGGAGGAGGAGCCATTCCCCCAGCTGGTCGCATCCGAGCAAAATGTCCCTGCAAACAAGTAAACATCAAAATTAAGCAATGAACATCCATAATCCTGATTTATAGGACAACTATCACAGATTGTAACAGAAGTTGTACAGCACATGTCTAGCGGGATGGATTTGATATAAATGAAAGATGATGATGTGCCAGCTACTTCTGAGGAAAATGTTCACATCAAGGACTAGTGAATCTTTATTTGTATGTCTTAGCAACCAAAATACCACATGAAGGTCCTGTAACTGTCGACGTTTTGTTCACTACAAAAGAAAGCTCTTCATTCTGAAGGATCCTTCATTGTCAAAGAAAAGTTATAAGAGGGAATGGCTCATCTTTCTTTCGAATATTTACCACATGAATCAAGATCTTGTCGAAAGGAACAACTTTCTTTGTTTGGCTGATGTGGCTATGCTATCATAGTAATCCACAAATATCATAGAATACTTTATCAATGTAAAAATCGATTTGTCATATTAAAGGCATAAAATAATACTGGTGAACTGGATAATATTCTCCGTCTGAAGATAAACCAAAAGCGAGAAGTGCAAGACACCTAGATCACAAGTAATGTGCATTACTTAACAAAGATGTATGTGTTTAGGGAAGACTCGAGTAAACTCTTAAGTAGAAAAATAGTAGTCCAATACTTTCAAGCATACGACATCATTCCATGCTTAGATAGATTTACTCTTCACGCAACTAAAACTTGCATATTAGGAGAAAAAATGTAATGTACAATCACCTGTAGCCACACTCTCCTTTCCTCCTTGCGCTGGGCAACAGCAACAAATAAAGGTTTCTTTCCTATCAACTTGCCATTCATCTCATTTAACTGAAACAATAATAAAAACATTTTATGCATGGATATATTTGTCTCTTTAAAAGAAAGCAATAAATGATATATATAAGATAATTTGGGACAACTCACAGCTCGTGTAGCTTCCTCGGGGGTGGAGAAGGCAACAAATCCAGAACCCTTGCTCACTCCTTTTGCATTGCGCATCACCTAATAATAATTTCAAATATGAAACACAAACGAACTTTTCTACAGATGATATGCACTTAAAAATCAATATGCTGGGGACATACCTTGCAGGATGTTATGGTTCCATACTCTGCAAATAATTCTTTCAGATTTTCATCATTCACAGTGTCATCGAGATTTTTCAAATACAGGTTAGCACCTTTCAGTTTTTCGAATCGACTGGCCCGTTCTTGTTCAAATTTTGCTCTGAGATCTGCTTCCCGCTCTGATTTCTTCTGTGCCTTGCCAACAAACAGAACTTTTTCATCCAAAGAACTGCCATTCAACTGTTCAACTGCGGTGGCTGCAGCATCTGAAGTCTCAAAATTTACAAAGCCAAAACACCTGGATTTTCCGTTTGTGTCTTTCATGACTAAAGCACTGGTGATGGTGCCATGCTTCTCAAAAAGCTTCTTGAGATCCTCATCAGTGGTAGTTTCAGGAAGATTTTTCACATAGACATTTGTGAATTTATCGGAAGCATTTGCTCGACTCCTTTCTTGTCCACGGATGAAGTAGCCAACATAAACTTGTTTATCATTAATCAACATATTATTTAGTCGGTTGATTGCTTTCTGTGCAGCTTCATCCTGATCAAATTGTACAAAACCATATCCTTTGGATTGACCATTACTATCAACAGCTACCTTGCAGGAAAGAACTGTTCCAAAGGCAGCAAAAGTGTCCTGCAAAGCCTTGTTATCTATCGACGAGTCCAGGTTCTTAATGAAAACATTTGCATACCCACTCTTCCTCAGACTAGGATCTCTATGAGAAAACATTATCCTCATAGGTTTTCCATTCACTTGAGTAAAATTCAGTAACTCCCTTGCAGTAGCAGCTGCAATAACAAGGAAAAATTGATCAACACCCACAAAGTATTTAGTACTTAAACAAACTATAACTTTTACACGTCCTTAACTGGATTGTTATTAGAGGAGACAGTACAATTTTTTGTGCTCTGAGTAATCTTAAACGGTGTCAGATGAACTAAGAGCGTATTTGAATTGACTTATTTTAAGTGTTTTTAAGTTAAAATAGCTTGTAAGTGCTTTTGTACTGTTCGAGTGAAATTAAAAGGTGTTCAAGTTTTAAGCCAAAAAGACACACACACACAAAAAAAAAAAACAAATTAAAATTCACAAGTTAGCTTTTGGCTTATTACCAAATAAGCTCTTAAGAAGAAACAAAATTGATTAATTTAATAAATTCAATTTCCGTTTGAAAGGAAGTCAAACACATACTCCTTCTGTCTCATATTTTATATGGCAAACATTTCTTTTTAGTTTGTCCGACAAAGTACACGTTTTCATATATACTAGGAGTACTAGTTAGAAACAATTTCATTTTAAACTTCTTAAATTACTCTGAAAAAAAAATTATAGTCACACAAATATTTGTGATTTGTTTTATATTACATGTTTTTTTGAAAATTTTTTCTTCTAAAACTTTGTGCCTAGTACAATGAGATAGCAAACATACAAGTAGGATGCATTAGCATACATTAGCTTTTGTGTATTTACTAATATTTTATTTGTCATACTTTTTCAATCTATCTATAATGTCTCATGCAAGAGTTTTAATGCATGCTAATGCATGATTAAAAACACACTTATCCTCGAAACCTTTCTATATCCTTTTTCTACTTTATTTTGTGTTTTTCTAATATATTTTGTGTAAGATATTTTTGTAAAAAAAAACAATTCTTTTAAAAAGAATTATACAATACATGCTATTTTTTAAGGCATTTTTTAATATACCAGACATTACTAATATAATATTACTAATACATACACCCTATTCATCACTACTATTGTTCACTATAAAACCATGTTCAGAGAACAACATAACAAATCTCCAGGTGATCCACTGTTTTTCACGAAATACCAAAAAGAACAAAAAGGAAAACATTTAAAAAAACAATTTTTTGGGCAAAATAATCAAAACAAGCCAAAGGTAAGAAAAAACCCACAGATTTCTGTCACACAGATCACTCCACTCTCAAACTACAATTATCTAAAATGAAACTCAGATTAAAACAATCACAACAAAACAATATTGGAAAAAAGATCTCAGCTTTATCAAAGAAGGAAAACAAATAAACAAAATAAGTCTTGTTTATAAGTCTGTTAAATATTCTGAATTATTTATAGTTATTTTTAGGTAATTTCTAAATATATAAATTTTGTTTAAAAAATTGAAGATCTGGTGCTAGTATTTGACTTTTGAAATCTAAACTGTGACTCCTAAATTGAAAAAGAGGGAGTAAGAAATTACTACTAAATAAAGAAAATAAAAGGGACATGCAAATAAAGAAACAATTGAGTGTGTATGTTTGTTACCATCTTGTGGAGAAGTGAAATTAACATAAGCATATCCAAGGGATGCTCTTCGTGATTGATCTCTACAAACCCTAACAGAGACGACTGGTGCCACCTGATTAAACACCTCATACAATTGTCCTTCATCTACTGACGTATCCAGATCCCCTACGTACAGCGAATAATGCGGCGCCTGATGACCACCAACACCTACATGTGGTGACGGTGGTGGCGTCACTCCTACCGTTGCCGTCGCAGTCACCGTCAGAGCCGGTTGAGTTTGCACTGTCACCGGTGGAGGAGCAACCGCCGCCGGTGGAGGAACAACCGCCGCCGCTGTAGCCGCCATTAATCTCCGATCAGAATTGAAGAAGCAGATAATAAATATAATAAATTATATTATAATGTGAGTGAAATTGATCAATTTGACAAGTGATCAATCTATCGGCGGCAAGCAGAAAAAGAGTGAAGGAAAATAGGGAGTTGTGAAGGTTTATATATGAGAGAGATTGTGTGGGCCCTACTTTGAATCGGTTGCAGCGATTTGCTGTGGGCCCGCACGTGTGATTATATGATACTGACATCTCCTCAAATTCTCTGCCTTCCAAGTAGTACTTTTTTCCTTCTCTTCACTTATATTTATTCACTACTAGAGTACAATATTATAATATTGTACTCCGTTTCACAATAAGTTAATTGTTGAATTTTAACATAAATATTAAAGAGAAAAAAAGACATAAATTTATCATTTTTTTAATTTTTATCCTCTTCAAAAAGCAAAGACACATAATACATTATTCCCAATACATATTTAATGAAGGATAAATTTGAAAAAAAAATTTCAACATATACCTTGAATTGTGAATCATTTATTTATTTTGAAACATAAAAAATACTCCAACAATTCACTTATTATGAAACGGAGGGAGTATTATTTTTATTTATTCAATTTAAAAAATATTATTTAGTTTTTTATTGATTTTTATTATGAATTGTATTTATTTTTTAAAATTTACATTTTATGAGAATATATTGGATATATTATTATATTTATTTTTTTTAAATTTTTAGTGTACTACATTTAAAAAATGGTGTGATAAAATTATTATTTTATTAATTAATGGCGGATCCAGAATCTAAGGGTCTTGAGTGTTCGGGATTTTCAAATACACATATTATCACTTAAAACTAAAGTTCCGTCTGAAGATTAAATCACTCAACTATCTTCTTGATTTCATGAATACTTTTTTCTATCTTATACCAATTTTTATATATTTTTATATAATTATATTTATTTTATGTTGAGTTTAACGAATGTCGAAGCACCACAATTTTAAATCTAAGTCTGCCACTTTTACTACTTATAGAAAGAATGTGACGAATTAATACTTTTTCGTCTTAAATTATGTGAGATCTTTCAAATTTTGAAATTTAAACAAGTTTATTTTTTATCGTTACACGCGTGCACGTACATATATATATATATATATACATATACATATATATACATCTTTTAAATATTTTAGTTATAAATTATTATTATTATTATTATTATTATTTATACTTCTTTTTACATAATTTTTAAATATATATATAAATTTTATTTAAAAAAATAAAAAATTTATATTTAAATTCGCTGTCAAACTTAAATTGTTTGGATAGAAATCCAAACAAATAAGAGAGGAAGCATCAGACAAGTAAAATAAAGAGATGGATTACTATTTGTAAGTTCCTTATCTTATTTTTTGAGTTGCACGTTTTTAGACCTGGTAAAGGATAGACCCTCCTTTCCTTGAATTTCTCCCTTCTATTGGATTTTTTAAATTATAATTACAGGCAAATTATATGTGTTTCAAGAAATATTCTACAAAAATTGCGCGCGCACATATACATACATACATACATATATATATATATATAAAACACTGTGATGTAATATATTTAATTTTATATTCATTTAAATAAACAAAATATGTATTTCTTATAATCCTAGTTTACTTGTGTAGCACGTGTATGTCACATAACAAAAAATACGTACGAAAAAATAGAGTATTAAAAATGACAATTAACGCTAAAAATAAATGTAACATTTGCTAAAATGGTGAAAATGAGAGAAAATAATTAATTTTTAATAATTTAATTTAATAAGTCGTGTTTTTATACTTTTTTTTTATTATGCAATTCTTAAAAAAAAAGGGGGGGGGGGGGGGGGGGGGGG
>NC_061114.1:195018419-195086779 GCF_002878395.1 Capsicum annuum
GGGGGGAGAGGATGGGGGGGGGGGGGAGGATTCAGCGTCCTAATAATGCAAAATAATGTTACACTCTTTAATTTTTTTTCTCTTTATCATAAGTTGACAATTGTTATGGATAAATAGTTAGGCTAACAAAGAAAGCTTTATTGTAAGTAAAATTGTTGTTGATTTAAACTTTTATATGTAAGAACTTTTAATTAATATAGTCCGAATAGGGAAAGATTTTAAAATAAAATTTAAGTCAATTTTGAAACTGTTATAAATATATTACCATACATAGTAAAGGTCTAGTTTATCATATACAGTGAATGTCTATTTATGGAAAAATTAGAAATCAAGGTTAGTTTTCCATCATTGTAAAAAAAATCCTCAAGAACCTATCAAGAAACTTCTCAAAATAAATAGTAATTACTCTCTTTTTTCTTTATATTTCATAACACGTTACAAGCACGAGACTCTACCAAATTAGGTGATTATAAATCTAAAGGTAAGTTCAAGGTTAGTAATTCCTTATGTTATTTGTCTTTTGCTACTAATGATATAATTATTGTTGAATTTGAGGAAAAATAATTGGTTTGAAACCACTTATGCTTTAAATTTATTCATAAAGAATAATATTGTTAAAAGATGATTAATTTAAGTCTCATCTCTTAAGACATTGAGTTAAAAGTTTCAATGCACCATGATGATAAGATGTTGGGTTCAAGTTCCATCGAGTTATAGCCTAAGACGTCTTTATATGGATAAGATGTTGAGTTTGAATCTCAATACACCATATTGATGATATTATGATAGCTAAGGCAAAACAATGATGTTTGGGTGAAAAGTCATGAAACATATCCATTGATATGCTCTATTCCATGAAATGAATATGATAACAATATATGATGAATCTGAAAGTTGACAACTTGCTCCATTCTTGAAAGGAATGTGGTAGCAGTGCATAATATGTCTAAAAGAAGACAAAAGATTGAATGTATGAATATAAGCGTGGAGGGATAATATGATAATATTCATCAAAAGTGATAATATTTTCACACCTTATTATGATTATAAGATATGTTAGAAAAAAATTCTCTACATTATATGCACATCTCGATTTGTTCTTGAATTAGCAATATCTTGAAAGATATTATAAGCTATCATAATTTGATAGGCTTAAGGCATGATTATATTCCATTTTTGAAAATGAGAATTTTGATTGTTATAAGCACAGATCCATTTCATGGGTGAATGTAATCATATTTAGTGAAGCTTATCAATACAGACATACACTTGATTGTGATGGTATCACAACTCACTTCCGAAGGAGGTAGAATAATTGAGAAGAATTATTTTGAAATCTGTATCTGAAGTAGTAAATCTAAAATTTATTCATATAATGGGAAAAAACATCGTTTCCATCCCAAACTATACAAGAAAAGTCGAAACTACACCTAAACTATACTAGCGACCTATTACACACCTAAACTATAAAAAAAGTGATATTTTTTATACCATGTAAAGTATTATACCACTTGCATGTGGTGTGGTATTGCACATGCGTTTGCCACGTCAGCATAATACAAAAAAAATAATAAATTTTTATTTTCATAATTTTTTTTAAATTTAAACATGTGCACACACATACCACTTTTTTTTTTTTACTTAAATGGCCAAACTGCCATTATTATTTCAGAAAATGGCCACTCGACTGTTGGCCTCTATGCTTCATTGTAATGACCAATGACATTTTCTTACTTTCTCTATTTGTTTTTCAGGTATAAATTTTTTTTTAAAAAAAATAATGTTGTGGCAAGCTCTATTTTTGGATGGATTAATAGTTAACAGACAAATAGGAGAAAGCAGACGGTGAATCCGACTTTTCCGACGAGAACTCACTGAAAAACGTCCTTGCTACAAAATTCTCGACCTATCATTCAATATTCATTACCGTTTGAGTTCGTCGAAATGCCGGCGAATTGAAAACAACAAATTCAATTTGGATTTTGATTTAGATTTTGTATTTTTTTTATAAAATTTAATTTTGCCCGTTTAAAATCAAATATAATTTGATTTTGTTCATTGTAAAATTCATTGATTCGATGAAGGTGGAGGATGGGGTGTGAAGAAATTATGTTATTTGGACGTGGGGTTGGAGTTTTGAGGTGGGGGTGATGAAGAAGATGTGTTGGTTGGGGTGGGGTTGGAGTTTGGAGGTGGGGTAGGGGTGATGAAGAAGAAGATGGGTTTGGGGGTGGGGTAGGAGTTTGGGGGTGGGGTGATGAAGAAAAAGATGGTTTGGGGGTGGGGGTGATGAAGAAGAAGGTGGTTTGGAGGTGTGGGAGGAATTTTTTTTTTTTGCGTTAATTTTACTACCAGACGTGCTATATTTCATTTAAATAATTATGGTTTTTTTACGTCAGATCTAAGGGGTAAAAAGTATCACTTTTTAATAGTTTGGGTGTGTAATAGGTCACTAGTATAGTTTAGGTGTGGCTTCGACTTTTCTTGTATAGTTTGGGGTGAAAAGGATGCCTATCTGAATTTTATTCAAGCAAAAAACACATATCATAGTAAACTTGGAGTTTACTAGTATAAAAGATCATAAGTTGACATGAATGATTATGACATTCCGAAGATGTGCATATTGAGTACTAGACATATATTGAAGAATTAGAAGATTTTTCAAGAATTATTTATATCGCTTGTTCTTATGATAAGTTAGTTGAACCAACTAATATTAGGATTGGATCCCTTAAAATCTGAAAATTATAAAAGGTGAATATGGACCCGTTCACCTATCATGTGATATGTTGAAAAGATTCATCAATAATATGATTACATGTACATATTCACGTCACCTGCAGTTTGACATTCATAAAATTCCTTGCTCAGTAAAATTGAGTTAAGATCATAATTTTCAGATTGTGTAATCAAGACTATTCATCTTAATAATGTTGATTTGGCATAGAATATCTTTGATAAATAGATTACCATTGCTAATGAGAACAAAAGCTTCATGGTTGGTTTGAAATATTATATACAAAAGTACTTGTATGCATCAAAACAATAAATTATGATTAATTCCCTCTCAAAGTTGGTTCTAAGTCAGGAACTACTTGTTGTCCATCTAATAATTTTGATGTGCGGTATAAGATTAATGAATATACCATAATTCACAAAGATGGATTCCTCAAAGAAAATGAAGGAAGTATGTTAGTTTTCCTAACATAAGGAAGGGATTATAAACAGCTATGAAATATGTTAGAAATTATCATCAGATCCTTATTCAAAAGATAATTCAAGTAAAATGTCAAAAATATTTCCTGACTCAAATTTAATCTCATATTTAAGCTGTAAGTGCTCCTATTTTGTGTCCTTAAAGGATAAAGCCCACACATACGTAAAGTGTGGTAGGCCAATCGATTCCAAATGAAATAATCCTTGAAAAGGATAACGAGCAAATAATCATAATAAGAAGGCAATATGCTCTTGAAGAGCCTACGACATAACACTTCATTAAACCTTATGAGAGGTTAGGTACCTGAAACTAATGAAGTGATAAGATCTAAAAATGTTATGTCATATTTTGAACTGATACAAAATGATATATCATCGATAATTTCTTTGATACAATATTGGCGCAATAGTATTAAAGTTTTGGAGGATTTTAATTCTATATTTATTTAAGCATGCTGATATAGAAACATTTATCAAGTGATATGAAAGGATGCATCTTGATAAGCATAAAACTTAGGCAAAAATTCACATATAGTCCCATTAGAGTATTTGTAACTAACTTCCTAGTCTAAATTTCATATTTACAATTCATAGACAAAATAAATGACAGTTTTATGTGTGTGTATATATATATACAAAAAAGAAGAAAAAGTCCATAACAACAAAAAGAGATTAAAAAAAAAAGAAAATTTTAATGTAATAAATGTCCTTAATCTTTTCCAATTTTCCATTTATTTCTCTGATATAACAGATCAATAAATATGAATTTATGCGTTAATTACTCCCTCAAAAGTTGATAATTTTTTTTAAAAAAATAATAAAATTGATTTATTATAAATATTTAGTTGCAATTAATTAAGATAATTTTTTATTTTGTCATGATTTATGCTGCACCGATAAAATTTTGAGAGTTGAATAGAACTTTTATCTATTTTTAAAAAAGTATTTTAACTTGTTAATTATTGTGATTTATAATATTTTTACGTAATTATCGAATAATATATTTACTCCTTGTGTTCCAATTTATGTGGCTACGATACAATTTTGAGAGTCAATTAAAATTTTTATATATTTTTAAAATATTTTAAGTTGTTAATTATTATGATTTGCAGTACTTTTTCTTTTGTCTCAATTTATGTGGCATTGCTAAAATAATGAGAGTCAATAAAATTTCTATATGTCTTTTAAATATTTTAAGTTATTAATTATTGTGATTTGTGGTAACAAATTAGTTTTGAACATGATAGACAGTTAAATAAATAATTTTTTTTTACTTCCAATATGTAGTTATAGTTAATTAATATAAATTAATAGAATATATTAAATATTTGAACCATTATAATGAAACAATGAAATTATTATATATTGAGACATGATATGTAATTAAGTGGAAGTAGGTGAATTTTTTAGTAATTACATGAGGGGTTGAAACCACCTCTTCTATATAATAGAAAGAAAGTAGATGAATTTTTTGTTAATTATATGAGGGGTCGAAACCACCTCTTCTATATAATATAATTAATAGAATAACAATTAGACATGTACAATTGCTCTGATTACTTCTAGCAGAATCACATTTGCAACTATGGGGCATTTTACCTGCTGTACATTGAAATAAAGCTAGATTGCCACAACTAATTTTATCGCATATCCCCTCCGCCTTAAAACATCTCGAACAAAATTGAATATTAGCTGACGCTAAAAACATGAGATATATAAACGTTAATCAAGATAATTTTTTTTTTCTTTTGAAAAAAGGGCTGTAAACATTATCTAAAAATTACACAACTACACAACTTATATTTTCAATATTACAAAAAATCTCAACTCCCTAAACATATTACAAAAATCCCAACATATACATAGAATGCTATGTATATGTCGGTTATGTTATGTATATTAATAGAGAGAGAAAGTAAAATAATTAAAAAAGTGGAAGAGAGTGTAATTACTTTCAAAAGGGTTAGTATTTATGTTATTTATACTTAATTCATACCTAGCAATGGGTCGAACAAAGGGCAAAACAAAGGGATTTTGAAATCTTTTGCATTAAATAAGGAAGGTAATATAAGAAGATATTGAATTGCTAAAAATAAAGGCACCACATAATTAGCTATATATTATTGTATCTCGATAAATACCTATCAAATTTCGTTACGTAACAAGAAACTGGAAATTTTAAAAATATTATTCGCATAAAAATGGTTTGAGTGTTTATGAAATTGATTGTCCTCTGTCCCACAAAAATGGAAACTTTTACCCATAATCAAAGAATACCTTTTATCAAATATTACGAATGTTGCTGTTAATTAATCTTTTACTCGTGATTGAATGAAACAGTAAATTAGCCTTTACCCATAATCAAAGAATACCTTTTATCTCCTTAGGATAATAGTCTATTTGAAGAAACTTTTCGAGGCCAAAGTGCTAATGTTTATTTTCAAAAATTTGAGGGATTTGGCAAGATTTTGAAGAAAATAAGTGTTTCTGGATATAACAAATATTATTTTTAAAAACTAAAAAAAATAATGTTTCCTCAAAATTACTTTAGAGAAGTATATCTTTATAAAAACTTTTTCTTACAAAATATTAGGTATTCAAAGGAATTAATCGAGGTGCGCGTAAGTTGGCTCAGACACCATGGTATTAAAAAAACATTTAAAAAATGTAGTCAAACATTAATTGTTGTTGTTCTTTAAATTTATCGGCCAAACAAAATTGTTTTCAACAAAAATGTTTTCTTGAAAATAATTTTTTAAAATAAAACACTTTTCAAAATAAGGTGAATTTAAAACCTTGATTCAAACAAAATATATATTAATCTTTTACCGTGAATTTATTTCAAACATTTGAATCCTTTAAGTCTAGCCAGTGACGAAACTAGGATTTAATCACCCGGCCTAGCTATTTCCTTCAAAGGCCCAATATAAGCTTTTGGGTTTTATAGCAAAATTGACCTAAGTGGCCCGCTTTTTACTTGGGTCAAACTGGCACCCAGCCAACCTATTTGAATTGAAGTGCATAGATATCTAGTTTTAGGATCATCATTTAAGTCATATTAATGAGTAAAATCTGTAAGCTAATGTATTTTAGAATAACTTTAAACATGCAATGTTTGATATTTCATATGGTCAAATTTTAGTTATTTTTTCCTGCACTATATATAGACACATTGTTAAAGTTCAATCATCTATTCAGGAACTTCGAAAAAAAGAGTTGCAAAGATAGTTGATAGGGTATTAACAGGATCTTTTGAAGTAAGGAAATATAGATTTAACTGATAAAAAGAAGGGGACAAGTCAAAACTCATTCTATTAAGTTTTTTGATTAAGAAACAAGAGTTAACTTCTCGTATGGTCACTCAATGAAGGATAATCCCCTTAAAAAGTTATTTTTCTTTATTTTATAATTCGAAGGTCACTAAACTATTATCTTTTACCAACAAAGTCACATATTTCATTAATATTTCAACTAAGAAATCTAGCAAAGGAAAGCGATTTTCGTAAGACATAAAGCTATATTATTCGACTTATATGGAAGAAAAATTCAAAAATAACGTTAATAGGGTCTTCTCAATATTTTTGAATTAAAAGGTGTCTTCTCAATTATTATTCAAAATTTCAAATTGAAAGCGAGTACACCAATTTAAAGAAGGAGGGATGAACCTTCATTCCATTGAATCGGACATAAGAATAGTCACCCTAGCTAAAGCATGGGCTACTTGATCTGCTGATTTTCTAACTTGAGAAATGGACACTAATTGAAAACCCTTTATTAATAGCGTCATAAAATTATAAACAAGAGAATCAAGATAAGAATTACTGAAAATGTCCATTCAAGAACTTGATGAACTAGGTGATTATCTGTCTCAATTACCACACGACTATTAGCAAACCCGTTCTTCAACCAATTGAGAGCTTTCCGAACACCCATAATTTCTGCAAATAAAGGGTTGATACCTTATTTTAAAACCTTGCTTGTCCATCAACGAAATCCCCTCAACAATGTGTATCAACATTCCCAAATCCGGCAAGACCACTATGAATATTAAAGCTAGCATCCATATTACATTTAATTTCATTCTCATTCGGTTTCTGCCATTTAGTAACCTGATTTTGAGGGGATGAAATACCCTCGATGATAACACCTTTGCTATTCGAAATTCTTTACAAAAGTTTTGTGCTTTCAAAAGAATTACAACATTTTATTATTCCAACATAAGGTGTTTCGTGCATTCCACAATTCCCAAACTACAAAAATAGTCTCCTATGTTTTGCCTTTGTCATAGTTCTATAGTAGGTCCTCATCCATGTAGCCAGCCATACTTTGTTTTGTAGTAGTACATTCCACCAAGCAATGAACAATAATTTCCTCAGCATGAAGCACTATGGGCATACAACATACTTCTGTGGCAGTTACTTTCTTCTTCACCAATCAATCACAAGACGACAATTATCCTCTTAAGGACTCCACCGTAGATCTTTTCAATACTTGAATGATCATATATAAAAAAAATTATAATTCAAAAATGACCTTGGTGAAATTTTCTCAATACTTAAATAATACATAGGGATTTTTTTTCAACAGAATTACACAGGGAATTAACTCTAGCATTCCTATTCCTAACCAAAAAAGGACTTAGAAATGTACCTAAAAAAGAAAAAAGAACATGAAAAGGTAAGTTCACGAAATTCTTGACCAAACTAAGCCATTTTTTAAATTAATTCACCAAATAAGATATTTTTTTGAAACTTTACAAAACTAGTATAAACGTTGTTGCCAGTAATGTATTATATTTTAAAAAAGTGAATAGATCAAAAAGAGTTGTGGATGACGTTAGAGTAGGAATGATTACTGTCAATAGTGTTTTTGACATAAAAAGTTACTATGAGTAATGAGACTCTGCAACTCTGTCATATCAGAATCTTTGTATAAATCTGACGTTAAGTTCGTCAGTAAAAATTACGTTTTAGCTTTAAAACGTTACTCTGAGTAACGATACTATCAAATCAACTCAAAACTCTGCCACGTCATAATTTATGAATGAAATTTGACATTAAAGTCATTATCAGTAGTCACTTTTTAAGATAAAAACGTTACTATGAGTAATAATTCCATCGAATCAAATTGCGGGCCTCCAAAGTTGGAATCCTGCTGATTGATTTACCGATAGAATGTTACCACCAATAACGTTTTAGCTCTAAAATGTGAGTGACAATAACAATTAACAACGAATGACATTCCAACAAGTGACAACAGATTATTATAAGAGATAGTTTAGATAGGATGTTCAACATATTTTTATAATTTTAAGCAAAAATTTTGCTTATGTGCCCCACGGTGGAAACAACAATTATAAATTTTTAATAGGTATGGCTAGTCAATATTTTGAAATGTATTAAAATTATTTTGCGATTTTAATAATTAGGATACATATTTTATTTTTATGTATAGCAAAAAGATGGCTAATTTTGAAGAAAATGTGATGGTTGCTTTGAATTGGAGTGGTGAAATAATTATTGATGTGAACAGATTCAGATACAACTAAGGTTCTACAATGATTGTTAGCATGTCTATTTCAACCAGCTACATTGAACTAGTTGAACTATTGTATGAAAAAAATGAGAACAAACAGTGAAAATATTCTAATGGATATTTCTGAAAAATATTCATGCACATTTCAAGGTAATATTACAAGGTTCATTGAGTTTAAAATTGAGAATCTAGTCTTTGTTACAATTTTTTTTTATTCCTCAAAATTTTTTGAACAGAATTGATATAAATTTTTTGGAGCGTTTGTAAAGACTAGACCAACAAATCAAGATAATCTATTTAAATGAACAACCAACATGGTTATCATATGAATTTATTGGCGCAAAATTATAGATTTGTCATGATCAATCAGCCTCATTTTGCATATAGTGCATGTAACATCCCGTTGTTTAAAAGCTCAAATGATACATATAAAATGACCTTTAGGACCTCCGTATTGATAGTACATCATGTTTAGACGTTGTGGGAGGTGTTGGGGGTGTTTTAGGACCTTGAAATTGAGTGTGCATCGCAAGGTAGACTCTATACTAAGGTCGTGCATCGCATGACCATCGCCAACAACCATGAATTGATTGTGCGATAGGTATGCGTCGCCCACTTGGGACTAGAAGATTGTCATGCGTCGTCCACCTTAAGCTAGGCAATTGCCATGCGTCGCATGGTAAAGTCAAAGTGTCGTAGCTACTCCATTTTGTTTTAATTTAAGGACATTAAGGTCTTTTCATCCTCCCATATATGTTTCTAAATCAGTATGGACAAAATTAAAGTCCTAAACACGTATTAACACTCTCTAAATCCCCAATTTATCTTACTTAAGCACAAGAAGAGAAACCTAACTAGGGTTGAGGAATTAAGATTCACGAGTCAATTTTCTCGATGATTTCATCAATTCAAAGGTATGGGGACTATTCTAAATCTCATAGGCGTAGTTTATAGTTTTTAACAAGTTTTAAGGCATGAAATTAATTATGTATAAGAAGGGTTTTGAAAATACTTTGAAGAACATGAATCATGAATCCATTTTGATAAGATTATCATGAAGTTTTCCATACGTTTCAATTATATTTATGTGTTTAAATGTTATAAGTTATCGAGAATCTAATACGAGAGAAAGCTTCATGAAATTTTCCTCTTAGCGTGGAATTTATATGATCTAACATGTTATAAGTTATCCAATTACATGCCCTAAGAATGAGTCAAATATTTTACTGACAATTGTGGTCTTGATGTTGGTTACAATTTGATGAGAGGGTGTTTTATGATTTATAAATATTTTTTGCCCTAAGGGGAGATTGCATATGTTTAATGATAGAGATGACCACCCTACGTTGAGGTACCTAAAAGAGAGTATTTTGAAAGAGCTTTACATGTTTTAAAATATGAACTCTATCATATTGATTATATGTTTTGGTGGTCCAATAACATTCTTTTCTATTAAAAAGACTAAGATATGATATGATATGACCCATATAGCTTGCAAGTCTTGGTATGATGATACCAAATAAAAAAAATGCCATAGCAGACTCAGACTAGACTAGACTACAAACTTTTCAGATTTCAGACTATATTTTTCAGAAAGATGCATGTTTTAAAATGTTAAAATGGGCTCTACGAGAGTCAGATGGTTACCTGAAGAATAGAGTTAGATGGTTACCTGAAGAACGCATGAGTTCAGATAACTCATTTCTCAAAATCTTGTTTTGCTAATGCGGGATCGATCTTTTTCTAAAATACGAATTATCATTGTATACTTGCTTTGCGCAGATGTATACCAGACCAAACACTCATATCCTTACGGCAAACTCGGATAGGGGGCTTGACGACGAGTTAAGGTCAGATTTTATATGGCCCATGGGATTAAGATTTGTAGGGTGTACCATCTAGCTCAAAAGTAACACAAAGAGTTGATTCAATATTTTATGAGAATGGTTGAAGTTTTTCATATTACACCTATGTGATTTCATTTACCTTATGCTAGATTTCTTTATGAAATGCTCTCACTTATGTTGTGTAAAAATATATGTTATTTTCAGATTATTCTACATACCAGTACTTTCAAGTATTGACCCCCTATATTTCAGGTTATAAGGCTCTTTCGAGTATTGACTCCCTATATTTCAGGTTCTGAGGCTCAGTCCTGTGGTTCCGTAAGCAATAGATTCTACTAGACCTTCAAAGTTGGTGAGCTTCCCTTACTTTGAAAGACAATTTTTTTCCATGCGTTGATTTTTTTTTTAGTTTTATAGTCTGATCGAGGGCCTTGTCTCGGTTTAGATAGACTATTGTTTTCAGTTTAGTAGAGACTTGTAATACCCCGAACTTTCTCTAAGTCATATCTAGTCTTCAGAAGAGTTAGTGATGACTTCCTAAATGATTAATATTTAAATCAGATAGAATTTTCCTAATTAAAATTTTGTATCATGTGAAAAATTGAATTATCTTTCCAACGATAACAATTTCGTCCAAATCTGGTATCGGAGTAAAAAATTATAGACGTTTTACAGAGAACTATCAGAACTGCCCAGAAGCGACGGACAGGCCGACGGACCGTCACCTAAGCCATCGTGACTAAGGTAGTAAACCCATCTTCTATCCAAGTGCGACGGTCAGGACCAACGAAACATCGAGCTAGCGACGGACCATCGCAGACGAGGCAGAAAATTTAGGTTCTGGCCAAGTGCGACGGTCAGGACTAATGGTCCATCGAGCCAGCGACAGACTGTCGCTCAAACTGTCGCCACTTCCGATTAGTGATTTTAAGCTATTTTTAAAAGGGTAATTGGGTCTTTTTTCACTTATTTTAACCTCTAATTAAACCAGACCAGAGCTCATAACTTCATTATTCATATATAACACCAAATTAGGGTTTCTCTCAAAGATCAATCTCCAAGAACAAGAAACCTTAGGCGTTTAATTACAAGTTAAGAATTCAAGCTTTCCTCCACCAATCTTTAAGAAATCATCCACCCAAGTATGTCAAGTGTTGATTTATGGGCTCTTTTTACCCATGAAGCTCAAGAAACCCTATTTAAAATATAAACTTTGGATTCCATGGTATGAATTGAATTTATAATACATTGGAAGTGTAAAATATTGCCATGATGTATTATTTCAATACTCATGCCTAAGCCTAAAGATATGCATGCAAAGTGTTTGATAAAATGCCTAAGAGAATAGGAGTTATGCCTTATGACTCATTTGTGACCAAAATTGATGAATCCATGTTTCTTCCTTATGTTTGATATGACTCTCACGTTATTGTTATGCTTTGTAATGGATTGGCGTAATGCTCATGAGATTAGGCTTATAAAATTATGACATGTTTACATGCATTCCTATTCATGTATAAGCTTATAGCATGTGAATACTTCATGAAAATCCCCAATAATTGTACTATGAATTGTTGACTATGGTCATGTATCAAGAAGTGTCATGTCTTGTCAGTTTCATGCTATCGAGTCCTGGGGGTACTTGTACCCGATAATTTAGATGTGTACCTAGAGCCAGTGTCATGTTTTCCAGATACTCTTAGTCAAGCCATTCATAGAACTTATTCAGTAATATGACTCTTGAAAACTCAGTAAACTTAGTAATCTCAGAAATTTAGTAGTCTCAGTAGTGTTTCGTCATTTAACGGAACTCAATGAACGCAGTTCTGTTCAGTTCAGTTAATCATGTTCAATATCTATTCAGATAGGAGTAGGATTTAGCACCGAGTGAGCCTAAGGATGGGAACTCACCTGTTATTAGAGGGTGTGATTCTTAGAAGCAATCTTTTATGCTCCAGAACTACGTAGCCAACGTAGGTTGAGTCATCAAACCTGCTAGTTGAGGGTAGATAAGGTGGCTTAACCTGTTATATGAGGGTCTCATCATTCTCCTTAGAGTACCTGTTAGATGAGGGATTACTCACAGCTTGTCCTTACCGGTGGCGCGGTATTGATACCCTTCCAATTGGAGTTACAGATTGGACCCCAACTCAATTATATTATCTTATTTGGGGCATGTCAGTTAGATGACTACTTCCCACAGTTACAATCTTAGTCTCATTAATAGAACTCAGATAGTTCTACAGAATTCAGGACTGTCAGATACAGTCAACCAGTTCAGTCTGGGACTCAACTAATTTCATAAAAAATAGGACTGTCAGACACAATCATTCCGATACTAGTATATCAGTTATACGAAACTTATGTTATCAGTATTTAGATTTAGTAATGTCATGATCTCAGTTACAGTTCACGTATTCATGAATGTATTCTCGCATTCATGTTACTAAATCAGTCTGTATTGTTCATGCATATGAACCCTTGCATTCAGCCTACCTCACTTGCATACCAGTACATTTAATCGTACTGACGTATTTGCGTTATGGTGTTTTATACCATGGTTCAGAAGCATGAGCTCCAGAGCATCAGTAGCATTCCAGTTTCAGCAGTCAGACTAGTAGTGAGTCTTTATCATTTGAGGATGTTATTATTTGATTATTTCATTCTTTTGGTACTTAGTTTATTTTAGTAGTTGGAGTTAGTTAGAGACATGTCCCATCAACTCCTTATTTAGTCAGTTTTAGAGGCTTCCAGACTATAGCATGTTCAGACAGTTATTTCAGTCATTTTGGTATTGATATACCATATTTTTCAGATGTTATGTTTTATCACATATTTGAACCTTATGGCCTTTTAGCCTTTTACTCTACATTTATACAGTATATTATGCAGTGCTTAGGTACAAATATCATTCGTGGGTTACCTTGTGGTCCTTCAGGGTCATGAGCACCGTGTAGTATTTTGGGTATCAGATTCGGGGCGTTACAAGACTTTGTAGAATTTCAGAAGGGATTTGGGTTTTCTTTTAGGTTTATGTTCTAAACTGTTAAATTTGAATGATGGGATTTCCATACTTCATTGATCTTCTGTACTTTATCTCTCATAAATACACTTATGATTATATGATAAGGAGTCTCTCAGGCCTTGATGGTTTGGGATGGCTGTCGCGTCTAGGTCCTCCGCTCGGTTCGTGACAAGCTTGGTATCATAGCACAGTTCAGTATCCTAGGGTGTCTACGAAGTCATGTCGAGTAGAGTCCTTTTTATGGGTGTGTAGCGCGCTACACTTATAAGGAAGAGGCTATTAGACATTTAGGAATGTTTCTTTTCTTCATGTTCTATTTCGTGCTATAGAGTCTAAATATTCCCTAACTCATGAATTCCTATATTTCAGAGATTGATCGTACCAATCCGTAAATCCAATGAGCAGAACACCCATGCTAATGATGTCTGCCTTACTCATGGGATGCGGACCCATTAAAGATCTTGTACCCGAGAATTTGATGCTACTTTAAGAATTCCTCTAGTCCAAACTAGTCCACCCGGGCTGCTTGGTCTGGTGTTGATCGTACCCAGTCTCTTTAGAGAAATGTCTTAAATATTGAGTTCCGTCAGTCCATCCACATGATTGCTCAACTTGTAGCTTCTCAGTCCTGTCAATCTAGAGATGTAAGTTCTGTGCCTGATTTCTCAAAAATCACTCGGGTTAGCCAGTTTATGAGGCCAAACCCACCTACCTTTACGGGCACTAAAGTTAAGGAGGACCCCCAAGGGTTTATTGATAAAATAGAGAAAATATTCATAGTCATACATGCTAGTGAGTTTGAAGGGGTTGAGTTGGCATCCTATCAGCTAAAGGATTTAGCTTATCAGTGGTCAATGAGTGGAAAGATTTGAGGGGTAAGGATGTGGAACCTACTATACGAGGTGAGTTTGTAAAGGCCTTCTTGGATCGTTTCTTTCCCAGAAGCTGAGGGAAGCAAAAGCTTAAGAATTTGTTAATCTGAAGCAAGGGAAGATGATCGTCAAATAATATGCACTAAAATTTACCCAGCTATACCATTATGCTTCGGAGTTAGTGGGCAACATAAGGGCTCGTATGAGGAAGTTTGTATCTGGTCTCTCAGATAATTTAGTGTTAGAATATAAGGGGGAAATGCTGAACAAGGACATGGATATCGCTGGGTTATCAGTGCATATGCAGCAGGTAGAAGAGGAAAATAAGAGGTATGCAGAGGTAAGGGAAAAAATAAAGATAGTCTAAGAGAGCTAGGTTTGTAGATTAGAATGTCAGTCAGCATCAAGGTGGCAAGTGGGATAAGGATTGGTCTAAGAAGAAGTTTTAGAGCAATTCCCAGTCCTCAGCCAGTGCCCCAACGCCTGGACCTTCATCTGATAAGCGGTTCCCAAATTCCCAGCCTAGTAGTGGGTCGAAAATATAGGGTACTCAGTCTCAAGAAAGTACGACTCAACCATTCAGACAATACCCTCTCTATGCCTGTGGAAAGAATCACCCAGGAAAATATCAGTATGGTACTCTTATGTGTTATGGTTGTGGGAAGGTAGGTCACTTTAAGAAGGATTTTCCCTCGCCAAGGGAGCTTATGTGGCCGCTAGAGCCCAAACTACTACCCAGCCCCTCCAGCTAAGGGTGTTGCATCTAGTATAGGCGGTGGTCATAACCGTTTGTATGTTTTGTCTACTCTCCAAGACTCAAAGGACTTACTAAATGTGGTTATGGGTATGCTACATATTTTCTCTCGTGATGTGTGTGTTACTTGACCCCGGGTTTACCTTGTCTTATGTGACCCTTATGTGGCAGTCAACTTTTGTTTTGAACCCAAAAATATTTCTAAGCCCTTTTCTATTTCCACCCCAGTTGGAGACTCTATTGTGGTTAGGAGATTTTATAAAAATTGTGTGGTGTCTATTTCTCTCCGTGATACTGTGGCTGATCTTGTAGAACTTGATATGATTAATTTTGATACTATTATGGAAATGGATTGGCTCCATTCATGTTATACTACCTTAGATTATAGAACCATAAAGGTCACCTTCTTGTTTTTGAATGATCCAGTAGTAGAGTGGGAAGGGTATTCTCTAGCACCTAGAGAGAAGTTCATCTCTTATCTTAGAGTCTGTGAGCTTATATCTAAGGGTTGTTTGTATAATCTTGTTCGGTTCAAAGATTTTAGAACTAAAAGTCCTTCCCTCCAGTTTATTCCGGTAGATAATGAATTCCCAGAAGTCTTTCCTGATGACCTCCCTGGGATACCACCAGATAGGGAGATAGATTTTGGCATTGACCTGTTGCCAGACACCTGGCCTATTTCTATTCCGCCATACAGAATAAATCTTGCTGAATTGAAAGAGTTAAAAGAGTAATTAAAAGACCTTCTTCACAAAGGCTTTATTCATCCTAGTGTCTCTCCCTGGGGTGCTCTGGTGCTCTTCATGCATAAGAAAGATTGCTCCTTCCATATGTGCAGACTACAGTCATTTGAACAAGGTCATAGTTAAAAATAAGTACCCTCTTCCCAGAATTAGTGACCTCTTTGACCCACTCCAAGGTGCTAAATATTTCTCCTAAATAGACCTTCATTCAGAGTACCATTAGTTGAAGGTTAGGGAGGCTAACATTTCCAAAACCACTTTCTGAACCCGGTATGGTCACTATGAAGTCCTAGTGATGTCTTTTGAACTGACTAATGCCCCCACAACATTTATGGATCTCATAAATAAGATTTTTTTTCCATTTTCTAGACCTATTTGTCATAGTTTTTATTGATGACATCTTGATTTACTCTAAGAGTGAGGAGGAGCATGCCAATAACCTCCGAATCGTTATTCAGACTCTTAAGGACAATGAGTTGTATGCAAAGTTTTCCAAGTGTGAATTCTGGCTTAGTGCTATTGCTTTTCTAGGGCATATTATTTCTAGCGAGGGAATTAAGTTTGATCCCTAAAAGGTTGAAGCAGTGAGAAAATAGCCCAGACCCACGACTCAAACCGACATCTGGAGCTTTTTGGGTTTGGCAGGGTATTACAGAAGGTTCATAGAGAGTTTTTTATCCATAGCTGCTCCGCTTACTAGATTGATTCAGAAGATGGTGAAATTTGTGTGGTCAAACTCTTGTGAGAATAGTTTTGAGAAACTGAAAGACAAGTTGACTACTGTACCAATTTTGACCCTTCCTGAGGGTACAGAGGGATTTATGGTTTACTGTGATGAGTCTCGGGTAGGAATTGAGTGTGTACATATGCAGCATGGTAAGGTAGTGGCTTATGCATCTAGACAGTTAAAGGTGTATGAAAAGAAATACCCTACCCATGATATAGAGTTGGCTGTTGTGGTGTTTGCACTAAAAATTTGGCATCATTATCTTTATGGGGTGCATGTTGACATCTTTACTGATCACAAAAGTTTGCAGTATGTCTTTATTTAGAAGGATCTAAATCTTAGGCAGAGGTGGTGGTTGGAGTTATTGAAGGATTATGACATGAGTTTACACTATCATTCGGGTAAAGCTAATGTAGTGGATAACGCCTTTAGCAGGTTGTCCATGGATAGTCTTTCTTATGTAAAGGAAGGAAAGAGTAATATGGTGAAGGATATTCATCAACTTGTTAATTTAGGAGTTCGACTCCTAGATTTCGAGGATGGAGGGGTGTTCGTTCAAGACCCTATTTTGATGCAAATTAAGGAAGATATTGATTAACAAAAGGTAATGGCATTTGAAATTAGAGGTGATGGGATCTCGAGGTATCAAGGTAAGTTATGTATGCCGGATGTGGATGGGTTTCGAGAAAGGATCCTTGACAAAGCTCACACTTCTAGTTATGTTGTTCACCCTAGCTCTACAAAAATATTTCATGATCTCAAGAAAATTTATTAGTGGACTAACATGAAGAGAGATGTTGCTAACTTTGTGCTTGAAATGTTAACAAGTTAAGGTAGAGCATCTGAGGCTAGGTAGCACTTCTCAAGAGATAGCCTTCCCCCTGTGGAAATGGGAGATGATAAACATGGACTTTATTACAGGACTTCCGAGGTTACGAAACCAATACGACTCTATTTGGGTGATTCTAGATACGATGACCAAATTAGATCACTTTCTTCCAGTGTGGACTAATTATTTAGGGGATGATTATGCTAAATTATGCTAACCTGTACATTCAGAAAATAAATCATTTGTATGGGGCTCCAGTATAGATTATATCCGATCGAGGTACACAATTTTTTTCTCAATTTTGGCGGTCTTTTTAGAGGCGTTTAGATACCAAAGTAAACCTTAGCACTACCTTTCACCCTTAAACGAGTGGGCAAGCAGAATGCACCATTCAGATCTTAAAAGATATGTTGAAGGCTTGTATGATTGGCTTTAAGGGTAGTTGGGTGGATCAATTGTCATTGATATAATTTACCTATAATAAGAGCAACCACTCTAGTATCTAGATGGATTCTTTTGAGGTTCTATTTAGGATAAGGTATAGGTCACCGATTTATTGGTATGAGGTGGGTAAAATTTGCTTATTTGGACCTAACCTTGTTTATCAGGTGATGGAGAAGGTGAAAGCCATTAGAGAGTGACTTAAGATGGATTAAAGTTTCTAGAAGTCTTATGCCAATGTTAGAAGAAGAGAGTTAGAGTTTGAGATTGATGATCGGGTGCTTCTAAAGGTCTCTTCTATAAAGAGAGTCACGAGATTCAAAAAGAAATAAAAACTCAGTGCTTGTTATTTAGGCCCTTATCAAATTATTAGAAGGATTGATGGAGTTGCTTATGATTTAGATTTGCCCATAAGTTTAGCTTCTATTCATCCTGTATTCCATGTATCAATGCTGAAGAAATGTGCCGGAGATCATTATCTAGTTTTGCCTGTAGAGAAGATTGGTGTGAAAGAATCGTTCTCGTATAAAGAAGAACCCGTAGCTAATTTAGATTGCCATGATTGAAAGTTGATAAGTAAGGAGATAGTTTAGGTTAAAGTGTTGTGGAAGAATCATAAAGTTGAGGAAGCTACTTGGGAGTCGGATAATGACATGCGTACACGATATCTAACCCTCTTTGAATATGCAGACGATGTTATGGAAGGTATTGATCTTATAATACTTTTTTAGTTCCATGTGACTTTTGAAATATTACTTGTGTTTTGAGTCATTATTCGGGGATGAATGGTCCAAAAGGGGGGATAAAATCGCTCAAAAGATACATATAAAATGATCTTTAGGACCCCTCGTATCGACGGTAGGATATGTTTAGACATTGTGGAAGGTGTTGGGGTGTTTTAGGACCTTGAAATTGAGTGTGCGTCGCAAGGTAGACTCTATTCTAAGGCCATACATCGCATGTCCATTGCCAACAACCACTGGAATGGTTATGAGATAGGCACGCGTCGCCCACTTGGGGCTAGGCGATTGTGTAATGCCTCATACTTTTCTTAGGTTAGTTCAGCTCATAGTGCATGCATAAGAGACTTAGAACCTAAAAAATTAACTAAGTGTTGGGGACTTAGCCTTATTTTTGACCTCTTAACTTTGAGGATTTTTAAACTGGCCTTCCTAACCTCGAGATGTAAGTTTTTGAGTTAATTCATGTTCAGGGGTGTAAGGGGCATGTCTTGAGAAAGTTTTGAATTTCTTAAGCGAGGATTGAGGCACATTTGGATTTCAATTCCAGAGCCTTAGCACGATTATGGTGCGTAGTGATGGTATAACGATGAGTCCCTTGGCGCGTTATGGTGGCCCTCAAATCTGCATTCCAGTTATGAATTTAAATTCCTGAGGGGCAGTCTTGTCTTTTACCATTGCCCCAATTAGTAAAAACACGGGATTTAGCTTCAGTTATGGCATTATACGCCCAAATTCTCCAATATTACTCTTAAAAACAAGCCCTGATCATTCCCCCAAGTTCAACAATTCTTTCTTTTCACTTCAAGAAAACTCAAGAATTCAAGTTCACCATCCAAGAAATTTCAAGAAAGTTGTTCTCTTTCAAGATTTAGGTATCAAAGGTATGTGAGATGTTCATCCACGGGCCCTTTCTACCCATGGATTTCAAGAATCCATCTTTATGTTTTAAATTATGAAATAACATGTTTATGATGAATTATCTCCAAGAAGTTTTACAAATTTTGAATATACATTATGTTTGCAATTCTTTTTCATGGGAATTAACCCTTAAATATTGGAATGATGATATTTTTATGTTAAATCCTTGATTCGTGGTTTTAGTATTGATGCTATATTATTATTACATGTTTTAAATCATTCCCATGCTTTAAATTCATGACCCTCATGTGTTTGATGAAATGCCTAAGTATTGAATTTGGAACAATGATTTCCTTTTATGGTTTCAGAGCTTTCATGTGTTCCTATTGTTATTCCATTGAGCTTGGAGGTTTATGAACACCCGTTACTTAGTTTTTTACATAGTTTTTAGTGTCTTCAGAATGGTTTCAGATAAACCATATACATTGTCATTCAGTCAGTCATCATAATTAGTTATTTGTTTAGTTAACTTTAGTTCAATCTAGTAATCAGTGTCTTCCAGTTGGGAGTAAAATTTAGTACTGAGTGAACGTAGAGATGGCGTCTCCCACATCAGTTAGGCATGAGACACTTGTCACCCCTGTCAGTAGGCATGAGACGTTAGTAGCAATCCCTAAGTTCCAGACTTATAGCGCCACTATAGATTTGAGGGGTCCTCCGCCAGTTAGGCATGACACCCTAGTCCTTCGAGACATCAGATTAGTGGATCCACACAGCCGTATTAGTACCTGTGGCATGGTACTGACACTCTTCCAACTGGGTTACAGGTTAGACCCCAGTAATAGATTTGGGGCATATCGGTTATAGCTTGCTCCCATGGTCTCAGTTCAGTGTTCAGTACATAATTTAATTCAAGTTTGCTTGACCATAGAATACAGTTTATCAGTTATTCAATTATCAGATTTCAGTATTTTAGTTTACAGACTATTTTAAAATCATGTTATATGCTTGGTCATGCATTCTCAGATTTTACAGCTTTCACGCATTTATATTCAGTTATCTCATGCTATTCAAACAGTCTCTACTTCATGCATATAAATCCATATATTTCAGCCTAACCTCATCTCATATACCAGTACATTCAAAGTTCTGACCGCATACTTTCTTCGCGCTATGATGTCTTATATCATAGTTTCAAACGCACAGTTTCCTGACCGTGCTTAGATAAGTTCAACACTTCAGCAGCAACAGCAGTGGTGAGTCCTCATCTTTTGAGGACAAGTTTATCTTCATTTAGTATTTCAGTATTTCTCTATTTGAGTTAGTTGGAGTTAGTTGGGGTTTGTCCCATCAACTCCCTAGTTAGTCAGTTAGAGCTTTTCAGATATTGAGACAGTTAGTCAGTTTATCAGTTGTTCTATCAATCTTTTCAGTATGTTTTCAAACGCTCAGTATTAGGACTTATCATTATTTCAGTATTTTTAAACCTTATGGCTTTATTCAATTGTTTCCGCATATGTTGTTTATTATCAGTTTACTCAGTGCTCATAGCAGGTACCAGCTCAAGGGTTAGCTTGTGGTCACTTGTGACTGTAATCACTATTGTCACGACTAGAGGGTAGCCTAGGGTCATGACAAATTACCATGCGTCGCCCACCTTGAGCTGGGCAATTTCCATGCGCTGCATGGTAAAGGTAAAGTGTCGTAAGTGCTCTATTTTATTTTAATGAGGGCATTAAGTCTTTTAATCCTCTTATATCCATTTTTAAATCAATCTGGACAAAATTAAAGTCCTTAAACACGTATTAACACTCTCTAAATCCCTAATTTATATTTCTTAAATAGAAGAAGAGAAAACTAACTAGGGTTGAGGAATTAAGCTTTACGAGTCAATTTTCTCAATGATTTCATCAATTCAAAGGTATATGAGACTATCCTAAACCTCATTGGCATAGTTTATAGTTTTTAACAAGTTTCAAAGCATAAAATTATGTATAAGAAGAGTTTTGAAAACACTTTGAAGAACATGCATCATGAATCCATTTTGATAAGATTATCATGAAGTTTTCCATACGTTTCAATTATATTCATGTGTTTAAACATTATATGTTATCAAGAATCTAATACGAGAGCAAACTTCATGAAATTTCCCTCTCAACGTGGAATTTGTATGATTTAATATGTTATGGGTTATCCAATTGCATGCCCTAAGAATGAGTCAAATATTTTACTAACAATTGTGGTCTTGATGTTGGTTACGATTTGATGAGTGGATGTTTTATCGATTTATAAATGTTTTGTGCCCAAATGAAAGATTGCATATGTTTAATGATATAGATGACCACCTTACGTTGAGGTACTAAAAAGAGAGTATTTTGAAAAAGCTTTACATGTTTTGAAATGAGAACTCTCTCATATTGATTATATGTTTTGGTGGTTAAATAAAATTCTTTTCTTTTGAAAAGACTAAGATATGATATGATATGGACCATATGACTTACAAGTCTTAGTATGACAATTAAAAACTAGACAAATGTCACAACAAACTCAGACTAGACTAGACTACAGACTTTTTAGACTTCAGAATATATTTTTTAGAAAGATGCATGTTTTAAAATGCTAAAAATGGGCTCTAAGAGAGTTAGATAGTAACCTCAAGAAGACACGAGTTCAGACAACTCATTATCCAAAATTGTATTTTGCTGATGTCAGATCGATCTTGTTCCGAAATACGGATAATCATTGTATACTTTTTTCACACAGAGGTATACCAGACCATATACTTCTATCCTTGCGGCACACTCAGATAGAGGGCTTGAACGGCGAGTTAAGTTCAAATTCCATATGGCCCGTGGGATTGTAACCTTGTAGGGTATACCATCTAGCTTAAAAGTAACACAAGAAGTTAAGTCAATGTTTTATGAGAATGGTTGAAGATTTTCATATTACGCCCATGTGTTTTCATTTACCTTATGCTAAATTGCTTTATGAAATGCTCTAACTAATGTTGCGTAAAAATATATGTTATTTTTGATTTTTTTTGCACACCAGTGCTTTTGAGTATTGATCTCCTATATTTCAGGTTCTGAGGCTCAGTCTCCTAGTTCCGTTAAGTGGTAGATTCTATCCAGACCTTCAGAGTTGGTGAGCCTTCCTTACTTCAGACGATAATTTTTTTTCCTATATGTTTTATTTCCTTTTTAGTTTCATGGTTTGACCGGGGACCTTTTCCCAGTTTAGACAGACTATTATTTTCAGTTTAGTAGAGACTTCGTAGATTTGTTCAGAAGGAATTCAGGTTTTCTTTTGGGTTTATGTTCTAAATTGTTAAATTTGAATAGTGGTATTTCCATACTTCATTGATCTTCCGCACTTTATCTCTCATAACTTATTCTTATGATTACATGATAAGGGATCTCTCGGGCCTTATTTGTTCGGGACGGCTGTCGCGGCCAGGGACTCAGCTCGGGTCGTGATAGTGCAACACCTGTTATCCATGAATCACTTAATGTAGGCCCTAAAGAACATGGGTATCGATTATTTAATGAAGACTCAAGCAGTCAAGGACAAGTTGGAAGTAGTCACAAACAATATGAGATCAGGTGGGTGATCTTGTTTTTTGAAATAATAAGATACCTCATGCATCACTACTTCACTAATCCATTTTTTTTACAGAGAAGATGAGGCTAGCTTTGATTTATGTAATGATGCACATGGTGGGGCCCTTCTCCAGATACCGTACATAGCGGTAGCTTTAGTACACCAAGCTATCCTTTTTTTATGCATATGCTCAAATTCGTGATGAAAGTTCGAAGGAAGATAATAGAGAAAGTGAAACCACAGAAAGTGAATCCAATGAAAATACTAATGATAGAAAAGATTTAACTCAGCATGGTATTTGTGTAAATTTTCATAACCAGTTTGATCAAAGTTTGTCTGAAATGCAAATCATGATATACTCTACTTTACAATATTAGAGAATGAAGAAGATATTTTTATCTGTACACGTGAATTCAATATGAAATGTTGTTCTTTTTGGTTTGATGATGCCAAAAAGAATTTGAAAAAGAAATATATTTTAGCAGCAAAGATATGAAATGGGCTGTGATGGTTTGGAGTTTGCAAAAAAATAAAGAATTCGAAGTTTTACATCAAGCAAGAAACTATGAATTATGAGATGCAGGTTTTACAAATCATTGAATTGTCTATCGTTTCTTAGAGGCCGAAATGTTGGAGGTAGCCTTTGAAAGATTGAAAAGTATTTTGATAATCATAGGTGTGAGACTAAAGGGCTTACTAAAGGTTACACTAACCTAGATACCAATTTTATTGCATCTTTGTTTCTAAATTAAATACATAAAAATCTCAAATTGTTGGTAGTAGATGTCATTTCTAAGGTTCATAAGATATTTGGTCATCAAGTAACATTTAGGAAAACATGATTTGAACATCAACACACATTTAAATTGGTGTATGGTGATTTTCATTAATCATTTAGTGATCTTCCTAAGTTTTTTGCAACTTTTCAACACTTTAATCATGGAACAATTGTATAATGAAAACACGACAAGTCATTGAGTTCGCTAGAGGTAAAAACTTTTAAATTTGTATTTTGGGCTTTCAAGCCATGCATTGATGGATTCCAAACTTGTCGTCCTGTTATTTCAGTAGATGAAACTCATATGTATGGTAAATATGAGATAAAATTATTAATTGTTGTTGGAATTGATGATAACATACTACCTCTAGCATTTGCTATTTTTGACAAGGAGTCGAAAGAGGCATTGAAATGGTTATTTAGGAAACTAAACGCACATGTGATAAAGGATAGAGAAGATGTATGTATTATCTCTAATAAGGAAAAAGGATCTTGACTAGTTTACTGAAGTTGTGGCAGTTCTAGAAGCCTCAAGAATTTCATCGATTTTTCCTAAGGCATCTTAAGAGTAACTTTCAATCTCAATTTTCAAACAGGAACCTCGGTGATCTGATATGGAGTGTTACTTTGGTGCATCAAGTAAAGAAGTTTGAAATTGTGATGTGGGATATTAGGGAATAAAATGAAGAACCATATGAATAGATCATGCAAAATCTACTGAACAAATAGACGGTTAGCCATGATGATGAAAAATTATGGGGAATGTTGACAACAAATCTTTAGAGTCTTTCAACGGACTTCTAAAAAAAGCTCGAGGCTTACCATCACTGTCATGGTTAGACTTTTATTTAAACAAACAGTTGACTGGTATACCCGTAGTTCTCAAATAGTGCACCAACTTGTAGAGCAAAAGAAATTATGGACAAGTAGTTTCAAAGTAAAGTGGGAGAAGAACTATGGAAATTCAAAAAACCACTTTGTTTTTGATTGAAATGTATCGACAAGGGTATATGGGATTAGATCTATACAAGTTGATGGTATTAATGGTAATTCTTATCGTATTTCACTAAATGATAAAAATATGATTGTAAAAAATGAGCTAATTTGTACTTTCCGTGTTCACATGTCATGAAGGTTACTGAAAGAATGGGAGGGCTAGCTAGAAATTTTATTATTACGCATTACATAATAGATAATTATGTTGTTACATATTCTAGGTCATTCTCACCAGTTGGGTATGAGGCATATTGGTCATCTCCAAAGTTGTATAATGAGAAGTAATGAACTCTATCATCATTCTAATCGACAAAGGACAACTAGAGTACCTAATGAGATGGATTGTGGTCCTATTGTATATGAGCAGGCTTACGGGTTGTATAAGAAGACCGGACATGATAGGCATTGATGTCCAACTCGTAATCAAACTTAAATGGATACTCTTAAATTTTCTAGTCATTTGAGTTGTATTTACTTTCAATTAGCAAAACTATGTATTTTGCTTTTTTTCAATTTGCATTACATCACTTTGCTTAAACATTATTTTGCTTTTAATTATAATTTTTTTTTGTCATGGACAAAGGAGAGAAGTATCCAAGTCAACCATAACAGTTGCTTCTATACAAAAATTCTACATAAAAGAATCAACACTGCTTCTTGTCCAGTAAGCATTTTAGTATTATATATAACACTTGCAACAATCTAATATCAATACACCACACAACACTTACAAAAGTTTTTGCTCTTTCTTCATATACATATTCTCCCTAATTAGCCAATATAGGAAGAGGAAGGCATTTCCAGATGCACCTTCTATTGTAGCATCACAAAATCTGTAGCAACAATAATAACAGTGGTACAACTTGAAAGTACTAAAACTCTTGTAATGTCAGCTCATTTTCCTCATCTGACTATGAGTGATGAAGATCCTAAAACAAACATTGACATAAGAAATTGAAAATAAACAACCTTTCATTTCTACAAGAGAACATGTCAAACTCAATTTGATTTATCTCTTTAATACGCATTTCATGTATAGCATATCAATATATATCACTAGTAGGTTAAAGACAAGTTTTTCTATAATTCAAGATCAAAATTTACACCAATAGTTTCAAGTCTTTTTTTACTGCTTTATGAGATTCAAATTTCATTAGATATACAACATTGCACTGCCTATGCAATTGTGTGTTGTTCCAATAACTTGTCAATAATATGAGATTATGTAACTTCAAATTAAAAATATACAAGAGTTTTTATGCTTTACTAACTTATTGATGCCTCCGATATCATACAACAATAAAAGATTTCACAACAACATAGACTGCCAGTAAGATTTCAATAGCTTTCAACACCAACAACTAAAAGAGGAATATATAAACGACTTCAACAAAAAAACAAAAATAATCAAGGAAAAGGCAAGAACATATAAACGATCCCACCCATCAAAATATTTCATTATTCTTTGTGATAGAAAAGGCAACCCAAGCACAATTCTTATACTTATTAGTTGGAATGGTATAAAACAGTTTTGTAAACAAACAATCGAAAAAATTTTAGATGGTAAAATTACCTTATGTTCATTGAAAATCGATAAAATAGAGGAACTGATGCAGTGTAATCTGACTTAAAATTCTACAATTGCACACATTAAACAGAAAATTACTAAACCAACCTACTTTCATCAGCTTATACAGAATACTCAATAGCAACATTTTGGCTCTGACTTTAAAAATGAACAAAGAAAAAGAAATTACGTAACCACAATTGGACTTGACGACAACTTAAGGAAGATATTTTCAGAACATTATTTTTTATTCGTTTGGTATATGCAGATATTTTTTCTTCTCACAAGAATCTAAATTTATGAAAATCAATCAGAGAATGCATCATCATGAAATAAAATGTCAAATATCTTACCGTATTGTTATAGTACCAAAAGCTCTGAGAACTTGCAAGAAATAGAAAGTATGAAAGCATCAACAGATCAACAACACAACTTTCATCAATAATATTGTATCAAGGATAAATTTTGTAGCCATGGTATCATATATATAGAATTGTAATAATTTCAATTAGCAAAGCATCAAGAACATCTGTTCATTATTAGAGAGGGAGGATCAAAGCATCAATAACATCTTCATTCTCTAACCTAAGTGGAGACGAGTTGGAACTCCCCCTAACTTTGAAATGTGTTTTTATGAACCTGATCCATGGGAGCTCTACTCTAGCTATTGCACTAGTTGATTGGTACCCCATAATTTGCTTGTATTACAACTTTTCATAGCCAGAAATTTTCCTTAAGTATTATTACTTCATCACAGATTTTCTGCTGATTAGAGAGTTGTTCTCAACACTTGCATAATTAATTCATTTTGAAATTTCTTATGACCCAAAAATAATCATATATTCTTAGTTACTTATAAGCAGAAACTTTATTACATGAAATAATCCATTAAATATGTCATTTTTAAGCGGGTCAGGTGAAACAAAGATAGTCATAACTACTTATACTTTATATGAAAGTGAAAACTTCATACCCAAAGGTCATTTAGAAGTCAAAATAAAATGAGTAAAAGTTAAACAATCACCACAAGTACTAAAACATAGCTAAAATGACACATGAAAAAAATTACACATTGCAAAATAATTTACTTGGCTACAAGTGCAAAAGGCACATAACTAATACTCTTACTTATCTATGACATAAACAAAAGACATTTTAATGCAACTTATTATGAAAAGGTATTCAAATGTTGCCCTGTGCAAACTAGCAGATATTGTGAAGTACATCTCTAAATATTATACCAGGTTAACTAGTGCAAATTTATCATCTAAGAAGATCCTTAAACATTCTTTGTTTTAGAAATTGCAATAATTTTACATATTTTTTGCCTTTGTTAAGCTTTCAGTTAATTTAAGTTTGGAGATAAATAAGAACTCTAATACTCAATGAATGTAATGATGTTGATCATGATCTACCCTCCCTTGACTAACATGAAATTCAAAAAAAAAAAAGAAAAGTTTATTAAAAAATAAATTACCTTTGCTTACTGATAATTAGCTAGACATATAGTTCATCATTTACCTTTTGCCTTTTTTGATTTTGTCTTTTTTGTTTTTCTTTTTCTTTTTGGCGTGTTGGTATGCATAGTGACTCCTTGTTAAGTAAAGGTAAATTTTCAACTGTTCAACTAAAAAAGGTGTAGTTAAGTTAAAAAAATAATGTAAACATGGTAAGATACCAATCCCAGAAATCTTAGCAATAATTGTACGCTTCTCTTTCTTTGATGGTTCACCATGCTAAATAGTCGTATCACAACCTTTATTGCAATCTTCGGATCATTACCATCACTTTATTAGTGGCATCATCCAACTCATTATCTTTTATCTTAGTATTTATATTATCTAAATTATTAATGGCATCAGGGATATTAATATACATTGGCACAACGATGAGGTAAAGTTTGAGGCATTTTCTAAATGTTGAGGCTGATAACTATCAAAGATATTCTCAAGTGATGAAATATGGAATACCTTGATATTTGTAGAATCTGTGGCATCATCTATGACACAATCTCTGTTTGATATGTCATACTTGATGACTGAGTGAATTCCTGTGTACAACCTCTTGAAGTGGAATTAAAATCATAATTAGTTGTTTCTTGATTTGTTTGAGCATTTTGCTTCGCCTGATTCATTTTATTCATTTAAAAGGGCACTTGGTCTCTCGTAATAATATGTTTCCTCTTTCCAGCAACACCACTTTTTCCTCACCTATGAATTATAGGAAGCATAACTGATCAGGTTGTACCTCATCTCTTCTATAATCGACTAATACATGAATCCTATCGGCCTCGCGAATATATCTTAAATAATCAAAACCTTGATCTTGCATCGTATTTATAAACATGTATAAGTCCTCATATGATAGTGTGTCCCCAAGTGGTTTAGCTTCATCAACCATCGAATAAATATGACGCACTTATGAAATTAAAGTAAAAATTATTTAACTGTACATGCATCAAAAAGATTAAAGAAAAGCTAAGTTCCTAGTCTGAAGGTTTTGATTATTATTAACATATATTAGATAAAGAAAAATCAGACAAATAAAGTTCTACTTACCATTATTTCATATGCCGTTGAATTAGGCATATAGCATTGTTGACATTGAGGATAGGGAGTAGGATTACCAATGAAAAGATGAGTAATGTGTCTGAACCAAATAAGGTAGGGGTCATCATACTAAAGTAGTCCATGATTGACCGGTGCATTACAAATATATTGGTCCCGCTCGTTTCAAAAGTTAATCATTGTGCATGTTTTAATTTTCAGTTTGTATTTGACTTTTTCCGACAATCATGATGAAAGTGGGTGGAATCAAATAAAAATAGAGTTGGAATAATTTGTTGCAATCCAAATTTCCTCATTACTCTATCAGACAAGTGAACCTCTACCACATCTCAACAAAAGATTGAAACTCTAACACTCCACATGTTTTGTCCAGCGTGAAAATAGTCAGGAAGACTCTCAATTAAGTCTTTAGGATATGGTTCTCAAAATAAACTACATGAAAAAGAAAAAAGCAAATGAGTCTTTACATTTACAATCTACATAAAATGAAAAAAAATATATACACATTCTACCTGATCTTCTATCAGAGTCATGTGCATCCCTACAAACTTTCAGCATATGCTTAGTAGTATTAGTCCAGCTAAAGTGTGCAAACCATCTAGTAGCATGTGGACCCCTAGACAGATGAGCAGAAAAAATATTTCTTGTACCTCTTTGTCCTACTATCTGAGACCTAAGGACAATGATCCTCTCCCTATACATATATATATATATATATATATATATATATATATATATAAACTAAAAGAAATATCATTAAATAATTTGTGCAGTTATTAGATATAACTGAAGTAGTAGTAGGAATTCAGCTATCTCATTTTGGGTATTTTGTGAGGCTTTATAAAGAAAATGATACAAGTACGTTAAGGTTGCACTACCCCAACTATAAGACCCAATTTCATTGACGTCCTCGAGCATAGGCAGGTACATAAGCTTCAAATAACCACCAGATATATTTATCATCATCATATCCGCAATTATCTAGAACATGTAATACCTAACCTTCTGATTGATTATTTTTTGTGTTTTCATGTCAGGCAATTATAGTTGGCCTAGCATGTGTGCATTAAGCGCAGAGACCTTAAGAAAACTATTTTTGAAGTCTTAGAGAGATGGAACAAAACCTAATAATCTTTGACAAATGTTTTGTCAATCCCCTATGATCCTTGCAGTCTTATTATCAAATACCGAATCATCATTCACGGGGAATTCGTAAAACACCTCTATGTACTACAAAGTGATAGTTGTTTCACCTGTTCTAAAGTGAAAAGTACGAGTTTCGAAACGCCAACGCTCAACTAGTGAACTGATCAAACTACGGTCGATAGCAGACCTATTAGATATATAAACACCATACAATTCAGATAATTTAGTCATTTTTAAAATTCGTAGATGGATAAGATATTTCTCTACCAACTTTCAGAAATTTTCATCACCCCTTCTCGTATTAAGAATCATATTAACACTTCAGTTTTATATATTCTGTGACCTATGAGTGAGTTGTTCAGTTAATACAGACAGTTCAAGCGGCCTGGGATTCAACTTGTATGAAGTACTACCAACCATAAAAAAGTACCTATACAAAAGTGAATATTTTCATTATAATAAACAAATTAACCAGTCATAAAAGAAAAAAAAATTCTCTTAAACATAAACAAAGTCTATAAATAATTCTTTCTCCTTTAAAAAATATTTCAAAATTGAAAAGAAATTTAAATTCATTTGACCCAAAATCATAATTTGGAGTATAGTTGAATAAAATTTGAGAAATACAAAAGTTTAAAATAGACAGTCAAGTTGAGGCTAGGAAAATAGAAAGTAAATTTGTACCAAAGACAATACTAAAGAAGCACCCTTTTCGATCAGCGCTTGAGGCTAGAATTTCCCAATCCGAAACATAGATAAACGAACAATCACTTAGATGGATGGTATTGGGTTGTCAATCGAATCAATCATTAGGCGATTGCCATTGCTAGAAAGTTAGAGTAGGAAGTCCAGAGACGAGAGACGGGAGAGATTATAAATGGGTAATTTTCAGAATTAGGATCACTGGCAATGAAGGCCTATCCCTAAAAATATTTAAAGTGCAATTTTTATTTCATAGAAAAAAAGGAGAATAGTAGTCACGAATTACTTATAAAACGGTATTGTTAGTAATGTTTTATGGTCCGTTAAGTGTTTACGTCGTTAGTTTTGATCCTTAATTTTTTTAGTAAAATAATAGGGTAATATGCTACTAGCAATAATGTTTACAAGAGTTTTGTAAAGTTTCAAAAAAACATATTATTTTGATGAATTGATTTAAAAAATAATTTATTTTGATCAAGAATTCCAATTACAAAGATAGATCTTCAAAGCTATTTTAGATAGATTTTTAAAAAAAATTAACGAACAAATGAAAATAAATTCTAGGCCAATACACATATTGGTTTAAAATAAAAAAAGTTGAGATTTATGCAATTTTGCGACAATTATTCATATTGATCATAGGTGGATTTATATTCACCATACAATAACAACAAATCCAGTGTATTCCAACAACATGGGATTTTGAGAGAGTAAGATGTATACAGTCCTTACCGCTACCCAGTGTATTCACCATGAGAGCTTTGAGTGTAATATCCATAGAATTCAAAGCTGGCCCATTAATTAACCACTACCTCATTGTTACAAAATAACTAAAAATATAAAATAAAGTTACCATATTTATCTATATCTATATATATATCTATATCTGTAATCTATATCTATAATCTATTAAAAGTGTGAAATAATATATTAAAAGTGTGAAAGGCCTTAAAAATACTATTTGAACTTTTTGCCCTTTATTAAAAGTCTTTATTTTAGACAAAATCATTTTTTCACTATTTTTTTCTAATATTTAAGAGTTGAAAATTAATTAAATATATTTATGGTAAAATCTTTCCTTATTAGAAGTCATTAGAATTTTACTATAAATATAAAATCATTAGAACAAGAAAAATTAAAGAAGTACCAGATTTTTAAAAGTTTTAAGTATGTAATAAGAATGTAATCAGTGATTTTGTAAAGATTTGACTTTAAAAATAAGGAAAGATTTTGAATATAAAACAAAATTAAAAATAATCGTAACACAAATATGGTTCAAATTGATGTGTTTCTCTTAGTCTGTGGCAACAATCGAAAGAGGTACTATATGGTAAATGCAAAAGTAATGATTCATCAATCACTTAAAACTTTTGGTGGTAAATATATGTTTATATGCTTATATTTACATTATTATATTAAAGTGTGAAGGATTTTTAAAAAGTGATTTGAACTTTTACATTTTATTAAAAATCTCCGCAATAAAATAAAATCGTCTAATTTTAAATAATCAAACATTAAATATATGCGAGACATGTACGGTTAGACTAGTATCCTAAAAATAATACCTATGATAGATCTTAATTTGTTCTTAGACTATAAGAATTTCAGTTTGGTCATCACCAAACTATCACCAAAATGGATTTATTACATCTTCCAACTTTGTCTATATATGAGCTCGTTCAGATTGTTGGCCTCAAATTTGGATAAAAAAAGAAGGTTGTTGAGAGTCAATCATAAAGAATTTTTCTAGTCCGTAAAGGTAGTCCTAACTCCTAAAATTACATACATCTATCCTTTTCAAATCTCACTTATAAAATTATACTGAATTTGTTGTTGTTATTGTTGGATTTACATCTTCCACTTCTTCGTTCTTGTCATTACCATTGTTACAGATTCTCGACGACTTATTCATTAGCAAATTTTGTTTGATACTCAACCTAAAATTGGTGGATTTTAAATGCTAAATGTGAAAAAGCTAGAAATGGTAAAGCTTGAATTATCACTCTTCAGTAACGTGCAATATCAAACAGCACCTTTAAATGAGTATTTATATATAATATGTGTCTAATCTAGGTCACATAAATAAATAAGAGAATGGGATTCTATATTCTACATTAACATGGAATAAGAAAGGCTATAATTCCATAAATATATATGGTATGCGAAAAAATTGTAACAATTGGTAACTGCCATTCTTGACACCATTTTTTTCATTAATAGATGGATGTTATATTAATTTATTGATCTAAAATGAATAAAAAGCCCAAGTAAAAGAGAGAGTATTAATTATTTTAGAACAATTCTTTTTAAAAAAAATTAAACTGTTATTTGGGGACGCCGATGATAAGTGTTTGCGAGAATTTGTGTTAAAACTATATAAAATTTCTTTTAAAAATTAATTAAACCACCTACAAGAAATCAAATCTTATTAGGTTTGATTTGATCTAATTTTAATATTTGAAAATTGGCTTAGTTGCTTTGATTTTTCCAAAATATGAAGAATCCAGTGATGTACACCTCTAACTAGAAGCATGTTCACATAAATATTTTTGCCATTTGGTTACCAAAACCTACGTTAATCCAAAAGCATATTTCCCAATCAGAATATATATAAAGACAAATAGAGAATACTCGGGTAGAAGGACACTAATATGAGCATACGAAGGATCTCAACAAAGATTTCTAGTCTGTGTGGAATTGTTTTTTTCTAAAAAAAAAGAAATAGTTTTTTGAGAAAAAAGTTTTTTTTTTTTAAATAAAAAAAAGGGTGTTTGGTAAATTTGGAAAAGTGCTTTTAAAAGAAAGCAAACAAATTTCTGTTTTTCAAAAAAAGCAGAAGCAGAAGCCAAAACAGAAAATTATTTTTATCATGACAAAAATATACTTATTACTTAAATACACACATATATATGTGTAACGCTTATTAATTAATTAGCATATCTTATAAGTGTTTGATTAAAGTTTGATTTTAAAATTTTATATTTCACATTTACATCATAATTCTTTATTTCATTCTATAATTTATATATTATTATTATTTTAATTTTTCACTTGTTTTATTTAAATAAAATTGAAAATATCATTGATGATGATGATCGAATAATATATAGTTCTTTAATTTTTATTGTTTAGAGAAAATACCCAATTACCCTGAACTATATCAAAAAAGGCATGACACACCTCAACTTAAAGGGGGTCCTACTACCCCTGAACTAATTAAAAGTGTAATTTTGATGCTCTTAGTGCCTACGTGGCACACTCGTGTGCCTACATGGACACTTCAATGTGTTGTACCACGTATGTGTCACGTAGGCACTAAGGGTGTCAAAATTACACTTTTAATTAGTTCAGGGGGTAATAGGACCTCCTTTAAGTTGAGGTGTGTCATAACCTATTTGAGTATAGTTCAAGGGGGTAATTAGGTATTATCTCTATTATTAATGATAATAACTTAAAGATGCATCATGTTGCAAAATCAAATGATATTTTGATAGCAATTGTAAGTTTTTTTCTTGAAAAGTTAATTTTAAATAAATAATTGATGAAAAGTGACATATTTGTTACCCTGAGGTGAGTTTTTTTTATATGTAGTGATTTAATTTATGAAGAAAAATTTAAACTTATCTTTGTTCGGTACTTTTAAGTAATATTTAAATTATTTAAGTAATATGTCATTATTTAATTTTTGTAATATATCTATATATATAAATATTGATTGAAAATTTTATTGCCAGTACTTTTTAATTAAATAAAATTTTAATTAAAAATATTATAATAAATATTTAAAATAAGTTTTCTCTATAAAATGATTTTAGTAGTAAAAGTTTATTAATACATGTCCTTTTTGGTCATTTATCTCTTAAAAGCACTTCTTGAAAAAAAATTATCCAAACACAACTTGTTTATCAAAAGCACTTTTCAAATGAATTAACAAACACAAATTACTTTTTTTCAAAAACACTTTTCTAGTGCTTTGGAAATGGGGGAGAAGTTGAAGAGGAGGGGGCCTTGGGAGAGTAGTGGACATGTGGATCGTATGTGGGAGACGACTGCTAGTTGCACTAGGGAGACCGCTAGAGAGGTGTTGAGTGTCTCGAGAGGTCGATCTAGTAAGCATCAGGAGTTTGGTGGTGGAACGAAGATGATAAGAGGAAGGTAGTTTATGCCAAATTGGTTGAGAGCAAGAATGAGGAGGTGAGACAGAAGAATAAGGAGGAGTATAAGGTAGCTAGATGAGAGGCTAAGCTGGGCGATACGGAAGCTAAGACATCAGCTTTTGAGAGCGTGTATGATACAAGAGAGACCAAGAAGACACGAAACATACACCAAAATAGTCCGCAAGTTTGAAAAACCGAGGACCCCTTTGGTGACCACTCTCGGATTCACTACCAACTACAAGAATGCAAGATATAATGGTGTATTTGACACCAAAACAGCCAACCCAAACTAATGTAACAACAAGAAGAAGATGAACAAAATAATAAGATTTCAACAATAGAACGATTACAAGGTTACATAACAAGAACACTACCAACGGTTACAACAAAATAAAGATAGAAAGATAGACAAATGGAGGTATAATTTTAAGAACCCAAGAACATATGACACTCTTGAACCCTTAACACTACACACTACAATCACCTATCTCTTACAATTGACACAAGAGAGGCATCTACCACCCAAGCACCAATGTATCAAGCAATGCAACACACAAATAATTCCACACTTGTATATGGACCTAGTTACGGTTTTGGGACTCTCTCTCTTTTAGAGGAGTGTTCTTTCAATATCATTAAGCAACTAAGGAAATAAACCCTACAATATTCTATTTATAGTACATTACAATAATACACAAAAATTACAAAAGGGTCCTTTAGTGACTAGTCTACAAAAATACTCAACAAGTGTCATTATCATGATCATACTTGTATCATCCTCTCCATCTTGAGAGGAGTTTGACCACAAATTCACGGGCTCACCTCTTTTACAAAGGCACTTCACAATCTCCTTCTTGCGTCCACACATCTTCTCCATACTCTTCATTTTGCACTTCAGCTTCTTGTTGCTTTCCATCTTACGGTTTGTCATCATTCTTAACTGATTCAATGCCCAAACCTTCTCCAAGATAGTATAATCTACCCTCTCTTATGATTATATTCCTGTGGTTTGGGTACTCACTAGCCTTGTTCCCCCACCCTTGACACTTGAAGCATTGAAGCCCCTTAGGATTGAAAGCAAAATTCAATTTACCTTCATACCTTAAAGGATGTTTTTGGAAAGCCTTGGTGGCCTCGGGTTGGGAAACAATGAATGAGTTCTCTTTGAGCTCCCTCTCAACCTCTAAAGCCGCATGGAAGATGCCATCTATGGTGTCGAATTTGTGAAGTGTCATGCGAGTGGAGATGTCCTTGTTTAACCCAACCTTGAAGCACACAATGTCATGACTTACTTGCTCACCTCGGTGGTCAAGTTTCAACATCAATTATTGAAATTCAACGTAGTAAGACATGACACTCTTGCTCCCTTTCCTCAAATTGTACAATTTAGCAAGGAGCTCATGCCTATAAGTCTCGGGTAAGTACCTTTACCACATAAGGTTCTTCAACCGAAACTAAGGAGGAGGTTGTCCCCCAATCATCTCATTCCTAAACCGTTTAACATACTTCCACCATGTATTAGCATACCTTTTGAAGTGAGCTATAGCATAAAAAGTTTTTTTTTCTTTGGTGAGATCATTAAGTTGGAAGATCTTGTCACAAGGAGACTCTCATGCAAGGTAGGCTTCAGGATCATTCTCACCTTTGAAAACAAAAGGGCTCACTTTGATGGAATTGAGACTTACATCTCGATTTGGGTGGACATCTCTCACCTCTCGGCCTAACTCCCCATGTCTACCCCTAATTATTTTTTCGCTCAAGTAAATATCATTATACGACCCATAACCATAATGTTGTCCTCTCCTACCATAGCCCTCAACATGGATGGGTATATTTGGGTTAAGTAGAGCTTGTAGTGGCGGGATTGGATTTGAATAGTGAGGTCTTTGGTCAAGTAGATTTTGGATGAGAGGGTTCGATTTTGGTAGTGGTATTTAGGTTCCAAGATTGTCTTGTTAGACTTGGTGGAGTGGAGGATGATTTAGTCTATCTTGTTCTCGGCTTAGGGAATAAAGATTGGTTGGATTTGTGGCAATTGGTGGATATAGCATTTGGTTTAAGGTCTCGAGAGTATTAGTTGGGGAATTATTTTGATGGGTGGAAGGTCAACTCCTTTGGCTTTCCACACGTTCTAATCTCCCACTCATTTATGTCACATCGTATCTAATTTCTCAAGACCCATATTTAACCTAGCCACATCTCGGGATATAGTTTCAAGGTGAGCTAAAATGAGATTGATGGCATTATTGTCCGTTGTTTGAGCATTTGAAGCCTCGGATTCCATTGTGGTTGTACCGATAATAACCCTTCAAGTTACGGTCTAACAAGACACCCAATCAGTCCACAACATCATACAAACAATACAGTACAAATCCTACAAAACAAAACACACGTTAGTTTAAAACAACCTCCCACAATAAGATCCCACCTTTAAATTTCTTTAAACTCAAGTTCAATAATGGTGGATGACTCAAATCACCTCCGATTTAGCTCAAATTTGAACCCTATTCTCCTATAGTGGAACACAAATCTAATACTAAAAATACAAGAGAAACATAAAATCAAAAACTCAAAATTTGACCTAGGGTAAAAAACGGGTTTAATATTTTTTTTAGGAATTTTTTTTACACTTCTTTTTTATTGGGATTTTCAATTTATAGATTCTAATAGTGTTAGGGAACAAGGGTCTAATACTAGAAACACACAAAAATCAAGTCTCAAAAATTGAAAATTCCTAAAAACGTGAACAATAACTTTTTTTTTTCTTCTTTTTCACTTTTTTTTAATTTTCAAGATAATAATCCCAAGATTGATTTTGTTGGAACAAAATCAAACCTTTATTTGATACCAAATGATACAAGAGAGACCAAGAAGACATGAAACATACACCAAAATAGTCCACAAATTTGAAGAATCGGGGACCCCTTTGGTGACCACTCTCGAATTCACTACCAACAATAAGAATACAATATATAATGGTGTATTTGACACCAAAACAGCCAACCCAAACTAATGTAACAACAAGAAGAAGATGAACAAAACAATAAGATTTCAACAATAGAACGATTACAATGTTACACAACAAAAACACTACCAACGGTTACAACAAAATAAAGATAAAAAGATAGACAAATGGAGGTATAATCTTAAGAACTCAAGAACATATGAAACTCTTGGACCCTTAACACTACACACTACAATCATCTATCTCTTACAATTGACACACGAGAGGCGTCCACCACCCAAGTACCAATGTACCAAGAAAAGCAACACACAAGTGATTCCACGCTTGTATATGGCCCTAGTTATGGTTTTGGGACTTTCTCTCTCTAAGAGGAGTGTTCTCTCAATATCATTAATCAACTAAAGAAATAACTACTACAATGTTCTATTTATACTACATTACAATAATAGACAAAATGACAAAAGGGCCCTTTAGTGACTAGTCTACAAAAATACTCAAAAAGTGTCATGATCATGATCATACTTGTATCAGTGTATGCGGCTTTAGAGGAGAAAAACGGGGATAAGAAGTTGTATAGGCTTGATAAGGCCAGGGAATAGAGGGCTCATGATCTGGGCCAAGTGCAGTGCATCATGGGAGAGGATGGTACAGTGTTGGTTGAGGATGCCCTCATAAGAAAGAGGTGGCAGTTCTATTTTCATAAACTCTTGAATGACGAAGGGGACAAAGATTTTGTGTTGGGGTATTTGGAAAAGTCTGAGGAGTGTCGTGAATATGTTCATTGTAGGCATATTAAGGTTGAGAAGGTCAAGGGGCTATTCGTAGGATGTGTCGGAGTAGGGCGACAGGGCCAGACGAAATCCCAGTGGATTTTTGAAAGAGCACTACGGGGCAGGTTTGGAGTGGTTGACAAGGTTGTTTAACATTATTTTTAAGGCGACGAAGATGCCCGAAGTGTGGAGGTGGAATACAATGATTCCTTTATACAAGAACAAGAGAGACATCTAGAGTTGCAACAACTATAGAGGTATTAAGTTGTTGAGTCATACTATGAAGGTTTGGGAACGGGTGGTAGAGTTGGGACGGATAAGGATTGACTATCTCTGAGAATCAGTTTGGTTTCATACCAGGTTGCTCGACTACTGAGGCCATTCACTTGTGAGGAGATTAGTGGAGCAATTTTAGGACAGAAAAAAGGACTTGCATATGGTGTTTATTGATCTCGAGAAGGTATATGATAAAGTGCCCAGGGAGATTCTGTGGAGGTTCTTAGAGGCTAGAAGGGTACCTATGGCGTACATTAGGTCAATTCAGGACATGTATGATGGGGCGAAGACTCGTGTAAAGATGGTAGGTAGAGATTCGGAGTTTTGATAGATTTGCATCAAGGATCGACTCTTAGCCCTTTTTTATTTACCTTGGTGATAGATGTGTTGACTCAACATATTCAGGGAAGGGTGCCTTGGTGTATGCTATTTGCAGATGATGTGGTATTGATTGACAAGACTCGGGGAGAAGTTAATGATAAATTAGAAATTTAGAAACAGACCCTTGAGTATAAAAGTTTTCGGTTGAGTAGGACCAAGACGGAGTACTTAGAGTGTAAGTTTAGTGATGTGTCGCAAGAGAATAATGTGGTTGTGAAGCTGGACACTCAGGTCATTCAGAAGAGGGAGAGTTTCAAGTATCTGGGGTCTATGATCCAGGGGCGATGGTGATGTTGATGAGGATGTCACGCATTATATTGGGGTAGGTGGTTGAAATGGAGGTTTGCTATGGGAGTTTTATGTGATAAGAAGGTGCCCCCAAAGCTTAAAGGTAAGTTCTACAAAGTGATATTTCGACTATCTATGTTGTATAGAGTGAAGTGTTGGCCAGTAAAGAAATCCCACGTTCAAAAGTTAAAGGTGGCAGAGATGAGGATGTTGCGGTGGATGTGTGGTCAAACCAAGAAGGATAGGGTGAGGAATGAGATTATTCAGGAAAAGGTGGGAATGGCTTCAGTGGAGGACAAGATGCGAGAAGTGAGGTTACATTGGTTTATGAATGTGATGAGTAAGGATGATGATGCGCCAGTATGGAGGTGTGTGACACTGGCTATGGATAATTTTAGGTGGTGGAGAGGTAGGCCAAAAAAATATTAGAGAGAGGTGATTAGACATGATATGGAGCATTTACATCTTCCGAAGGACATCACCGTTGACAGGAAGATGTAGAGGATGCAGATTAGGGTAGAGGGTTAAGGGGTGGGAGTGTTTCGGTGACAGTTTGGGAGTGTTCTGTATTTGTGTCTGAAGTTTCTTGTTCGTAGGTGTTGAGTGTTGTCGATAGTTTCAGATTTATAGTTTTAGTATTATCTTGTTGCTAGTGTTGTTAGTTTATTTTGCATACTGTATAAGTTTATATGCATTTATGTATTGTGTTTGTTATATTGTTATTAATTCTAAGTCGGGGGTCTATCGAAAATAGCCTCTCTACTTCACCTGAGGTAGTGGTATTGACTGCATACACTCTACCCCCTCCAGACCCTACTAGGTGGGAATACACTAGGTATGTTGTTGTTGTTGTACTTTTCTAAAAAGCTATTTTATAAAAAGTGTTTCTCAAATAAGCAATTTTCTAACAGTAATCTCAAATGACTCTTCGTATACGGTAAGAAATTGGATAATTTGGGTAAAATTTTGGATTTTATGAATTTTTTTGGGTAATTAAAGACATCTAAATGAAATATAAGTACTTTCTCCATCTAATATTAGTAGTTGTTTGCTTGTATTGTTAAAAATATTTATACCAATTTACTTGTTAAATTATAAAAATGGAGGCTTGGATTTGAAGTATTGTGTGATAAGAAGCAGATGTGGATCTAGAATTTAAAGTTTTTGAGTTTTTTTGAGCAAAATAAAAATCAAATATAGTGGATGATGGGGTAGGAACACATGATCAAGAGGTCTATTAAGATTTAGCAATCTCTTTCTTTACCTCTAAATCAATAGCTGATTTCATTTATGGTTTTCCAACTTATGATTCTTATATATTTACTAGATTTTTTAATATAATTACACGAGCGACATGAAAATTACTAGTGTTCAGTAATTCCCAACCACTACTCTAAATCCGCCCCTGATAATAAGGTGTCTCCTAAACTTTAAAGCAAATTTTATAAAGTGATGATTAGACCAACTATATTGTATGGGATGGAATGTTGGTCAGTCAAGAAATCTCGCGTACAAAGGATGAAGGTGATGAAAGCAAAGATGTTGTGGTGGATGTGTTGGTTTATTAGGAGAGGTAGGATTAGAAATGACGATATCAAAGATAAGGTTGGAGTGATTTACGGTGAAAGACAAGATGCGGAAAGCAAGATTAAAAAACAATATTAATTTTCTTATAATATTATTATTTATATTATTTAAATTAATTATTTACATATTTTGAGGGTTGACATTTTTTTTATAATAAGTTTCATTTTCAAATGATTTTTTGATCAAGCTTTATTATTTTTATCATAATATTAAATGAATATAAATTAATATAATAATCACCAAAATAAATTTTTGTTATAAAATATCAGTTCTCCATATGTCACTTGCTATAATCTTACAATGTTATCCTTTATATATATTTCATTTAGGGGTCGCTTGGTAGGGTGTGTTGGAAAATCTAATACATGTATTATTTTTGTGTATTAATAATACTTTGTTTGGTATATTTTTTAACCTAAGTATAACTAATGCTTGCATTAGTTACACACTCTACTGTGTACAACATATTTCGAATACCACCATTTTTGTATGTATTACTAATACAAAGAGTTTTAATACATGTATTAGCTTATTAAAAGATAAAATTACCCCTCAAATCCTACTAAAAAAAAATTCCCAAATCGTTTTTCATCATACTTAATAGTGCTTGACATATTATCCTCTCCATTTTAAAGCCCATCGTGAGCTTCATCAGGTTTTATCATGGCCTGGTGGGTTTTGCCGTGAGTGGCACTATCATCACCAAGATGTCCCTCGGCTTCCTGAGGATGATGCAAAGAACTCTCGATTTGCCCAGAGGCATAAGGATTGAATATCGTCATCCTTAAACGTGTTGCTGAATGGAGGCTACCTTGACAACCCTTTCTTCTTTTGCACTACTTTTTTTATGGCTATCGAAGACAAGTTTTGAATTGTATAAAATATCTCCTAAATAATTATGGGAGAAACTCATGTTAATGGAAGTTGTTATTTAACTGAAAGCTGTGTTTTCTGTTATGACTAATCTAAAAACTTACCTCTCAAAAAAAAATCTGAGAAAAGAGAATTTGAGTTTGAAGTTTTGGATTTATTTAAAGAATTGGTGGAGTGATTGAATGTTGAAGGTCCCAATTTTGTTGATCTAGCTTTAATAAAAGAAAAATAGACAAAGAAAGTGTAAAGGATATTTTTATCAACAAATATTTTCTTATAAAAATTATACCATATATATTATTTTTAGTACATCAAACCAAATAATGTATAAAAAATAATGTCAGCATAACTAGTATTAACACAACTAATACCAACATTATTCATCAAGCATTACCAATACATTCTATTTAGTATTATTGTTGTACACTCTTTGCAAACACCCTTAAAGAAGTATTTAAACCCTATTATTCCCCAACAAAAAGAACAAAATTGCAAGAGAGACAATTTATATATTCTCCTCACTGATTCTTGTGTCTCAAAGGTATCTTCTACCAAAATGGAGGACCATATAGAAAAAATTCTATTCACTGAACACCAAATTTCTGAACGAATTACGGAACTTGCTTCCGAAATTACCCTCAACTTTTCTCCATATACCATTACCAACAATGAAGAGGCTTTACTTTCTTCAAACTCTTCATGGGCTGCTCCGGTTGTTGTTGGTGTTGCTACTGGTGCTTTTCTATTCCTAGCTGACCTTGTTCGCAAAATCAAGCTGCCCATTTCTGTTGATTTTGTTAGGGTTGAATCTTATGGCTCCGGGACTGTCTCCAGTGGCAAACCAAAGATTTCTTGTGACTTGAAAATTGATGTTACTGGAAAACATGTCATTTTGGTATGCAATTTTTCTTTATTACATTTACAGTATGTTTTTTCGGGGAATTCAGTTTTTGAGATGTGTTGTAGTTTATCAATTTGGTAACTACTATATGTTACTCCCTTCGTTTCAATTTGTTTGAAGTATTTTGACTTGGTACGGAGTTTTACGAAGGTAAAGAAACTTTTGCATTTTGTGGTTGATATGTATAAAAATGTACTTTAATCTTGCGGTTGCGGTCTTACACATATTGTGTTTAAAGTTGAAACTAAAGAGTTGCTGAAAAAGGAAAGGGGTAATTCATTTCAAACGAACCAAAAGGGAAAGTAAGGCCAAATAAATTGAAATGGATGGAGTAGTACTTTCTTTGGAGAATATGCAATTCAGTTTATTAAAAATGCAAGATTTATTCAGTAAATGGTTGATTTTCTTTCTATCAACTGAGATTTTGTACTGTATAACAATATCTAAAGTTTGTTTTTTCTTTTTGGTGGCGCGTCAGGGATATTTGTTAGCTGGTACCTATTGTCGGTGGGAAGTATTAGGTATCCGTGGAATTAGTTGAGGTGGATACAATCTGCCTGGACACCATGGTTATCGAAAAAAATAAAATGTACCTAAAGCTCTAGGAGCTAGGATACTGAGTTTATAGGTTCTGGAATCTAGAAAACACAACTTACTTGGTTGTTGATGAATTCTTGTACATATTAAATGGATATTTTGAACACTAATACAAAATTTGAGTCAATGCTACTGAGTGGGTTTTGTTGAATCTGTAGAACCTGTAGCTTACCTGTCAAAATTAGGCATTCTCTGTGAGCACTTATTTGGCTGGAGAAAAGATAGAACAAATGGGTGTGTCTAGTTGCAGGGTGCACATACAGAAAGATTGTTTGTAACTAGTGGGAGGGCAAGGGAATTGCTCGTTTGGTCATTATTTTAATAATTCATCAACAATTGAGATGTAACATTTACGACTTGACTAAAGTCATGCGCAAATCTTTCATTTGTGCCTCATGATTTCCGTAGGTTAACCTAACCATAAGCTGCTTGTTTTTCAGTAGAATATGTTAGGATTCAAGGGAGATCCTGCCCAAGTGTACTAGGGTCCTGCTAATCTGGCTTTTGTTCTCTAAATGTCTTGGCTGGTTTAATTGTTTTGACCCCATCTATTGTCGTCACAACAGTTGCTATTTTGTTGTCTTCGTTGATTTTCAGATTTATAATGTGAACCACTAGTTCATGTTATGAGTGATTTGGTTGCCATGTGTGTATAATTTTGATTGCATTCTTGGACAATGCCGATTATTCATCTTAACCTTATCCTATAGACTAAAGTCGTGAATCCTGCGTTTATGTTCTATACTTATATCAGTGACCATGTCTAATATTAGCCTGCATATCAGCATAGTAACATTTTATTTGACTAATTATTGCTCTGAAACATGTTCAATTGGAGCTGATATTCATGGCTCTTCTGACATTTCCCCAGGTTGAGGACATTGTGGATACAGGAAACACATTGTCCTGCCTCATTAAACACTTGAAATCTAAAGGGGCATCCTCCATTTCAGTGTGTACTCTCCTTGATAAACCATCAAAGAGGAAGGTTAATTTCGAACTTGTGGGAGAGGGGAAGTTCTACTGTGGTTTTGAGGTAATCTCTAACATTCTCTTTGCTTTAAGGGAAGTCCTTCGTTCTGGCTGTATTTTGAATCATGTTCAGAATTAGTTGATCTGATTACTTCAAGGCATTGTAGCCATATAATACACTGCTTCATAATTAATTGCCATAATTTTTGAGTTTTTCTTTTACTATGTCAGACTTTGTTAGCCTTTAATCCTGTATACTAGGAACTAAAAACAAAATAAAAATAAAAATATGACGACATTGTCTTTTATCATATTTCCTTTCTGCTTCCCAGACTCTCCAACATAAAATAGACAAAAGTAAAAAGAGAAGGGGAGAACTAAAATAATATCCTTGCGTGAACTAAAGAGCTAAAGCATACTTCGGAAAAAAGTAAAGATGTATATGTGTGAGATTATTTCTCCCCACCTATGAAAGAGTGACTGCAGTAAAAAAATTTCCTGTACATGATGTGAAAATGGCAATTATTTGATATATGCTTAGCTTCTTGGATTTTATGCTTTTTTAATTCATCCCTTCAGCATGAGAAGACGTGAAACTATTTGTTGTTATAATAGCCAGTAGTTACAAATGACAAAGAGGTCAGGTCCCTTTAGTACATTGGTTAGTGATCATTTATGCAATAAAGGCAAACCATGCATGGGGTATGTAAATTGACGGTACCATTTTAGCTTTCTTGCCCAATAACTAAATTGATAATATGAGATTTCTCCGTATATGCACTTATAGACTTCAGAGAAAGATACCATTGGCAAATTTTGAATTATTACATTGCAATAGATAGATTAGAGATGGTCCTAGTAGTTTTAATGCATAGCCAGCTTATAATAACAGCATGTCGAGAAAGAAAATGTTGTAGCTTGTATCTCGAAAGCTCCTGCATCCTCCTCCCCCCTTTTCCTCGAGCAGAAAAAGATTATTGAAACTCTTATTTTCTCTTTGTAAAAGTTTAACTCATAATTTTCTATGACGCGCTGAGAATCTTGGTTATGTACAAATAACCTTTTATTTATTCTTGTTTTAATTTGCATGCAGTGTCCAGATTATTTTGTGGTTGGCTATGGATTGGATTTTGCTGAGCTTTATAGGAACTTACCCTACGTGGGGATCTTGAAACCTGAGATGTACAGTTAATTTCTTTGGCACAAATCATTATTCCATACAAGGAAAGCTCTTGAATTTATTGGATACAGTCAACCTTTTGCTGATTACAAGGTGCAATACCTGATTTTGTGAATCAGAGGCGAATGATAGCTTTGTTTTCTTTACCCTGCTCCACCCTCCTCCCCAGCCCCTGCACCCTCCGGTGGCTAGCACCAGTTATTCTTGTAATGTACTTACTCCTGCATATTCAGCGTGTGGCGCTTCTCTTATACCTATGAATTGAATCATTTTCCCTACTTTTTCCTCATATTTGTTGTCTTTATGCCTTTTTTGGTCTGCATAGTTAGAGTTCAGTCTCCACGGTTATTTGCCCCTAAGTAGGTTAGACAAGTTATAAATATTGACAGGGCGTTCCTTAATCATAGGTCTCGGACGTGATCTTCGAGACTTGGAAATAAAGAAATTCCTTGTAGGGAGCTCTTACTTTTCTAATGGATTTTACATGGCGTGATTTGCATTAGTCAAGCCAGTGGATCGCGGATGCTAGATGGTTAAAGAAAGAAACCATTCACAGAGTGTATCAGTATTTACTGCCCACTTGGTCCTCAATAGATAAAGAATGATAAAAAGAAAGACGAGAGGTAAATCAATAGATAAAGAATAATAAAAAGAAAGACGAAAAGTAAATAAACTATCATTACATAGATATGATGTGAAATTTTTGAAAATCCAAACTGCGATAACTTTTGAAGGCGACCTCAAATAATACTATTCTTTCCATGGAAGAGCAAGAGGGCGTGGAGTTTTAGGATTAACTAAATTCCCAGCAGTATCATAAATTATAACACCAGAAAATTCAGGAAGCTGGCATTTTCCACCCATGATTATATTCTTCTTCCATATTGAGACTTCACCACTACATGTGCTTGGATCAGCACCTCCAAATTGGTAGTTCTGATCAATCACTTCAGGGTTTAGTTGAATAACAGGGTCATGCTGATCACCATAGCCATAACATGCTCTCCACTTGCGCTTCCATTTCCTTGAATGGCTGGCACACATGAAGAGCGCCAGTGCACAAAGGAACAATGTTCCTGTAGCAAAGCCTATTTGAGATAGGCTAGCGAACTTCTTTTGCATGAGTAGTAGAGCGCGAGCCATGAAAGAAGTATTATTAAGTCGTTGATTCAGTCTGTTGATGCGATTTTCCTAAGCTAGACGACTAGTATTCTCTGAATGGCCGGTATATATTGCAACTGCAGATGGTGTGTGCTTATATAAATTGCAGGATAAGATGGAGTTGTTAAGTAATTTGGAGATTAGTTGCATTATCTGTAGTTTGGTTCAATATTTGTAGTAATTTGTGGTTTTGGTGAGACTCATTAGTTATATGATTTGCTTTAGTTGTGGGTTTAGTTAAACTTATCCAATTCGTCAGAAATAGTAACTGAGATTCAAAAAGTCAATTGTTTAAAGGGAAAGTACAAAAACGATACTTCAGATCAAATAAATTCCACGAAAATAACCATGGAATTTAAATTCGATTTTCTAGTCATTTCAATTTGTTGACTTGTTCTATACAGTTTCTATACATATTTTATACATATAAATATTTTATACGAAAATTATATAGTTTCGATACATAATTTATACAATAGTTGTACATTTTTTTTACACATTTTATACAATAATTATATAATTTTTATATATTTTCTATATATTTTTTGTAAGACCCCACAAAATCCTAAGCTCAACTCAGTCTTTTAAGCTTGCTAAGGGGTCTCAGACTTGAAAATTCTAGCTAAGCATTCAGACTTAGTATTATTTTGGCCTTCGTAAGTTGGTAACTCTATTTCACGTCTCTTATGACGTTAAAATGTCAATCTTTAGGTTAATTCATGATTAGGAATGTCAGTAGGAGTTCCCGGACGAGTTTCGTATTTTTTGGACCTCGTTTGAACTACGTTTGGGAATTCAAAACAGTGTATCGACACGATCTTGGTGCGGTGCGACGGCCATCGCGTCGATCAATATTTTTCCTTGGCTCCCAGTGGCAATTTTCAGTGAACCGACGCGGCGCGTTGGCTATCGCGTCGATGCCAAAGACGCAGCGCGTCGTCCTAGGCGTCGACAGTCCGATTTTCAATCATTAAATAGCAACGTCCATAAGGGTATTTGGGTTTTTCCCCCCACCCTTATTCAACCTTAAGACACGAGATTCAACCCTCATTGAGCAAAATATACTTACTTTTTCTCAAATTGCTCAAGAACCCTAGGTGATTTAATTTCAAGGCCAAGGCTCAAGATTTTCACCATTGTTCTTCAGGAATTTAGCAACCAAGGTATGTCAAGTGTTCATCCAAGGGTTCCCTTCCACCCTTGGAGTTCAAGAACCCCTTTTAACTACAAATTAATGAGTTTTAATGAATTTCATGGTTGAATTTGAATGTGTTCATGATTACCATGTTAATGGGGTTTCTAGTTCATGATTTACTACAAGATTCATGTGGAATTGATTGATATGTGTGCATTATCATGAGAAACCATGTTGAAACCCTTGAAGTTGTAAATGTGGAATTGAACTATGATGCTTACATGTTGTTTCAGTGCCATGTGCATAGATTATGCTATCCAGGTGTTTGATAAATTGTTTATGTGAATTGAATAGTGAAATTATATCATGTCAGCATATATTTAAGTTCATGTCATGCAAGTGTTTGCTAGAATGTCCCAAACGAATGTACAATGACCAAGTACTTAGCTATCATGTTTCAAGATTGTGTCATGCTGTATAATTTATGCTATCTAGTCCTGGGGGTATTAATACCCAATAATTTAGCTTTTTACCTAGAGTCATGGTCAGTCACAAGATAGTATCAGTCATGTCACGATCGGTAGAATTCAATCAGTTAATAGAATTTAGTAGTATTTCGTCAGTCCATGAAATCCAGTGAACTCAGTTCAGTTATACAGTACGATCAGAAATAGTTCAGTCCAGCCTAGAACAATCTAGAATCCAGTCCAGTGTCTATTCAGTTGGGAGTAAGATTCAGCACCGAGTGAACCCACGAATGGGGACTCACCTGCCAGTAGAGGGTGTGATCCTTAGAAACAATCCTTGTGTTCCAGAACTACGTAGCCAGCGTAGGTTGACACATCAACCTGCCAGTTGAGGGTTGATGAGGTGATCTACCTGCCAGTTGAGGATACCGCCGTTCTCGTTCAGAGCACCTGCCAGATGAGGGTGACTCAGCTTGTCTTTTCCTGTGGCACGGTACTAACACCCTTTCAGTTGGGGTTACAGGTTGGGCCCCAATTAGTTCAGAGAGGCATGTCAGTTAGATGATTACTTCCCACAGTCTCAGTTTCAGTTCCAGTCTCAGCATAGAACTCAATTCAGTTCTACAAAAAATCAGGACTATCAGATATAGTCACTCAGTTCAGTACAGAACTCAGTATAGTTCTACAGGATCAAGACTGTCAAATACATTCACTCAATTATTAGCTACACAGTATCAGTAAACTCAGATATCAATAAATCAATAATTCAGAACTCAGTATCCAGTGTTATTACTATCTCAGTTACATTTACGTATTCATACATGTACTCTCATTCAGTTATACTCACGTTATTCGATGAGTATTGTTCATGCATATGAACCCATGTATTTCAGCGTACCTAACTTTGCATACAAGTACATTCAAAGTACTGACGCATACCTTTATTTTGCGCTATGATATTTTATATCATAGGTTCGGACGTGCGGGCTCCCGATCATACTTAGTGGTTCAGATATTCAGCTGACAGAGTTAGTGGTGAGTCCTCTTAGTTCGAGGACATGATGATTATTTCAGTAATTCAGCTTATTTCAGTAGTTCGGAGTTAGTTGGGGACTTGTCCCATCAACTCCATATTTCAGACAATTTAGAGGCTTTTTTAGACTAGAGTTTTTTCAGATAGATGTATTAGATTTGGTATTTATTATACTGTATTCAGTTTTATTACAGTATTGAATCTTATGGCATATTTTTTGCCTAATTTCTGCATATTTATAGTATAATTATTCAGTTATTACAGCAGGTACCAGTTACGGGTTAGCTTGTGGTCCTTCGGGATTATGATCACCGTGTAGCGTCCGGGGTACAGACTCGGGGCATTACAAACTTGGTATCAGAGCCTAAGGTTCAACAGAGTCCTAGGAAGTTTGAAAGCCACATCTAATAGAATCTTGTGCATGGGTGTGGAACGCGCCACACTTATGGACAAGAGGCTATTAGATGTTTTAGGAAAAGTTTTTTTCTTTCATTAATCATGTCGTGCGAGTGAGCATGATCTCAAGTTAAAATCTCAATCTAACTCATCTCTTCCTTATGCTTCCAAAACATGTCTTCCAGAGAAACTAAGAACATGTCTTCCAGAGAAACTAAGAAAAGAAGTAATGAAAATCAGTCTGCCCTTCCACGTGTTCAGATAGATCCCCTGAATGAGCATGTTTCTCACACTGAATTTAGAGCTACTTTTACCGTCTTAGCTCATTTAATAGTTGCTCAGAACAATCAGTTGGCCGTTATCCTATCTAGGCTTATGGCTCATGCTCCGCAGAGTAAGGGGAAGAGGCGTAGGAAAAAAGTGGAGAAAGAATAAGAGGGCCAGAACATCTAGGCCAAAGAGTGGTTGAACCAATCCTCTTTGTCTAATATGTGGAAAAAACCACCAGGGTATCTGCAAGGCTGGCAGTGATGTGCGTTTTGGGTGTGGCAAGCCAGGTCACAGAGTTAAAAATTGTCCTAATCAGGTTCCCAGGGTCAGTATAACCGTCCCTCAACTCAGTTCGATCGTCCGAATCAGCAAGGTGCCGCTTCCAGTGCTACCAGTGGGCAACGCCCAAATAGACTCTATGCCCTTCAGTCCCGAGAGAATTAGAAAAGTTCTCTTGATGTAGTCACTGGTGTGTTACAAGTTTATCATTTGCATGCTTATGCTTTGCTAGATCCAGGAGCTTTTTTGTCTTTTGTAACTCCCTATATAGTTGTTGACTTCGAAGTCAGTCCCAAAATCATAGCAGAGCCTTTCTCAGTCTCTACCCCAGTGGATAAATCTATCATAGCCCGATGGGTATACAAGAACTTCCCGATTATGGTATCTCAGAAAGTCACTTCAGCAGACTTAGTTGAATTAGAGATGACTAATTTTGATATCATTCTCAGCATGGATTGGCTTCATTCCTGCTATGCCTCAGTCGACTGTAGAAACAAAATTATCCAGTTTTAGTTTTCGAATGAACCCGCCCTTAAGAGGAGGGGTAGTACTTCAGCACTTAGGGGTCAGCTTGTTTCTTATCTTCGGGCGAGAAAAATGATATCTAAGGGATGTGTCTACCATCTCGTTCGAGTCCAGGACTCTAGTTTAGAAACCCCTACTCTTGAATTAGTATTAGTAGCATGTGAATTCCCAGATATGTTTCTCGAAGATCTTCCCGGAGTTCCTCCTGAAAGGGAAATCGACTTCGGAATAGACCTTCTTCCAGATACTCAACCCATATCTATTTTGTCATACATATTAGCTCCAGGAAAACTCAAAGAATTAAAAGAAAAGTTGAAAGATCTCTTAAATAAGGGATTCATCAAACCCAGTGTGTCCCCGTGCGATACACCAGTTCTATTCGTGCGTAAGAAAGACGGTTCTCTCAAAATGTGTATAGACTACCGTCAGCTAAATAAAGTCACGATCAAGAACAAGTATCCACTTCCCAGAATCAATGACTTATTTGACCAACTTCTGGATGCAGTTATTTTTCTAAGATAGACCTCAGATCAGGCTATCATCAACTCAGAGTCAGAGACTGTGGCATTCCGAAGATAGCTTTCAAAACTCGGTATGGTCACTTCAAATTCTTAGTCATGTTATTTGGTCTTACCAATGCCCCAACAGCTTTTATGGACTTGATGAACCGCGTGTTCAAGCAGTATTTAGACATGTTCGTCATAGCCTTCAATAATGACACTCCTGTCTATTTTTGTAGCGAGAATGATCACGCAGATTATCTCATAATCGTGTTCCATACTCTCGAAACCCATCAGTTATCATGATATCTATTCATGTCTTACATACTAGCTCTATGATCATAGCCCATACTCGTACACGTTAGCAATCATGCACGCTTACAGTTCCTAGTATAAAGAGTTCAAGTTCACTCAGTGTTACGAATCATATTCCATAAATGCAGAAACTCCAGACTTAGGTCATACAGCTCATGACTCATGTACTCATGTCATGCTTCACAGTGTGTTCAGTTTCCATGACTCATTTTATACCCCTAATGATTAGCTGAATTCAAATTATGTCACATATATCCTCAGTTTAGGTCTCTTGGTGCATCTACGATGTTGACATTCTCTTCCTTAGGCCTTAGTTGGGTGTCGAATTCGGTATAACATTCATTCATGCTTCAGGTCCTTATGTTTTAAGCCTTCAGTGAACTCTCCTTATGAAATAATGTAGTGATAAGCGATTGCATACTTGTTTTACATAAGGCTGTAGTTATGAAGATAGGCTTGAATATCAGGTTAATGTGCAGGTAAATGACTAGCAAGAAGTTATATTTAGTTGCTGAAGGAAAGGGGGAATCCGAATTTTCATGAGACGAGAAATTGAGAAAATATAGAGTGTGAGTGTCTATCAGATCCTCGATTTACATCAGTGTCCATCGCATGGTTATCAGAATGCAGCATTCAGTTCTAGAATGAGTCTCAGTTACAACCTCAATTACCATCTTAGTTACAGTCTCAGTCCCAGTCCCAGTCTAGTAATCAGATTAATAACTCTGTTCAGTTTTAGATTTGCTTGATCATAACGTACACTTGTCAGTATTTTAGTACCTCAGTTTGCAGACTATTTCAGAGGCATGTTACACGCTTAGTCTTGTATTCTCAAATAATGCAGCTTTCACGTATTCATGCTCAGTATCTCATGTTGCTCAATCAGCCCTTACCCCATATGAAAATACTCTATACAGTTCAATCTTACATGACCAGTATTCAGCTATCAGCCAATCAGCTAATCAGACGAGTTAGTACGTTTATGCATTCGTGTCTAATGCTTATGTGAATATTTTCAGTAGTCTCAAGTGAGGTGTCGTAATAAAGTGGAGAGTATAGTTAAGAGAGTATTCGAGGAATATGTCTAAGCTTAAAAATTTATAGTTGTGGTGCAAAAGGCTTAGTCACTCTATCTTAGATAATGATTCGTAGGCGTCACCTCATATTACAAAATTTTAGCCATTGTGTGATTTCTTATTCAGATATTTTATTCAGACCAGGCCAAGATTCCTTGCTCCTTGAAGTCACTAGAACTCCATAGAAAGAGTGTCAAGGAAATGCTCCAGTCGAGTATTAGTTTTTAGTATGAGATAAACTGTAAAGCCAATAATTCAGTTTAGTAGTTAGGCAGACAGGTTCATATGGTTTGGTTTCCTAACTTTCCATCTAGTCGCACTATCCAAAGCCTCATGAATGTAACTATTCCAAGATGGAGTAACTAAGTAGTTGCGTATTCAACTCAGTTCAAGTATCATATGCCAGTTTCAGATCCCAGATATTCAATCATGATTCAGTTAGGAGATGCCCTGTGCATTGCCCCAACTTTTCCTCAGTATCTCAGCCAAGTTAACATTCTTCGAGGGACCTAATTTCCCAAGGGGGAGATGCACCATAACCCCCAATCTTTCATATCCTAAACCTCCCAGTTTCTCTTCATGTAACGAATTCAGTTTGGAGTAGTGGGTACTCATAAGTGGACGCTCAAGTTCCAATTTCAGTCGTGAGCCATGTATTCAAGGGACTCAGTTCAGTTCACGATATTCAGTTCATGTATCACGTTTCAGGCTCAGTTATGTTCTCATGTTCTCGTTCATACGTGTTCAATAACTGATCTTGAGTTGAGATCAGTGATTTTATGTTCGTGAAAATCTCTCCTATGAAAGAAGTGAAGAGGTTTGGCAAGAAGGGGAAACTCAGTCCCCAATATATCGATCCTTATCGAAGTCTCAATTATTTCGAAAAGGTAGCTTACGAACTTGAGTTGCCTTCAGACTTAGCTTCAGTGCATCTAGTGTTCCATGTCTCCTTGCTTAAGAAATGCATAGGTGACCCAGAAGTCGTAGTCCCTATAGAGGGCATAGATATTCAGAACAACCTCTCTTATGAGGAGATTCCAGTCGAAATCCGTGATTTTTAGACCCGTAGACTGAGGAACAAAGAGGTCCCTCTAGTCAAAGTTCTTTGGCGGAATCAGTCCATTGAGGAAGCTACTTGAGAGGCAGAAGCAAATATGCGAACCAAGTATCCCCACCCATTCTCCTCAAACTCAGACTCAACCCAAGGTAATAGTTTTTCTTTGAATTATTTAGTCTCATATTCAGATATAGCTACCAACGTAGTATCAATTAACGTTGCATACTCAGTGATGCATTCATGAATTAGTTCAGTCATGTACTCATGCATCAGAAATGCATGTTCAGTATATAAACTCAGCTTACCAGTAATCACAGTCATGCATTCATGAATCATGTTCAACTATGTACACATGCATCAGATATGCATGTTCAGTATGATAATTCCGTATATTAGTAATTTCAACCATGAAATCATGCTTCAGTTGTGCATGTCCAGTGTCTAAATCAAGTCTATCAGTATTCTCAGTTTAATCAGTCTCATTCGAGGATGAATGTTCCCAAGGGGGAGATATTATAAGACCCTACAAAATCCTAAGCTCAACTCAGTCTTTTAAGCTTGCTAAGGGGTTCCAGACTTAGAAAATTCTAGCTAAGTATTCAGACTTAGTATTATTTTGTCTTTCATAAGTTGGCAACTCTATTTCATGACTCTTATGACATTAAAATGTCAATCTTCAGGTTAGTTCCTAATCAGGAATGCCAGTAGGTGTTTCCGAATGAGTTTCATATTTTTTGGACCTCGTTTGAACCACGTTTGGGAATCTAAAACAGTGTATAAACCCGATCTTGGAGCGGCACGTCGGCCATCGCGTCGATCAATATTTTATCTTGGCTTCCAATGGCAATTTCCAGTGAACCGATGTGGACTCGACGTGGTGCGTTGGCTATCGCATCAATGCCAAAAATGCAGCGTGTCGTCCTGCGCATCGACAGTCTGATTTTCATTCATTAAAAAGCCGCATCCATAGGGGTATTTGGGTTTTTTTTCCACCCTTATTCAGCCCTAAAACACGACATTCAACCCCCATTAAGAAAAATATACTTACTTTCTCTCAAATTGCTCAAGAACCCTAGGTGATTTAATTTCAAGGCCAAGGCTCAAGATTTCCACCATTGTTCTTCAGGAATTTAGCAACCAAGATATGTCAAGTGTTCATCCAAGGGTTCCCTTCCACCCTTGGAGTTCAAGAACCCCTTTTAACTATAAGTTAATGAGTTTTGATGAATTTCATGGTTGAATTTGAATGTGCTCATGATTACCATGTTAATGGGGTTTCTAGTTCATGATTTACTACAAGATTTATGTGGAATTGATTGATATGTGTGCATTATCATGAGAAACCATGTTGAAACCCTTGAAGTTGTAAATATGGAATTGAACTATGATGCTTACATGTTGTTTCAGTATCATGTGCATAGATTATGCTATCCAAGTGTTTGATGAATTATTTATGTGTGTTGAATAGTAAAATGATATCATATCAGCATATATTCAAGTTCATGTCATGCAAGTGTTTGCTAGAGTGTCCCAAACGAATGTACGATGACCAAGTACTTAGCTATCATATTTTAAGATTGTGCCATGCTGTATAATTTATGCTACCGAGTCGTGGGGGTATTTAATACCCGATAATTTAGCTTTTTATCTAGAGTCATGGTCAGTCATAAGGTACTATCAGTTACGATTGGTAGAATTCAATCAGTTAACAGTCATGTCACGATTGGTAGAATTCAATCAGTTAACAAAATTCAGTAGTATTTCGTCAGTCCACAGAACCCAGTGAACTCAATTTAGTTCAGTTATACAGTACGATTAGAAGTAGTTCAGTCCAGCCTAGAACAATCTAGAATCCAGTCCAGTGTCTATTCAGTTGGGAGTAGGATTCAGCATCGAGTGAACTCACGAATGGGGACTCACCTGCCAGTAGAGGCTGTGATCCATAGAAGAAGTCCTTGTGTTTCAAAACTATATAGCCAGCATAGGTTGACAAATCAACCTGCCAGTTGAGGGTTGATAGGGTGATCTACCTGCCAGTTGAGGGTACCACCGTTCTCATTCAGAGCACCTGCCAGATGAGGGTGACTCAGCTTGTCTTTACCTGTGGCACAGTACTGACACCCTTCCAGCTGGGGTTACAGGTTGGACCCCAATCAATTCAGAGCAGGGCATGTCGGTTAGATGATTACTTCCCACAGTTTCAGTTTCAGTCTCGGTATAAAGCTCAGTTTAGTTATATAGAAAATCAAGACTGTCAGATACAATCACTCAGTTCAGTACAGAACTTAGTATAGTTCTACAGGATCAAGACTGTCAGATATAGTCACTCAGTTATTAGCTACATAGTATCAGTAAACTCAAATATAAGTAAATTAGTAATTCAGAACTCAGTATCCAGTGTTATCACGATCTCAGTTGCAGTTTACGTATTCATGCATGTACTCTCATTCAGTTATACTCATGTCATTCAGTCAGTATTGTTCATGCATATGAACCTACGCATTTTAGCCTACCTTACTTTTCATACTAGTACATTCAAAGTACTGACGCATTTTTTTCTTTTATGCTATGATATTTTAAATCATAGGTTCAGACGCGCGGGCTCCCGATCATACTTAGCAGTTCAGATATTCAGCTGACAGAGTTAGTTGTGAGTCCTCTTAGTTCGAGGACATGATGATTATTTCAGTAGTTCAGCTTATTTTAGTAGTTAGGAGTTAGTTGGGGACTTGTCCGATCAACTCCATATTTCAGACTGTTTAGAGGCTTTTTCAGACTAGAGTATTTTCAGACAGATGTATCAGTTTTGGTATTTGTTATACCGTATTCAGTTTTATTACAGTATTGAACCTTATGGCATATTTTCCGCCTAATTTTTGCATATTTACTATATCGTTATTCAATTATTACAGTAGGTACTAGTCATGGGTTAGCTTATGGTCCTTCGAGATTATGACCACCGTGTAGCGTCCGGGGTACAGACTCGGGGCGTTCATTTTTATATATATTTTATACATATACGTATTTGATAGAATTATACAATTTCTATATATATATCTTTTATAGATACATATTCTATATAAAAATTATACTATTTTTATATAATTATATTTAATTATTAGTTTTAACAGCTAAAAAAAAATAGAATATTTTTCAGTTAAATAATGAGGAAAGGACAGAAGTGGCACTTTAGATCAAGCTATTTTCATGAAATGGCCATGGAATTTAAATTCTATTTTCTAGCCATTTCAAATTGCTGACTTGTTCTATACAATTTCTACACACCTTCTATACATATCTTATACATAAAAATATTCTATAAGAAATTATATAGTTTCGATACACAATTTATACAATAATTATACTTCTTTTTTTACACATTTTATACAATTATATAATTTTTATACACTTTCTATATATTTTATACATATACATATTTTAGAATTATACAACTTCTATACATATATCTTATATAGATACATATTCTATTAACAATTATACCCTTTTTATATAATTATATTTAATTATTATTTTTAAACAACTAAAAAAAATAAAATATTTTTCAGTTAAAAAATTTATAGCAAAAAAAAACTGAAATATTTTTAAAAGGGTCGAATGGCCCAAGTTGAAAAGTGTATCAATATTGTATATGGACTGTATTAATATAGTATATAAACCGTATCTAAACTGCATGGCCCAAAATGACCCAAATTAGAAAATGGCTATAAAGTGAAAATACTTTATCTGACTGGATACTTTTTGATAAAATATCAAACTTAGGCTATTTGTTTTAAAAATGGTCATATCTGTCTTTTTCGCTTAAAAAGTTTGTAGCAAAAAAAACTAAAAATATTTTTAGAAAAGGATCGAATGGCCCAAGTTGAAAACTGTATCAGTATTGTATGGGGACTATATCAATATGGTATATAAACTGTATCTGAAGTACATTGGTCAAAATGACCCAAATTGAGAAAAAATAGGAAATGACTATTATATGGCATTAATATACCCGACAAGACATTTTATGTCCATAGGCTCAAATTTGGGCTATTTTTTTTAAAAAAAATTATACCACGTCTTTTCCCCTTGTTTAAATCGAGTCGCTGCCAACAGTAAACAGACAGATAATGCAACTTGGGCCTGTACTTACTCATGCGCAACAAATGGAGTTGAATAGAGATGTAATAGATGCTAAAATTATGGATGGACTAAAGCATATTGGCTCAGATAAGTTCCCAGGTGCGGATGGCTACAATGCAACCTTTTATAAAGTTGCTTTACTTGTGATCAAACCAAACCTGATTGCTGTTGTACATGAACTTTTTCGCACTGGTAAGATGTTTAAGCCTATTAACTGTACTGCAGTGACTTTACTTCCCAAATCTGTGAGACCAACAACTGTTAAAAGATTAGAGACCTATTGCCTGCTTACAGTGTGGTATAAAATGATTTTTAAAGTGTTGGTAAGAAGAATTCAAAGAGTCATAGCTAGCATTATCTGCAGCGCACAAGCTGGGTTTATCCCTAGAAGGAAAATATCAGTCAATATCATTTTGGCTCATGAGCTAATGCAAGCCTATACTAAAAAGCATATTTCTGCTAGGTGTATGCTAAAAGTAGACCTCCAAAAGGCCTATGATAATGTTGAATGGATTAATTTAAGGCAGATACTTGAATTTTTGAAGTTTTCGAAAAAGAGTAATTGGGTGGATTATGGAATGTGTTCAAACTGTGAGCTACTCCATTGGGATAAATGGAGAATACACTGAACCCTTTATGGCTGCCAAAGTATTGAGACAAGGGGATCTCATGTCTCCGTATCTCTTTGCTATAGCAATGAAGTACCTCAGTAGAGGTTTGATTGAATTATACCAAAACAAGTTATTCAAATATCACCCAAAATGTGGTAAAGTGAAGTTGACTCATCTGAGCTATGCAGAAGACTTATTACTATTTGCCGGGGGGATATTCAATTTGTTACTACTTTGCATAATGTGTTTAATCAATTCTCCCGTGCTTCTGGATTAAAAGCTAACTTGGATAAAAGTTGTATCTATTTTGGAGGTGTCCCTCAAAGAGAACAGGACATGATTCTGGATCAGAGTGGGTTTGTAAAGGGGGAATTTCCTTTTAGATACTTAGGAATTCCCTTGTCTACCAAAAAACTCACTCTTCTTCAATGGCAACCCCTTATAGAGAAGATTGTCAAGAAAATCTCTTTATGGACTGCTCAAAAGCTGACCTATGATGGTAGAGTGCAGTTGGTTCAAACAGTACTTTTTGATATTCAGGCTTAATGGTCTCAATTGTTTATTTTGCCTAGTAAAGTGGTGAATATGATTGAAGCTTACTGTAGGAGTTACATATGGGCTGGTTCTAATACCATTAATAAGAAATCCCTGATTGCTTGGGATAAAGTATGCACTCCTAAATCAGTAGGGGGGTCAACATTGTTAATCTTCACCTTTGGAATAAAGCTACTATTGCCGAGATATATTGAGATATCACCCACAAATAGGATAGTCTTTGGATCAAATGGATTTATGATTATTATATAAAGAATCAAAATCCCAACACTATGATGATTCCAAAACAGGTTTGTTGGATGCTGAGGAAAATTCTAGAATCACGATAGATGTGGGAGCATGACCAAGATATAGATATATCTTCTAAGAAAATCATTAGATTGAATTACTTGCAATTATTGGGAGACAGAGCTGGAGTTCCCTAGAAGGTAGTCATGTTTGGTAACTTGGCTAGGCCAAGAGCTGTGTTTATAATGTGGATTCATTTGAGTACTAAACTACTCACTAAAGATAGACTTCGGAATTGAGGCATGGAACTAAATCCTATATGTATGATGTGCTAAAAAGAACCAGAAATAAGTGAGCACCTATTTGTCTTATGTGAGATTGCAGGGAAATTATGGGCAAAACTTCTTCACTGGATGCATAGGCCGAATCATCAGTGTATAAGTTGGAATGATCATATGGAATGGACGATAAAGAATGCGAAGGGGAGATTTGTGCAAGCCCGTGCCTTCAAGATGATCTATGTAGAAACAATTTATGCACTCTGGATAGAGAGAAATCAAAGAACATTTGAACAAAAAAGCTTGGAGATTGATCAAATTGTTAGAAGGATTGCATTATCTGTAATGTTGGAGCTACTCTTAGAGTTCGACCTTTAGTGCAATCTTGGCTGCTATAAGATGTTGTAATATGTAGCTACAGGGGCTAAATGTTTGATAGGTTGGAGTTACTTGAAAGACTAAGCTAGTTGAGGCAGCTGGCTGGTTTGTAATGTTCTCATGGGTGATTAATAAAGAAATTAGTTACCTATAAAAATCGAGTTATCTACTAGGTGGAGTTGTCAATACCGCCGGTTGAGCTCATCTGAGCTAACTTATATGGGCTTTGAAATTTAATGGGTCAGGCCGGATTGGTCCATCTTAATGATGGGTCAGAAAATAACAGGCTCAATCCATCACTCTGTGGCATGCGAGCGTCCATAGATCGGTCCACTTTTTAATAAATAAAACAACAAAAATTCTGATAATTTGGAGTATAATTACAAAAAAAAATTTGACATTTTACGTAATTACTGAAAATATTGATTTTGGGTTTGTCAAGATACATAATTAGCTCATGATACATCCAATAAAGATACATTTTTTTCCTTTGTAAAGATACATAATTAGCTTCAGATACATTGCTTCCGTTTTTAAATCTATCCAGATACATAAATAGTTTCCTGATACATCCAACGAAGATATATAATTCATTAAGATTTTTATAATTACTTTATAAGGGCGAAAATTGTGTAAATATGATAAGTTAAGGTGTAAATGTTTGTTATTTTTTCTTATTTTTATAGTTTTATTTTAAATTTTAAAATGTTAATAACATAAATATTTACAAGACAATGTTATACGTTGTTACTACTTGCAAGTCTCAACTTCACACACACACAAAAAAGTTCTAATAATCATGGAACTAAATAACTTTTGACATGATACCATTCAAATCAAACAAAGATATACTAACAAGCAAACTAAACAGTTAATGAGTGACAATATAGCTAGCTAAATAGCAATACTAATCTAATTTTATTTCAACATATCACAATAAAACACACACAAAAAAGGTCAATATTTAATCCGTTGACAGTAAAAATAAATTCCTAAAATTTTTTTTTATGACACTTATGCCGTATCCAACACCACCACACCATCTTCATGAAGATATGCATATCTGATTCCTTAAAAAAATTAGCATTTTATATTTAATTATTTATATATTTTATAAATATAATTAATATTTAATATCTATGATGATTAACTAGACTTTGAGTTTGTACTTCTCTTGCTATTCTTAGTATTTTTTAAATTATTTTTTTGTTTGACCGATGGGCCAACCAACCCATATGGTCAAGCTCACGGGACCAACAGACTTATCCGGACCGAATAAAAAAACCTTGTTCACAAATGGATTACAAAATTCGTAGTTCAATTCTATTAAATTACAAGCTGAGTTAGGCCAGGTCAATGAACCAAACACCTATTTACGGCTCTACTGCTGGAACATATTAGGAAATTTTCATAAATAGAAATATTAATGACGCTTATTACTAATTATAGCATATTATTAACTTTACAAAATATAGCACCACTAATATTGCTGAATGCATAAAATTTCAACTAATCTTGTATACAATCTTCCAGCACGTCTCATAAAGTTAGGAATTTTAAATATTTTCTCCTCCTCACGAAATCTAACCATCGCTATTTCATCCTACTAGAAAAACATTAGTTACAACAAAAAACCAAATAACTCTACTATATGCATGACATTAATGAGATCACTATAAATATTTTATTATATTTTTTACATAATATTTGAGTATAATTGTTATAAAGGGGTAATTTACGTGCATGACATTAATGAGATAACTATAATTTTTTTCATATTTTATTTTATACATAATATTTGAGTATGACTGTTATAAAGAGATGATTTACTAGGTGCATGACATTAATGAGGTTACTATAAATATTCTCATATTTTATTTTGTACATAACATATGTTTTACATAATATTTGAGTATGACCATTATAGAGGGATAATTTTAAAAGAGTGTGGGTGAATATCATTGATAAGTAAAATATTATTAGTATATAAAAGTAAAATATAACTTGAAAGATTGATTCGGCAGAAAATCAAGCCGTTATAATGATCGGTCCTTATAGAGGTGTCCGATTGTGCTTTAAAAATGATGTTAAGTTAAGTAATTATTTGAAAGTGCATAAAAATAGTGGTAGTAATTAGGTATCCTATTTCGTTAGTGTAAAATTCCTACCCCAAAACTATACCAGTTTGACTAGTTGGGCTTTCCTAGTTCAAGCATCCGGGTCAAAGCCCAAATTCATTTTCAAGATTTGATCACTAAATTGTGATTAGGGTTTAACCAGCAAGAACAGCAAACAAAGGGTTTTACATTTTCAGCTTGTTCTTCGCTCAATCAAAAATGCATCGACGTTCATCAATCTCCCTCTGTAAATCACTATTTCGACACCCTTTTCATAAATCTACAATACCCATATCTCATTTTTCCTCAACAACTCCCACATCTCTCTCAAATCAATATGTTTCTGACACAAAAACATCCTTAAACCCCACAAAACCCAGACATTTTCTTGGTCCGAAGAGGTCAATTTTTCTGAATATAAGGCGATATAGTAGTGTTGACACTGACAGAGAAGTTGATAAAATCAACCTCAAGTTTGCGGAAGCAAGAGAGGAGATAGAATCAGCAATGGAATCTAAAGAGACAGTGTATTTTAATGAAGAAGCTGATTGTGCTCGTGATGCTGTTAAGGAAGTTCTTGATTTGTATCAAGAGTTATTGGGAAAGGTGTCGGAGAGTGAAAAGGGAGTGATTCAAAGGTCTATGGGGCTTAAGATTGAGCAATTGAAGGCTGAGCTTGATCAATTGAATGAATGAATGAATGAATGGTTGATTGGTGAGCTTTCTTTAGTTTTGTTATGGATTTTCTTTTTCTTAATTTTATTCATTGTATAAGTACAATAATTTCAGTGGGTTGCAATGGACAATGCAAATGCTTATAATTGGAATCGGGTGTAACTGAATGATGGTCTATGACTTGTTAGTATGAATTAAAAGTTTTTTTTTTTGACTGTTGTAAGACGTGTGTTTGTGAAGCATTTTTCAATGTGGATAAATTTGGCTACCGTATTCCTTTGCAGTATGAATCTGATAGAGTAATATTGTGATGCTGTTATGAGTTCTGGTACAAGTCCGGATTGATACTCGTGTAATGTTTATATGTCCGTTGTATGTACTGTGTCTACATAAAACTGGAGGAACGCATGCCCTCTCTTCCTTGGTCCGTCATGGTTCAGCTGATTGATTGTCAATTTTGACCAGTGTATGCTGTACTCTCAGCTGAAGTCTTAGCTAGTTGCCTGTATAAATATTTCATTAGTAGAAATAATTGACAATAGTATGGACAGACAACTTAAACTTTGGGTTTTCCTACCAAATATGTAGAATCACAGGAAGGCAATCATCTGATTTGTTTTACTCCTGTTAATGTTTGTGAAAGGTCCGGTTAGAAGATGTTTACTTTAGGCATTGGATAGATATTGCAGTCGTGCTATATCGGTTATACTTGGGGTATATACTAGCTTCTATAAGTTGAAAAGATAGTCCGATGGAAGTAGTCAATGGTCAATGACTTATCAACATGAATTGTGAGATTTGTTGTCTGATTGCTATGGACATTATTGTATGATGTGCACTCCTGAGGCAGAGTCAAGTTTCTGTCAGAAACAGCCTCTCGTAAGGTCTGCGTACACTTTGCCCTCCCCAGACCTCACTTTGTGGGACTGAGTTGGGTATGTTGTTTTTGTGCTTTTCTGAGGCTATTTTCATGGTGGATTAATTTGCATTGCAAAATATAGGCGGTGTAGCTATTCACTATGAATTTGATAAAGAGTAAAATTGCGAAGCTGTTTTGGTTCATATGACGAAATGTATACCGTCTCTATATTAAACTGGAAGATCACAAGTCTCTTTATTCTTTGATCATGCTCACAATGAGTCAACTGCAAACAATTATTTTTCATGAATAAACCTAATTGACTATAGTATGAACTGTGACTTATAATTTCTCGTTAAAATTTTCCTACTAAAATTTTGCATTAGAGGAAGCATCTGATTTGTTGTACTTCTGTTAGTGTTCGCGAAAGCCCCATCTGTATGTTTACTATCTGTAGTAATGTATGCCTTCTCTATAAAAAATATCATATAGTCTGAAACTGTGTGCAAAGCTAGGGCTTCAATTTCATTTCACCAGATGTGTCAAGAAAGCATTAATTGCATACGGAACAGCACCCCTGAGTGGTTAAGAAATCTGTACAGGCATTCTTTTTTTAAATGTAATATATTCTTCAGGTGTATATAGACGCAACTAAATGTTTGTTAATAGTAGCAGAATTCACCACATTCTCTTACTTTTTGGCCTCTGCACTCTGACAATCCATAGTGGACTGGGCTAATGCTGATAATCACTGTTGGCATGTGATATAGATGAGTTGATAAAACGATAATCATTTTTATTTCAGGGTTTATGTTGTCATGATCAATATGGGAAGATCCTTCAGCATGAACATAGGAGCTCTGCTATATCAACTCTACAAGCTTACTTTTACCCACTTGAATTTTAACTTCTGAAGCCCTGCCCGCACTGTCTTTTGCCTGGCAAAAATCTCAATAGTTGCATTCGGCTTGCGAGTTGTGGTTAGTCCTAAAGCATTTTATCCATTGACCAAGATACGAACCTCTTCCTTTCTTACCATATTGAACAAATGAATTTGTATGAATGATGAAGTCGATGTAGCTGATATTTGTCTCTGTTTAAGTCTATTTCCCTTCTACTAGAATTATTTGTATGGATGATGATGTTGCACCACCTATTTGAGTACATTGTTGTGTTTAAATTACAGTTGCTCTTAAATATATTCAACAACTATGGAGAAACTTCCTCATCTACAATGCCAAGCCGGGGGTGTTCTTCACCTTCTTAACATCAACAACAACAACAACAAACCCAGTGTATTCCCACTTAGTGGGGTCTGGGGGGTAAGATGTACGCAGTCCATACCTCTACCTCTGATGAAGTAGAAAGGCTGTTTCCGAAAGACCCCCGGCTCAAGTCACGAGATATCACACAAACACATAGTACAGCACAAAAGCAGATGACATAACATAGATACGGCACCCATAAGGAATATAAAACAGAGTAAAGCAGGAATGCAGGAATATAAAGCAGAGGAAGGCACACAGATTCGTAATAAACATGGAACACGGAACACGAAACACTGAATACGGAATCATAACAGGAATACACCCCCACCAATTAATTCCCTACACTAGCGACCCGAACTGGCCCTAATCCTCTGCCGTAATTCGCATCTTCCAGACCTTCCTATCTAGGGTCATGTCCTCGGTGAGCTGTAACTGTTCCATGTCCCGCATCTTCACCTTCTTAACATGCTGTGGCAAAAAGCGTATTGTGTGCTTCTCGTAGTTCTCACTTGCTGTTGACCGGCTTCATGAGACTGTTTTTGGTCTACATCATATGGCTAAGTGCCACTAAGCGGAGCTTTCTCAATCCAAGCTAACAAATAGAATTAAAAAATATCTTATAAGAAACTCGGCCTATCTTTACCTCAGCAACATCTTCAACAGGAAAAGGACATTTTCATGGGGACTACTTTGACTTGACAGATTCACTTCATTATTAGCTAACTAAGACAAGGGGGAGCTTTTTGCACCCAAGGCTGTGGCCTAGTGGTTCGATAAAATTGGGTTGAGCATCATGAGGTTTCAGGTTCAATTTTCAACATTCCACAGAGACAAACACTAGGTGATTTCTTCCCATCTGGTGCGCAAGCTGACTCGGACACCACGGTTATAAAAAAAAAAGACAAGGGGAAGCTTTGCCCCAAGTAATTTTTCCCTGAAAAGAGAGATATATAGTTAATTTTCATTCACCACTTAAGTTATATTTTTCTTCGTTATTATTTGTTGGATTTGATTAATCCCACACAGATAATATGATATGCCTTCTAAGCTTCCTAGTTTGGGTTAGTATAAAGCATGACAACATGAGCAAGTTTAGTTTCTTGCTTCTCGTGTGATCCCATCTCTTGGATTTCGAAAGGGATTAAAGTGCATGGTGATTCAATTTTTTTGAAATATATGAATATAAAGAAAAGGCCTCCTCTTGGTGTCACCTTTCTTCTCCTCTCCTACTTACTGTCCGAGATATGTTTAAAGTGCACAAAAAGTTGCGAAAACAACATGCGTTTGGCACTGCGAGCAAAAGCTGGCCATAATAATTTGGCTTATTTCATTTTTGTCTCTCGGCCAAACCACACTTGCTCAAATACTCATAACTTATACACTACTTACGTACTGTGGCGGAGCCAGACTTTTGGTTAAGGGTGTTCATATTTTCCCTTGGGCAAAGAACTGTTTAAAAAATAAAGAAAAGAAAGCACTGCTGCACCTGCCAAGGTCAAACCCGGGTTGTTGATGCGAAAATGCACATTCTTGATCACTGGACTATGCTTCTCTAGCTTGTCAAGGGTGTGCAACAACATGTATATAACCATAAATATTTATATTTAACCTATATACTCAAAAAAAAATTCCGACGTAGGGTGTTCATCTGACCACCCTTCGTTGGCTGTGGCTCCGCCACTGCTTACGTATATTACATGTATATGTAGCATATTAAATGCATAATGTATGAATATTTAAAGTATAAAATCTACACATTTGCCAGCTATTTTATGGAGTAAACTAGATCATTCAAAGACATTTCTTTAGTGCAATTTAGGGATTCTTTAAAAGTGAGAATAGCTTCTTCTTGTTCTTCAAATTATTGCCACTCATTTTTGTTTCTAAAGTATATACATTGCATATGGACAGTGTCAATATGAAAGGGGTGATGGAAGTGATGGGGGAAGCAGCTGACAAGAAAAGGCTAAGACTGAATTCCAGGATCTTAATAGATTTGGTTTGACCAAATATATCAATATTTTCACGAGTAAGTTACTATTGGTTATCACATACGTATATCCTATCCTTCAATTCATGTGAGTAATGGAGATGAAGACATGATCTACATTTGTTTGTTCCCCCTTATATGGTCATTTGGTCCTACTTAAATATTCAATGTCTTTATGAGAAGAGCGGAACACGTTTGAGACATTGAATTAATTAGCTACACTCCAAATACAAATGAATTGTGGTCAGGTATAAGAATCATTTGTGTTGATTATGTTTTATTAGTAGCCGTTATTTGGTTCATATATACTAGTTATAATGGTTTTCTCACTACTAAAAAAACTGAAAAACCAAACACAAAAAACTGACCACATATTGTGATCGAAAAAAAACCGACCACAAGTGGTCGATTTTTTAATTTTTTTTTAAAAAAGCGACCACATGTGGTCGCTTTTATATTTTAAAATATTAAAATAATTATTTCAACAATTTTTATATTAATTATTATTTATTTTACAAATAAAAATTTAAAAAAAAAAAAGAACAAAACCGACCACTAGTGGTCGGCTTTTAATTTAGAAAAAAAAAAAGGAAATAATTTTAAAAAAATAATTAAAAAAAACGATCACTGGTGGTCGGTTTTTGAACTAAAAAAAATTAAAAGTAAATAATTTTTAGTAACTAATAATTATATACATAATGTAATATATATATAATTTTTTGAAATTACACTAATCACATGTAGTCGATAACCAGTATAATGATAATAAAATCAATCATTCTTAAATTATGTGAAAAAATTACACTAAAAAATATATCATATAAAATAAACAAATTACGTTAAACATAATCTTTATCTTTTACTTATGTTTCAATATATAAAATAAATATTTTCCTACGTATATACGTTAAATGACATTAAACATGCATAATCTTTGTATAATGAATTTGTGTATATATATATCATACCGTTGAGATAATGATATTATGTTACTATTTCAGTAATAATAATGCAATATATAACCGATAATTCATCAGAATATAATGACCGTGTTCTATTATAAGGTAATATACTTGTGGATGTGATATATATATACGCATTCAAGAGTTCATATATATATATATATATATATATATATATATATATATATGAAC
>NC_061114.1:195393023-195496133 GCF_002878395.1 Capsicum annuum
GAGAGAGAGAGAGAGATTGTAATGTATATATATTGTAGTATATTTTATTTGAACTTTAAAGTAGTACATATATATTGGATGGTGCGTATATAGGTGTAATTGTGTATATGTGTATATATTTTTTAAATTCTAATGTAGTATGTACTATATCTATAGTGTATATATATTATTTAACTTATTTATAATGTATATAGGTGAGTATATATAATGTGGATTGGGCTCCTCTCCATTTTCATTCTCTCCATTTTTCCCAAGTTCTTACTTGGATGAGAGACACATGGCATGAGTTGAAATTAATGGTTAAGATTTAATTAATTAAAGTAGGATTCTAACCATAATTTAAATAATAAATTTTTCATATATTTTCTTTCAAATTTTTTAGCAATCCACAATTATAGCTGCAAAGTTATTTTATTTGGCGCAATCCGTAAATATTTTAAAAAGTCCTCTTTAATTTTTCCCACTTTTTTTAATTTTCTTACGTTATTCACTGTCTAGTGTCTATCTCTTCCAACTTCTCCTTGAGTCTTTTGATTTCATTTACTTATTGTACACTTTTTCTTTGAAACTAGCTGTAAGTAGGAATGGAGTTCAACATTTTTAATAATCAAGTTTCTTTCAATTATACTAGTTAGTTATTTATATGTAGTATTTGATGATGTTTAATTGTGTTTTTCTAATACTTTGCTAGACTCATAGATTTGAATTGAAAAAAAAAAAGATTTTTCTATTATCATAACTTTGGTATTGTCAATTTTTTATAACATATATTATTTTAGATGAAGAGGAGAAAAGAGAGTTGAAAAATTTGGCATAGGAAGAATTACTAAAGTTTTAAAACTAATAAATGTTAATTAGTTTAATCATGATTGGAATCTTACTTTAGTTAATTAAATCTTAACCATTAATTTTAACTCATGTCACATGTCTTTCATCCAAATAAGAACTTGGGAAAAATGGAGAGAATGAAAATGGAGAGGAGCCAAATCCATATAATGTATATTGAAAAAAGTTTTTTTTTTTATATTTTTGACCAGTTTTTTAATCGGGTTTAGGTGAATTTAGCCGGGTTAGGGTTGTTTTTAATTTTTTTACTATTGAGCCCAGACCGACCCGGCACACTTAGACACCAACCCGGACCCGACCCGACCCACAAACCGGTTAAATGACACGGGCCGGTTCCGGGTTGACCCGTCCCAGCCCACTTGACAGTCTTAGCCTACAAAAGGGAATAGGGGTGTTGAATGGGTTGAGGAAAATGGGCTAGTTAATAAAACAACAATTATTAACTTCGGTCATTTTATGTTAATAAAATAGCCACAATTGAATAATTCGGGTAAAGTTGAGATGAAATTATCTTCTAATTAATTTAATGAATATCTCAAAATTTAATAATTTTAAAATAAATATTTAATAAAGGCATAATTATTTTTGTAGAAAATTAAGAGACTAATTATGTCATTAATTTCTTATTTTCAATCAATCTTGAAAAAAATGAAGTACTTGCAATTTAATCAAACTTCTCACTCTGAATAAATTCTAAAGCATTTTCTTTAACTAATAATTATATAATCATGCATAATTAAACACAAAATATATTCATTTCACCTAAATTCAAAAGGTAGGGTTGAAATTTAATTCAAAATAACTTAAAAAAAAATATTTCAAAACTATTTAAAATTGAGAAATTCAAAACTAATTTGAAATGTGGAGGGCAAATTAGGTGTCAAAAGTCGCTATTCTATATAAATTCGTCGCTAAACAGAAATAGCGATGGAATAGCGACAGATATGTTTCTATCGCTACATTGCTCGTTGCTAACCTCTTAGCGACGAAAAAAATATTTTCAGCACAAAACTTGTGACTGATTAGCGACGAAATTTATCGGTTGTTGATGTTACCGACAGAATATTGTGTTGCTATACCGTTGTTATTTCCAAAATTCATTTTCGTCGTCGCTAAATTTACGATAGAATAATTTGTCGTTGATTCGTTGCAACATAGTATAATCGACTGAGCAACTGTCTTTAGCGACTAAATTTATCCATCGCTAAAGTTTTTCACTAGCAACGATAGAAGTTAGTCACTAATTTTGTGGCTAATTGCAGCCGTCTTTAGCGACTAAATTGTTTCTTCGCTGAAATTTTTCAGTAGCAACGACAAAAGTTAGTCACTAATTTTTTATCGCTAATAATCATGTAAGAAAATTATTGAAACGCATAAATTATTGAATAATTAAAATAACCAACATTCATATAGATAGCAAAATGCACAATAACTATGTCCAAACACCCACAAGTTCAAATATTTTGTCAAAATAAACTAATGTCAAACTCACATCCATCAAAATTAGTATTTGTTACTACACAACTGTTTTGTACTTCCACACAAAATAATCTATCAAAAATAATGCAACAATCACGGGCTACGAATACTATGAAGCTACGAATCAACGTCATCATCATTTGTAGGAGGAGAATCAAGCACGGCCCCTTCCTGTACCCTAATACCACCAACACGCTCAATAACTACCGGAAGAAAGTGAATAATAAGTTCCAGAATCAATTGCTTCACAAATTCCTCCAAATTTATTGTCGGTAATGAAACCGAAGGTGGTACTAATGATGTGGATGCATTACAGGCACAAATTTTTTTTTCAAAGTAACTTTCAGCTTCAAATCCAAGACCAAATAATCTTTTCTTCTGTACTCCTCCCGCAGCTTCATAATATGATTCTAATTGATCAATTTCAGATTCAGTCTGTCTTTTTCCCGTATAATTTCTTCATACTTTTCCTATAATTAACAAGTGGAGATATTAAAATAGACTCAACTTCTTGTTGCTTCTTTCATTTTCATATATAATAAGAACTTACAAAAGAAAAATAAGAGAAGAGTATATCTAATGATGTAAATTATGAACTTATGTGGAGAAGTTAGGAACGCTCAACAACAAAAGATTTACCATTATGATTATGTGTGCGAACGTGCAAATGTAACTCACTTAGAGTTGGATCTCGACCTATTGTAATAGCCTATATAAATAAATAGCAGTCAAAATATTAAAATTCTAGTTGAGATGTATGTATGCCTACCGTGAAATTTAAAGCAAACAGACTAAATGTATACTTACAAGTTTCTTCCAGTGCTCTTCAACTGAGATAGAGTCACCTGTGTATGTCCCAGAAGCTACTTCACGGCCACCATAATGGTTCTTTGAATTTATCTCTGACTTTTTAACACATTCATCACTTTCTCAAAGTTCCATCGACCTCTCCCACTCATGATCATTTGCAACATCCGATTGAACTATAGCTCTATGTTTCTCTATATTAGAAATGAAATTCTTGTAGCATAGTGCAGCCTTCTTCAACCATTGTTGCTTCACCACAGTTTCACTAACGGAAGCATCCCAATAAAAATTCTTCTGAAATACATTTTAAAGAAATATCATTATTCACTTTAATTTGTATAGAAATTGCACACACAACTAGAATGTATATCCAGACACCTAGTACAGCTCATGCAATTCTTGCAAGACAAATATTATAATCAAACATAGGATTCTTTGTGATTGGTTCATCAATATTCAAGCTAGAAGAATCCAAGTTACACCATAAGATTCTTTATTAATATTTAAAACCAACTGGATCCAGGAGCTTTCTTGACATTCCTGCTATGCATCATTTCCCTCACAGTTCCAACACCATTTCAGTTTTGCAAACCAACAAATGTATTTGAAAATAACACATAGATTGAAGAATCAATTTACATCATATCCAGAACACAAAAATTGCATACAAAATAGAAACTGCATACACAAAAATTGCATACCAGTTCAAACTACTGCAGCCCCAAATGGTGATTTTCACGGTAGCACAAATGGTTATGGAATTGAGAATATTGGGGTCTATATGAATATCATCACAACCCTAATGATCAATTTTAAAGATCTTTCTGTAAAGATTGAAAAGGAAGGAGTTCAAGAGAAGAAGGTCAACATCTTTCACAAGTAGCATGGTACAGTTGTCTATGATCAGTGACATAAATTACTCTCAGTTTTTTATTAATCAAATAGCATATTACTTGTTTACAACATGAGAAAATTGAAATTTTTCTCTATGTCAAACACACCCTTATAGCAGGCTTCAAATATCCAACAAAAGAGCAGTCTCAAATATGGGTTCCCTTATCAGAAAAAGAGTAAGATTTTCTTGCAAAATATATTAACAGGCTTACATGACTGTATGTATGTATTATCATTCAAAACAGCAGTACCACATCTAGTACTTGCTTTAATCATCTTAGTGGGTCAAACACACTTTTTTGCCATACCCATACATCTATCTGTTTCATAATGAAATGAATAAATCAATTTTAAAGTAGCTACAGAAGAGGAAAAACAACTTTAGTTGTTGTATTACTTATAACCTGCACTTTTATACTTTACATATGAAAAAATAATCACTTTAAAATGCAAAACATATACAAGTACATGAATCACACAGTGTATATTCTCATCAATAAAGTGTACAATATTTAATTTCTTTACCACACATATTATAGGGGCTAAGACCAGCCTAAAACAAGTAACCAAGACACACAACGAAGTATGAAGCATCCATCATATCATTTTGTTCACAGACCCAAAAAGAAAACAACTTTAGAGACTTCAAACTGCTGCTACAGTTCAAACTACTGCTACAGTTCTGAAACTGTTGCTACATTTCAAACTGCTTTACATGCATATTATTTCTTAATTTACATGCATAATATTTCAAACTATTGCTTTACATGCATAATAATTCTAAAACTACTTTAAAGATTGGATGCTAAAAAAAACAAACCTTGAATTCTCCAAAATAATCATCTTTGACTTCTTTGGAGACAACTTTTCAATTGATCCCATTAGGACCAACTTCACTTTTGAAAGACAGTGTAATGGAACTGAAGCATTTTGAAGAAGGTTCTAACCTGTACACATTTAAAGAAATTAGTGCATGGATGATATTATTCAGTTTAACAGTCAGAAATAAGAATTTACTGTAGCCTAGTTTGCACCAAAGCAATTATTTAGCTAATACACTGAATGATATTGAAAGTTTCTCAAAAAGTAGAACATAACCTTCACTCTATTTTGAAAGGAAACACCATGACTTTTATAAAAACCTCACCCCTCTTGAAGTTTATACATGCTTTGCTACACTTATTAAGCAAAGAAAAATCCACGAGTTTTTAATATCTTGGTATTTACATGGTTAAAAGAGAATGCTGACACAACAAACAGTAAAAAGTAACCAAGAACGACACAAGTAACATGACATTATCATTCAAAGTAACTACTGTACTAAGATGTGGACTAATGAAAGCAATAAGTATCAATTATTCCTTATTAAATATAAAACAATAAGTACTAAGTACAAATCCTGAAGAAGACAGAAAAATAAGGGTTTGGGCATGGCTACTACTAAAATCACCTTCACCAGATACATTTCTCCTAGTAGATGTTCCCTCAACTGATGAGGTGCTTTGAGTATTCACACTCTGGCTTATTGGGGTGCCTTGGTTAGGTGCAATCAGAGATGTCTCAGGAATATCTGGGGTACTTCTTTGTCCCAATGTTTCAACCAATGGCATACTGTTGAACAGTACTGTTTGATCGGTTGGCATACTGCTAGAGTTAGAACTTGTGCCATCCTGCTCAATAACTGAAGTTGGAATAGAAGATATTTTACCATGATTATCAGTCTTACTCTTACCTGAGGACTTGCTTGCACGATCTCTACCTCGAGTCATATCTACAAAAAAATTTGATATTGTCGTTAGATCATTACTAGTAAAACACAAATTAAAATCATGTTCTATGAAAAACTGACAGATTATTAGAAAGAAACAAAAATCTTTGACAAAATAGTGTTTCAATCTTTCATGTGTTGCTTTTACTATGTCAAAAGATGTTATCTTTATTTTAAAAAAGAAAAGAAAAGTAGAAACTAAAGAAATGATAATATTTTTGAGAAAAAAATTCTAAAAATAAAATACAACAAAGATAAAATAGTAGATTTTTATCAAGCTCTTGTAAGTATCTATGTCTTCTTACTAAAAACATAATACAACAAAGAAAAAATAACAGTTTTTTTATCAAGCTCTAGACACTATCCATGTCTTCTTCAAACGCTTCCTCTTCCTCATCCTCCTCAGTTTCCTCAGTTTCATATTCTTCTTCTGTAGATTCATCTTGGATTTCAAGATGCTCTTCAAATAAATCATCACTAAGGGGTTCATTCATTTTAAGTACACCCTCATTTGGATCATGCAAGAGTATATTTTCATCAATAGAAATAGACATATCTATCTCATGGATTTCAACTTCTTCCACTTAAAAAGGAACATTCTGTTCTGAAGTTGTCACCACTTCCTCAACTGATAATTTAATAACATTTCGAGGTTTGACCTTCAATACAGCCAAACAATCATCCTTGTCCTCTTTCTTGCTTGGATAAAGTACATAACATACTTGAGTTACTTGCATTGCAAGAATAAAAGGTTCATATTTTTTATACCGACGACGATGATTAATATCAATCAAGTTGTATTGATTGTGCTTCTTAACACCATCAACCATTGTTGGGTCAAACCATTCATATTTGAATAAGATAGTTTGCTTTAAAGATGCTTTACGGTATTTCACTTGTATAATCTCTTTTATCCTCCTATAATAATCACCAAAATTTGGATCCTAGATACAAACTCCACTATTCATTGTTGATCTCACGCTACCATGACATTCTGTGTAAAATTTATATCTGTTAAAAAAGTAAACTGAATAACATGTAGCTCCAATTAATGGTCCACGAGCAAGACTACGCAAGTATTCATTCTCAATGAAATTGCACCGAGCCTATTTAAAAAAAATTCAAAGATTTAGTTAAATTTGAGAAGCCAATTTAAGTACATCATTATATAAAAGATATATTTATTTAACTCTTACATATTCCTTGAATCATATAGCGAAATTTTCTTCAAGACTCTCATCTATTTCACTTTGAGAGAGATTCGAAAATTCTTCTTGCAAACGTTGCAGGTAAATACTTCATCGCAATAAAATAATTTAAATAAGAAGTCACGATATAAGAATAGATTTTATTATTATTAAGAGAATTCGATTACCTCACAAATGGCTAAACCTCCTCACAATTTAGTAACATATAAATTTGGGCAGCCTTGATTTCATCTAGAGTTAAATCTCTTTTTTTTGTTTCTCTCTATAGTCGACCTGAATGGAAAAATATTGAAAGATTTTCTTAAAATCTTCAACAACACCATCGTCATTACAATCCACATTATTATTACGTGATATGACATGGGGTTCAAAATAATGAAAAAATAATTGTGTTGACTCCATCATCAAGTATGCTTCACAAATGGAACCCTCAACACTAGCTTTATTCCCAATCATCCTTTTAAGAGTTCTCAGATACCTATATACATAAAAACATGGAAAATTACATTTGAAAGTTATGTATTAAATATACATCACAAGTTCGACATAGAGTTTCACATTTACCTTTCAAAAGGATACATCCATCGATATTTCATAGGTCCATCCATCCTTACTTCATATGGAAGGTGCACAGGAAGATGTTTCATTGAGTCAAAGAATTCAGGAGGAAATATGCATTCTAACTTGCATAAAATTTGTGAAATATCTCTTTTTAATCGCACCATATCATCCACTCGTAAAGTGGTCGAAGTAAGATCCTTAAAAAATAAGCTCAATTTTGTATGTGCCTGTCACACATTAATAGAAAGTAGTTCACGAAAAGCAATAGACATTAGTCATTTCATAAAAACATGACAATCGTGACTTTTCATACCAAATAACCTTTTCACATTTGTGTCTGGCAACCTACCCAAATTTGAAACATACGCATCTGAAAAACCTTTAAGCCTTTCACCCGATTAAACAAGATAGCTCTTGATTCCTTGTCTATTGTATAAATAGCTTTTAGATACTATCCATTACTATCTTTTCCAAACTGAGGTCGATCATAATACTTTACCGTATCTAGACGTATTTGTAGATTGTCTTTGATTTTGTCCTCAAAATTAAGAACAGTGTTAAATACATTATCAAAGAATTTTTTCTCAGTATGCATGACATCAAGATTATATCTAATCATGTTAGAACTCCAGTATGGAAAATTCCAAAAGATGCTTCGTTTTTTCCAACCACATGTCTTATATATTCTTTGATTACCTTCTTTTGCACCTAACTTTATTATATTTCTTATCCCCAAAGTACAAATTTATTTCAAAATTTCCTCCCCTGTTCTATATGATGGTTGGGGTCTTTTGACAATCTGGCCTTTAAGAAAGTTCTTTCGATCTTCCTAAATGGGTGATGTTGGTCAAGAAACATTCTATGACAATCAAACCAGGATGTTTTCTTTCATGGTATAATCTAAAGGATTTTGTTTCCTCCATACAATAAGGACATGCTAACTTGCCCGCAGTACTTCATCCCAATAACATAGAATATGCTGGAAAGTCATTAATTGTCAACATCAAACCTGCCCTTAATAGAAAGTTTTGTTTTTTTGAGATGTCAAATACTTCCACACTTGTCTCCCACAACAAGGTCAATTCCTTTATTAGAGATTGCATATAAACATCAATTTTATGTTTGGGATTGCTAGGACCTGAAACAATAATTGCTAAGAACATATAAGCCTCTTTCATGCACATTTCTGGAGGTAAATTGTATGGAATGATAATCACTGGCCACAAGAAATATTTCCTTTCAGACTGACTGAATGATTGAAAACCATTGGTACATAACCTCAATCTGATATTTCTTGGTTCAATGAAAAAAAGTGATAGTTTTATTGAAGTGCTTCCAAGCCTTAGAATCTAATGGATGACACATCACACCATCTTCTTTTCTATGCTCATGATGTCATCTCATGTCAACAGCTGTAGCATGGGAAGTATATAATCTTTGCAATCTCAGAATCAAAGAAAAATAATATATTTTCTTGTAAGGGATCAATTTCCTCTTACGAGAGACAACACAATGCTTATACCTTGACTTGCTACAAAATTTACAAAATGTAAGATGTTCATCATCATCACCCCAATACAACATATATCCTGATTCACAAGAATCAATCTTTTCAACTGGCAAACTCAAGTACGCACTAACTTCTTGGTCTGATAATAGCTATCAAGCACCATGTTATCTTCAGGTAAAGCCTCTTTAAGCAATTGCATCATCTGGTTATAACCTCTTTGTGACATTTTATTTTTTATTTTAATATTTAACATTCTAGAAACAACTGCAAGTTGAGAGAGGGATAAATCGAGATATAATTCTGCATCAACAACCTGTAGAAAATCATAAAATTTTTGAGATACGGGATTAGAATCTTCCTCTATTTAATGTTCAAAAAGATGAGATGACTCAGGTTCAATATTGCTATAAGATTGCCAACTTGAATCCTGGGAAAAGTTGGGACCAATTACATCCAAAATTATTTGTCGGTTTGGATTTTCTCCTAATTCAGGTTGACCAACACCATGCAGGTCATTACCATAACAAGTCTCACTTATAACTTCTTTTTCCCCTTGATGCTTCCAAATAAAATAGTTTTCAACAAATTTAGAGTGATAAAGGTGACATTTAACTGTTTCGACATTCATAAATTTATAGTTCTGACATCTTGCACATGGACATCTAACTTTATCACCACTCATGCGATTCTGTTGAGAACATGCGAATTGGATAAATTCATTCACACCAATTACAAAACTAGAGTTAAAAATTCCTCGGTCATCTAACCTCTCATACATCCAACCACGCTTTAGATTATTCATGTACCTATTAGTTATTGAAATAAAGAAACACGATAGTCAATGCTAATTAAAGTGAAGTTCTCAAAGAAGAAAACAAAAATAATTAATAAAAAAAAGTAGCTCTATCAGCAACTCAAAGAAGAAAACAACACATAAAACACTTATTAGTATGACACTTAATGCACAACCAACATGAAGTATCAGTAATAGTATGCACACACTTATTATGTATATGTACTAAAAAAAAAATATTCCTATGATAAAAGCCGTATAATCAATCCACTAACACTTGGTGAGTGAGCTAATCCACAACACCATCTACATACACGTAGTACTATATATAAAAGGCGGTGTTGAATAAGTAACTTACTGAACAAATGCACTTAATCTTTTCTTTTAGCAGTTGCAGTTATTTAGCTGTATAAAATGGTCACTTCAACTCTCTCCCTAATATGAACAAAAGTAGAGATGATTCAAATACAAAATAGCACTTTGAGATAAGGCAACCAACCAACCAGTTAATATGATAATCTACAATCTACATAGTTAACTGCTACTAATGTAGGCATCGATAGTTGAATACCTCTGGAAAAATAAGAATAGCTAAAAAAATTCAGAATTTAGAGTAAGAACCACTTTTAACTTAGAAATATCAAACCGTAACATATTAACCAAAACAGATGTAACTGGATAACAAAGATCTATATTATGCCATAGAAAGATCTATATTACACTTGTAGTTACTTGTTCCATCTTTCAGGTGTGCAGACTAAAGAAATAGTTGCAGAATTCACTTAACAGTTCCTTGTTTAGTAGCTATGACAGATTCAATTGTAGAATTTAGCAGGAAATAGTCCAATAATTAAATAACCACGCTAATCCAACATTCATACATAAACATAAACACATAATCATAATAGCAGAAAATAGTCCAATAATCCATGCCCATTTCTGATAGTAAATAATTACATCCATACATAAATATAAACACATAATCATAATAGAGAGTAAGAATTACTAACAGCAACAACATTAGTAATTAATTGTTCAGCTCTCCCCCCACGTCAATTCAAGCCATAGCTTAAACGCCTGTCAGATCTAACCATGAAAGAACTTCCTTTCCTCACTGCACCAATAAAACAAACAAATGTATCAAAACCAAATCATAAAACCCAAAAATTGAAAGACAAATTAATTGAAATTTGAACTAAATGGAATATAAAAAAATTCTTCTAGTGGACCAAATAATACCTGATACAGATAAAAAACAACCCAAAAGACGCAAAGATTAGATAAATCAAGAATTAGAAAAAAGAACCGAAAGAACAAAAAGACATAAATTAAGTTATACTAACAAACCCCAATCTCGAATAGCAGCTAAAGATCCACAGATTGCAACAAACCTGAAATTCCCTTATCATCATAGTTTCTATAAGCTAGAAGTCATATCAACATCAAAGTTTACTCTCAACCGTGGTAATCAAAGATTCAATAGAATTAAACTATACACCCAAATATTTGCATGAACCCTAGCCCTTAAATGTTTGCGTGAACGCTAACTCAGTCCACAAAGCCAATAAATCAAAAATTTGTTAAAATGGTAGATTGGTAGAATAAAATTAGTCCAAAAAAGTCAATAAAATCAACAAAAATTACAGATTTATAAAATTTAAAAAAAAAAAAAGACATACGAATTTTTTCTTCAAATAGTCCAAATTTAAGACGTTTTAGAGAGAATATTTTTCTTACTTAATTCGATGTCCAAAACAAAAATATTCGCATACTTTTGTTACTGATTTGAAGGATTTTTGTAGAGAGAAGCGGGAGCTGCGTATTTAGAGAGAGAAACAGAATTCGATATGATGAGAACAATCCTAGAAATATAACTTATTAAAAATTATAAAATATTGCGACGAAATTTTTTGTCGCTAATAATAAATAAAAGATTTATAATGGTCAGTGACGAATACTTCCGTTGCTAAATTCGTTACTACCAATTAATTAAAATGATGACACATATTTCTCAAAATTAAGACGCCAAAGTTTCACGCGAATATTTGGCGATGAAAAAAAAAATACGTCGCAGATCCGTTGCTATATCATAAATTAAAAGGAGAGTTGCTATGTTCAAGACAAAAATAAATATTCTGTTGCTGATCTATCGCTAATTAGTGACAGAAACTGTTCTGTCGTTAAATTTCATCGCTAAATATTATTTTTTTTGTAGTGTGATACTCATTCCAATATGTGATACACAATGTATAAAAATAAGTGTATGTATATAGAAATAATTATATGCATATGCATATGTATGTACATATATACGTATATGCATATGTATATGTACACATATAGAACAACAACAACAACAACGACAATAACAAACCCAGTAAATTTCCATATAGTGGGGTCTGTGGAGGGTAAAATGTATGCGGTCCATACTACTACCTCCAAAGAGGTAGAGAGATATGTACACATATATAGAACATATATATATATATATACACATATGCATAAAGTATATATGAACCAACACATACATATGCATATACATATGTATATGTGTACAGCACAGAGCAAACTTGTATACATATATATTATACCAAAATCTACATATATACATAAAAACATACATCCAAAACATTCATATGTATAAAAAATTATACAAATGAAAAAAAAAATGCATACCCACATATAAAAATCTACGCAATTGAATACAATTAAATCACCTATATTACTACTATTAATAAGTGTGAAGAAGCAGGCAGCTCTTCGTCAACATGCCTGCTTCTTCACCTGCTTCAGATGCTCCATGATTTTACTATATTATCTCTAACTAATTATTTTAAGTCATTTACATAGAAGAAAATTAATAATATTTAATAAAAAAAAGGTAAAATAGATATTTATGACATATCTGTCTCAGCTGCTTGAATCGTAGTTTTATTATATCACCTCTAATTAATTATTATAAGTCATCAAAGTATTAAAAAATTAATAATATTTAATAAATAATAATATAAACATAAATGATAAATTAATTGTTGATGTTTTAAATTAATAGGACATCTTATATGAGATTCACTTAAATTTTTTTCACAAGTATTTTCTCTCCCTAATTTTACTATATTACCCCTAATTAATTATTGTAAGTCATTTACATATAACAAAATTAATAAAATTTAATTAAAAAAAGGAAAAATAGACATTTATGACATGTCTGCTTCAGCTACTTCAACCGTAATTTTATTATATTACCCCTAATTATTTATTATAAGTCATTTAGGTATTAAAAAATAATAATATTTAGTAAAAAATAAAATTGGCATAAAATGAAAAATTAGTTCTTGATGTTTTAAATTAACATGAAATCTTATATGAAACTCATTTAATTTTTTTCACAAATATTTTTCTATAGTAATTTTACTATATCACTTTTAATTAGATATTATAAGTCATTTAGGACATATCCGCTTCGCTTCTTCAATCATAGGATTTGGGTGACTCTCGAAATTATTTTAGTGTCACTTAAATTGGAATAGAATAAAAAATACTATAAATCATAATAATTAAAAACTTAAATTATTTTAAGAATATAATTGACTATCAATGCCACAAAAATTTATCGAGGAGAGTAACATATATTATTTAAAAATTACATAAAAAATATTATAAATTACAATAGCTAACAATTTAAAATATCTAAAAAAATATTAAAAATATTATTGATTATCTAAATTATATTTGTGTCACATAAATTCAGGGATAGTTTTGGCATTTTATAGTTTGCATGTTTGAATGCTTTAATTTAGTAATTTGTTGATCCAATGATGTTTTCGAATTTAACATGTTTTAAAAATTTAGTACTTTATTTATTTTAATTTATTTATTTATTTTGGTAAAATATTATATATTTAAAAATTATGCAAAAAAATAATTATAAATTATAACTATTAACATCTTATAATATTTTAAAAACATATAGTAAAAAATATGATTGACTTTTGAAATTCTAATAGTGTCACATAAGTTGCGATAAAGAAAATAACATAAATTATTTGAATTTACATTAAAAAATACTATAAATCACAACGATTAACAACTTAAAATATTTAAAAAAATATATTCGTAAAACTTTGATTTACTCTCTAAATTCTAAAATTAGGACAAAGCGAGTAACATAAATTGTTTGATAATTATGTAAAAGGTATTATAATTACAAATATTGGCAACTTAAATTATTTAAAAAATTATATTAATAAAAATTTGATTGACACTCTAAATGCTATTTGTGCTACATAAATAGAAATAACGCAAATAACATATGTCGGGTCCGTGCTGGCACGGGTTAAAGTATCTAGTACAATTATAAAATTCACTAAAATTGAATCAAATACCCTACTATGAATAAAATTTATCAAGATTTATTTTGAGAAATTGACAGTAATATACAATTTGATTTTCAATTTATACATTTTATTCTATGAAAATAGATGAAATTTAAGAAAACTTAGCGGCTCATTTAGAGAATACCTAAAACAATTAGAATAAAACAAATCTATATATCCAAAAAAAACTCAAGATTACCATAAAATCTTCAATGTATATCTCCACAGATGTTTGGGGATGAAGTTGAAACAATTTAGCGGCTCACTTAGATAATATATATAAAAAATCAAATATAAATTAAATCTATATATTAAAAATACAAAAGATTACCACAACATCTTCAATACATATCCTAAAATGGATGTTTTGTGATGACAATTTCGCCAAAAGAGTTCTTCAAAGCAAAACCACGACTGATGTTTAGGAGATTCGATTGATTTAGAGAGAAAAATAAGGAGAAAAAATTGAAGATCTCTATTGAGATATCTTCAAGAACAGTGTAATTGATATTGCAGCATAAGTAGCCAATAGTGTAATTGATATTGCAGCATAAGTAGCCAATAGATGAGAGAGAATTTAAAAAAAATTGCCAAAAATAAATAATGAGAGAGTAATTTTTGCTATATACAATGTTTATTATATTTGCATATAGGGCCCCCAAAAAAACTATTTTTAAACTAACAAATAGTTATGAATGGTAATTATTTTAAACCTTTAATCATATCATGTAATTAATAAATTATTTTTTTTAAAATATGTAATCCCCCCCCCCCCCCCCCTCCCAAAAAAAAGTCCAAGTTACAAATTGGCTTCAAAAAATAATGGGGGAAATAAATTATGGACAAACAACATACAACTGAACAGTTTGAAGCTTAATTACATAAAATTTCGACATTTTACATAATTACTAAAAATTTCAATTTGGATCTATCAAGATACATAATTACATGTTTCTCTTTGTAAAAAAGCATAATTAGCTCCCACTACATTATTTTCTATTTTGGGTCTGTCGAAATACATAATTAGCTTCTGATATATCCAACAAAGATACATAATTAGTTACTTTGTACGGAGAGGAATTTGTGTAAATATAGTAAGTTGAAGGTACAGTGTTTATGTTATTTTCCCAAGAATTATATGAGCCAACTGATTGAAGGCCCCAAAATGGACTTTTAATACCAAATGTGTCCATTTATGAAAGCATGATATTTCCAAAAGGATGCGAGACTTCAAAAGTGTGCTAAAAAGGAAAGCTAAGTAACAATGGGACTCAGTACAGTAAAGAATGTACTGAGATTTTGAACAATGTAAATTAAATTACCTAATGAGTAATGACCTAAAGACGTGCCGAAAGGATATACAACTCAATATATTTTGTGTTGGGAGGTCATTCCATGTTTACATTATCCCTCTCAAATTTAAACCATTTCCAATTAGCATACATATTTTCTTCATCTTCAAATGGTAGTCTATCAGTTGGAAGGGGTTCGGGTTTCTTTATTGCTGAAACACTTCGTAGGTTCTGTCTGAACTTCTTCGCCATCTCTTTTGCTTCAGAAAATACTCTCTGCAGCAAAGGAAGTACACTTGTTATGCAATTGTATTTGTAACTTCACATGGAGTCTTAACTCTAAACTGGTGCATTAAGATGTAGTGTTACACCATATAAAGGATACAAGCAAGGATGAATGATCATAACTAGCTATGAGTGAGCAATATTTAGGAGAGACAAACCTCCTTGTCCGATAAAAATAACCCTGGCTCGCTTTCAAGGTCCGCAATACTGCATTTGACAAAAAACAAGAGGATATCAGATCGGCAAAAATTGTCTGTTCCAGGAAATCAAATAACAACTCCTTGATCTGATTTCAGTTCATTTAATCATGGAAACAAGGAGCAGAACTGAGAATAAGCAGGAAAATAATAAATCCATTGGCAGGAGCCTTTGCATCTCACATTTCAAAAGTATCTAGCTGATTTTCTTGTTAGTTGTTAGCGACATGCTAAGTAGGACAGGGCCTCAACAAGGAGATGCACACATGAGCAAGGAATTGCAAAAACAAACTAAGTCATGTTTCATGCAGTAAAACCTTTGGACTGATGTGAGATGTATTGTGTTATAATCTTGTCCATGCACTCAAAAGTGTGGTCAAGAAATGGGTTGAGAACTATGAGATCTCAGATTCAAATCCCAGCGTGAGGAACAAACCAGGTTGTTTTTTCCTGATATGCCCAAGCCTTGGTGGACAGAGTTTACCCGATGGTCGGTACTTATGATGTGGAGGTAGCCAGTATCCGCAGAATTAATTGAGGAGCGGGCAAGATGGCCCGGACACCACGATAATTAAAAAAATAGTCTTGTCCAAGCACCCCAAAACAAACCCAAACTTTAAAGGTTGTTCAGAAACTACATTATGTACTAGTATCAAGACATCTGTTGTGACAGTTGTGCTGGGTCTGGTAATAACAACATACTGCTGCAGTTATCATGTTTAAGGGATCATCAGGTCATGGCATAACAAATGTTCACTTAACTGTAGAGCCTTTGCTATAATTTCATCTACAGATTTATGTTTGCTCCATGGGATAGCTGAATGGCTAACAACTCAGACTTAAGGCTTAGCCTTTCAATCGTGCTGAGTTCCTACCAGTAGTATGGGCATTGGTATGGTGGCATGATCAGATCCATTGAGGACTCCTATTGCCTCATATTCCGAAAAATGGTACTCCCTCCGTCCCATTTTACGTGTCGCCATTTCCTTTTTTGTCTGTCCCAAAAAGAATGTCACCTTTCCTTATTTGGTAACTATTAAAAAATACAATTCCACTTTTACCCTTATTGGTCCAACTTAATTAAAATAGTAGTAGTACATATTTTAATAACGGACAATATGGTAAAAATTATAAAGTCTTTTCTTATTTCTTAAACTCCGTGCTCGGCCAAACTATGACACATAAAATGGGACAGAGGAAGTACTAGTTTTTATGTGAAAGAAGAAAAACCATTCGGTCGAAAAAAAGGCTCAAGCGTTATTTACTCCATACAAGACAAATTTCCACATCTATTTTCTTGTTCTTCGGAGACACCCTCTTAACTAATGCAAAAAAGAACATTAAATAAAAATATGAACATAAAATATGAAGATCTCGGGGACAGAGTGGAAGTGGCCTCGGTGGATGACAAGATACATGAGGCGAGACTGAGATAGTTCAGGCATGTGAAGAGGAGATGCAAGATGCCCCAGTGCATAGGTGTGAAAGGTTGGTCATGGATTGAGGTAGAGGTGATTAGACGGAAAATGGCACAACTTCAGCTTACCGAGGACATAATATTGGATAGGAGATTATGGAGGACACAAATTAAGGTGAAGGTTAGTCGATAGTTGAGGGTAGTCTTGCTTATCCTTCCATACTAGTAGTTTTAGTATTTCTCCGTTGTAGTTTTTGGCTTCTTCGATCTGTGTTACTACTTAATATTCCTTGTACTTCAATTATTATATTATTTTGTTGTAGTTATTGTTTTTTTTTCAGAATGTTTTGTCATGCCTTGTTTAGTATTTTGCCTTGGTTTCTTCGCTCCTATAAGTTTCTGAGCCGAGGGTTTATCAGAATTAGCCTCTCCACCTCCCATGACAGGGGTAAGGTCTGCGTACACACTATTCTCTCCAGACCACACTTGTGGGAGGGTATGATGTTTTTGTTAAACATAAAAGCACACAAGATTTATGTTTCATCTCCCATTCACTTGAACTGGAAAAGTTGGCTCAATTTTCCAGCCAGAATTAACATAATTTCTAGTTTCATAAAGCAGGGGTAAGGGGTAAGGTCTACATGTACATCACCCCTCCCCCAGAATCCCACTTGTGGGATTACACTAGGTGTGTTGAGGTTGTGATTAACATAATCTCTAGAAAAATTTTCCATCATTTCGAAAATTAGCCACACAAATATTACTATTTCTACAATTTTTCATCATTTGAACTCATTACTATCGATTCTTTCTAAACTAATATTAGAGGGGAAGGCATACCACAGAAGTATAATGACAATTTGGACCATCAAAAATTTTATAATCATTAATGATTCTTGCAGTTTCAACATTGAAGAAGTAGAAACTGGACAAAACCAGAGCTTCAGTTGGAAATTCCGAAATTGCTATTTGATCCAAACTGGTTGCCCATGCCATGCACATTGATAACCGTTCACAGTCAAACTCACATGAGAACTATAATCCCATGTTTATATCCCACATCCAAAATTTGAGTCACGAATTTTAACTCTAGTCAGGTGAGTATTACCTGGGAAAGGACATTAAGGAATGATGAAAGATGTTCAACGACCCAACGTACATAATAAGCAATGCTTTGAGCTAAGAGTGATTATAACGGCCACCGAGTAGTGGGCACCTAGGAGGTTCATTTCAAATGAAGTGAAATGGACACTGAATACTCATATAGCCTACCCCGACTAACTATAATTAAGGCACAGTTGTTGCATTGTAATTTTTGGTCTGTTGTAGGTTAGGGGGAAGGGTAAATTTGGTTTCCATAAGTGGGGTGAATGAGATACAATCTTAGGATCTCCAAAAAATTTTCCTAGTTAGGGAAACTACTCGTATGCCTTGCATAGTAAATTGATTATTTCGAAGCTAAATAGGACATGGATAAATGTGATAGTTGAAAACACTTTTTGAAGATTTAGAGATTACAAGCAACACACTACTAGTTGAAAACTTCCCATTTCAAATATCAAAAAGTCGAAACACAACCAAGCATGGTAGGGCATGCATACAAAAGGGATTAAGGTAATCCATAAGCCACAAATGTTATCAGCATATAGGTGCGTTTATCCCTACCATTGAATAGGCATAATCAGGCAAATTCTCTACCACATACCTGAGAGATATTTTGTCTGGAAACATTGATTTCACAACCATAACTTTCACCTTCTCATCAACTGCCAACAAGTTACCTATGGAAGTAACCCGGCCTTGAGTGACATTTGAGATGTGTAGCAAGCCACTGAGAATTGAAAAGAAAAACCGTATAAAAATGTGAACAAGTTGCATTCTTTTTCTGGAAGAAAAAAGCGCATGGCTCGCTTTAGTCCAAGAATGTACAATACTTTATCTCTTCTTTCCTACTCCTAAGCATATCTCTGAATGACAGCTATTCGGGCAACAATCACAATGCTATTTAATTGAATTGCACAGGAGCTAGACTCCCCAACCCCATCACCTCTACTGCTTCTTAAACATATGCACATGCATCTAGAGTTCCATCGTAAGGGAATTACAGAAATAGATACAATAATCCAATACAAGTGTAGACATGCCATAAAACATGGTAATTCCACAAATTTCACTATCAAGAAAATACAGATAAAATCAACAGAAAGCCTGCAAACCAAAGATATATCCTACTATTTTTTTTTCAAATTTATCATTAAGAACCAAGTTCACTCATCAATCAATTGAAAGTAAGACGAGCATATAAGATTCAAAACACCAAACAAGAACTTTCTTCTTCTTTTTTTTTGAATCGCAAGATAGGATGAATAGTGCCTCTTAATTGAAGCAAGGAAAGGGTCAAATGGGCCCCTGTATTATCCAGAATTGAGAACTTTGCCCACCGTTAAACATTTGGCCCAATATTACCTCACCACTAGGAATAAGTCTCATTTTTGCCTTGACCTCAAACAACAACAACAACAACAACAAACCCAGTGTATTCCCACTTAGTGGGGTCTGGGGGGGTATAAGATGTACGCAGTCCATACCTCTACCTCTGATGAAGTAGAAAGGCTGTTTCCGAAAGACCCCCGGCTCAAGTCACGAGATATCACACAAACACATAGTACAGCACAGAAGCAGATGACATAACATAGATACGGCACCCATAAGGAATATAAAACAGAGTAAAGCAGGAATGCAGGAATATAAAGCAGAGGAAAGCACACAGATTCGTAATAAACATGGAACACGGAACACGAAACACTGAATACGGAATCATAACAGGAATACACCCCCACCAACTAATTCCCTACACTAGCGACCCGAACTGGCCCTAATCCTCTGCCGTAATTCGCATCTTCCAGACCTTCCTATCTAGGGTCATGTCCTCGGTGAGCTGTAACTGTTCCATGTCCCGCCTAATCACCTCACCCCAGTACTTCTTCGGTCTACCCCTTCCCCGTCTAAAACCATCCAACGCTAGCCTCTCACACCTACGGACCGGGGCATCCATGCCCCTCCTCTTCACGTGTCCGAACCATCTCAATCGTGCTTCCCGCATCTTACACTCCACTGAAGTCACACCAACCTTCTCCCGGATAGTCTCATTCCGAACTCTATCCCCTCGGGTCAGTCCACACATCCAGCGCAACATCCGCATTTCTGCCACCTTCATTTTTTGGATGTGGGAGTTCTTAACTGGCCAACACTCCGCTCCATACAGCAAGGCCGGACGGACTACCACCCTATAGAATTTGCCTTTAAGCTTGGGCGGCACCTTCTTATCACACAGCACCCCCGATGCGAGTTTCCACTTCATCCATCCCGCCCCAATACGGTGCGAGACATCCTCGTCAATCTCACCGTTACTCTGGATCACGGACCCGAGATACTTGAACTTATCCCTCTTCCCTACCTCCTGTGCTTCTAGCGTCACTACTACCTCATTCTCCCGCCTCACGTCATTAAACTTACATTCCACATGCTCTGTCTTGGTTCTGCTCACCCTGAACCCTTTAGACTCCAGAGTTTGCCTCCACAACTCTAATTTGTCATTCACACCCCCTCGAGTCTCATCTATCAGGACTACATCGTCTGCAAAAAGCATACACCACGGCACCTCCCCTTAGATACGCCGCGTCAACACATCCATTACTAACGCAAACAAAAAGGGACTAAGAGTAGATCCCTGATGCAATCCTGTCAGGACAGTGAAATGCTCTGAGTCTCCTCCCGCCGTCCTCACCTGGGTTTTCGCTCCCTCATACATATCCTTAATTACTCTGATATACGCCTGCGGTACTCCACTCACCTCCAAGCATCTCCAAAGCACTTCCCTGGTGACTTTGTCGTACGCCTTTTCCAGGTCGATGAACACCATGTGCAGATCCTTCTTCCTCTCCCTATACTGCTCCACCAACCTTCGTACCAGGTGGATTGCCTCCGTCGTCGAGCGGCCGGGCATAAATCCGAACTGGTTTTCCGAAATAGACACTATCCGTCTCAGCCTCACCTCGACCACTCTCTCCCATATCTTCATAGAGTGACTCAGTAACTTAATCCCCCTATAGTTATTGCAACACTGAATGTCCCCCTTATTCTAGAGGGGGATCATGGTACTCCACCTCCACGCCTCGGGCATCTTTGCCGTCCTGAAAATTTCATTGAACAATGCAGTCAACCACCTTACACCAGCCTCTCCAACGAACTTCCAAAACTCCACCGGTATCTCATCCGGCCCCGTCGCCCTACCCCTTCGCATCCTGCGGACTGCCTGTCTAACCTCGTCTACCTTAAAACGTCTACAATAGCTAAAATCCCGACACTCCCCTGAGTGCTCCAGTTCCCCTAACACAATAGCTCTGTCCCCCTCGTCATTCAAGAGCCTATGAAAGTACGACTGCCATCTCTTCTTTATGTGACCGTCCTCCACCAACACTCTACCGTCCTCCCCCTTAATGCACCTCACCTGATCGAGGTCACGACCCTTCCTCTCCCTAGCCTTAGCGAGTCGGAACAACTTTTTCTCCCCTCCTTTCCCCTGTAACCCTGCATACAAGCTCTCAAAAGCGGCCGTCTTAGCTGCCGTGACCGCTGACTTCGCCTCCTTCCTCGCTAGCTTGTACCCTTTCCTGTTTACCCGCTTCTCTTCTTCGTCCTTGCTTTCCACCAACTTAGCATACGCCTCTTTCTTGGTCTCCACTTTCTTCCCCACCTCTTCATTCCACCACCAATCCCCCCGATGATGTCTGGCCCGGCCCCTAGAAACACCCAACACCTCCCTTGCATTCTCCCTGATGCACGTTGCCGCCCTGTCCCACATATTATCCACGTCCCCCCTACACTCCCACACCCCCATTCCCGCCAACCTCTCCCCTATCTCCCACGCATTCACTGGCGTCAAACCGCCCCACTTAATTCTCGGTCTACACTCCTTACTCCTCCTCTTTCTATTCTTCTTTATACCCAAATCCATAACCAAGAGCCTATGTTGGGTCGAAAGATTCTCACTCGGGATGACTTTACAGTCTTTACACAACGCCCTATCCCCTTTCCTAAGCAACAAAAAGTCAATCTGAGTCCTGGCTATCGCGCTCCGAAAAGTGATCAGGTGCTCGTCCTTCTTCGGGAAGCCCGAGTTCACCACCACCAGCCCAAACGCCCTCGCAAACTCCAATAGAGTCGCACCCTCTTCATTTCTCTCCCCAAAACCAAAACCACCATGCACATCCCCAAAGCCTCCCGGTAGCGCCCCGATGTGCCCGTTGAAATCCCCTGCTACAACAATCTTCTCCGAACTGGGCACGCCTCTCACCACCTCCTCCAAAGCCTCCCAGAACCGCATCTTCTCCTCCCCCTCCGATCCCACATGCGGCGCATAGGCACTACACACGTTCAGGGTAAACCCCCGAATGACCAACTTAATAGTCATCAACCTATCGTTGATCCTCTTCACCTCCACTACCTGACCTCTAAGCTCTTCATCTACCAAGATGCCAACTCCATTCCTACGCCTGTCGCTCCCCGAGTACCACAGCTTGTAACCGTCCACATCCCTAGCCTTAGACCCTACCCACTTGGTCTCTTGGACACACGCAAGGTTGATCCTTCTCTTCCTAAGAATCTTCACCAGCTCTATGGACTTACAATATAATGGTAAATTTAAACCTTAGTCGTAGTTGAGGGGTATATTTGAACCTTTTTCTCAAAGAATTTGGACACGTGGAGTCCACACATTTCACACTGGAGTTTCCGTTAATGCCGAGTAAATATGAGACGATTTTCTAACAACAAAGTATGAATGGGTCAAAACTGCAATGGAGGGCACAATTGCGCAATTTCAGGTTGTACATATTTGGACCTTTTCCCTCGAAACAATTTAATTTCTACCTGATATTGAACAACTATAGTGCTTTACATTACTCTACAACTCTACCTCATTGTGTTTACCCATTTGTGCATAAAAATGAGAAAAGAAATGTCAATCACATTTTGCCCCATGCTCCAACCGCAAAAATTCAAAGTTATTCTACATCAGAGTTATTAAGTTTCTTAATTTTACATGACAGTACCAACCAACAGCTAAGTCCAACTCCTTCCTGTGAGAAGCTTAGTGTAAATTACCTTCGGTTTGTTTCACCAAGCCTTATCTGTGCACCAAAGGGAAAAAGTTTTTTCACTGTTCCTTCCACAAGGGTCCCCTCTTGCAGATTTAACATTTGCTGAATCCAAGACGAAAAGATATATAGTAAGGAAATAATCAAGAGAGGTTCTCAAACAATAAATAATTGGAGGAGGGAAATCTTGATAGAATTTGAAAAGGCAAGAGAAGAAAGGACCCACCCCCAACAAAAGAAAAATGTGATAAACAGCATAAATAATGAAATATTTATGCACAGGAAACTAGGGAATCATGGTGACAAGAACTAACCCAAGCTTCTTTCTCACTAAGTATTAAGTCATTAGTGTCTTCGTTTATCCTGGTAATAAGCACATTAATTCGACGCCCCACCTGAATTAACAAGAAATAGATATAATAAGCAGACATAAATATAAAAGTAATCCAGGTCAAGATGGAGCAGAAGATGTACATTGTGGAGATTTCACGAAATGTTTACATTTTTTTGGATAACCGTGGTGCCCGGGCCAGCTTACGCACACCTCAACTAAATCCACGGGATACCTGCTACCTCCCACCAGCAATAGATATCAGGTAACTCGGTCCACCAAGGTTAGGACAGATGGGAAGAATCACCTAGTGTTTTTTTCTCTACTAGGATTTGAACTTGAGACCTCAGCCTTTCAACCCACTTCATTGACCACTAGGCCACACCTTTGGGTGCACGAAATGTTTACATATTGCAGAGCACATTCTGGCCACCAAAAATATGCGCTTTCTGTTTTATTGTATTTTTATAACAATCTTATATTTATGGGAAAGATGCCTAAGAAGCAGCACTTTGCCACTTACCATTTGGTATGCACCCGGTGAGCTTAGAAGAATGTGGCCAGCAACATATACAATAGCTATGCTTCCTACATATCTTTGTTACAACTTGATAAATGTGATTTCATTTGTTATTAAGAAAGGCAGCGCCTCAAAGCACTTTAGTTTAGTAGTTTAATTGTGAGAGAGGATACAATGTCACTTGTTTTAAATGCAGCAGAAAAAATGTTTAATGAAGTCCATACAGAGGTAAATTAAATGTGAGGAACACAATAATCGCGATTGGTGAAAGCTAAAAGGTTCCAACTTACATTCTCCTTCAGCTGGGTGTAGCTGTTAACTCTGTTCATTAATTCAGCCTTTGGAAGAAAAGCCCGTAAACCCTGCACAACAACATTCAACCTGTTTAACACAGAAATAGACCTGCACCAGTCATGGAGGCAAGGGTGACTTGATTACCTCTATTCTTGTAAGAAGACCACCAGTATTCCACTCTGTTATCTTTACCTCAAAAGGTTCATTTAGTTGTTTAATCTGTGGCATAGTAATAGTAAAAATGTTAAGTTATTAGGCTAAAAGCCCTAGGATAAAACAAATTAGAATAGAAATTTGATGAAGTAAATATACTAGGAACAGGTCAATGATAGAGCATTTATCAACATAAGTTGCGCGTGCAAACAGGTCAATGATAGAGCTACTCAAGATGTTCAAACGACAGTACCCAAAAACATTCTCCTAATTTACAATCTAAAATGGAAAAGTATCAGAGTTTGGTGAATAGGAAAAATACGCTGATTTTCAGGTCCCAAATTTTTGATAAAGTAATGCGGTGGGCACAAAGACAACTATTCTTTTGCTTTTCAGGTTCCAAATTTACGAATGAAGAATATATGATGATGACATTTGGTGCTTATGAGGAATAATATTATCAATAGCATATATGTTTAGAGACAAATTTTTGTGTTTCTGCAGCAACATTTAGAACATTCATGAAGTCCTTATTTCTATTTAGTATATACTATAGGAATGCGATGAACCTGAATAGAGAGCAATGGATACAGAGGATTCCTATAATCGACCTGAACAAATTTGGAAGAACGCAAAGTTGACTGATTGATAAGTCACTCAGGCTCAAACATAGGAGAATAACACATGCCTTTTACAATATTTGTTAAGGAAAAACAATTCCGGAACGAAAGATAGGACCAGTGCCTCCTCCAGTCAGCAGTGCAACAAAAAAGACAACCAAGCAATAAAGATGAAAGTATAATCATGCTCAGACTGGACAAGGTAATCTAATTTTGAACTTTGAGTACACATTCATAGTTCTAACAAGTTTCTAATATCTCCCTGATGAAATTGCAGGGCAGGATTATACCTTTAAAAATTTAAGTGAAGAAATAATAGCATTGAATAACAATGATCTAGAATAATTCATGGTAAGATCGAGATTATAAAGCATAGAGTGCTTTAGCAGTTCCACTAATAAGGAAAAACATAAAGCTAATCCCGACTAGTTTGGGATTGAAGCACAGCCGATTGATTGGACTAGGTAAAACATCAAGTCCCGATCCACTTTTTATCTTTCCATAATGCCCCATCCTTGTAGCTAGATCAAGAAAGAACCTTTGGATCGAGATCCACAAAAATGTATCACAAGTATGAATTCCAATTACTCTAGTTTTTATTCTTCGAATATGATCTACTACTCTTATTTCTTACTCGACCATTAACTTCAAAAAAAAGGATTCCAACAACAGCTTCCACAACTATGATGTTCTGTTATACTGAAGAACATATCAAAATTTAGACAAAGAAATAACTTGTGTTTGTGATAATTTGTGAAATACATATGCTTGACAAGTAGGATGCAAATTCAAACTTTGCATATTACAAAAGAAAGAAAGTGAGAAAAGAACCTGCCTCACTCGATGCCAAGCAGTGCGTCTAAAGAGCCTTCTTGTCGACAGTAATGGCCTACCACTAAGAGTTCTTCCAAGAACCTCAGCAAATAGAACAGTCCCAGGCTCCACAACAGGCTTCCCTGACATCAACTCCCCACCACTCACTGCCTCATCATAACTCACAATTCCAATTTTCCCCCTCACCAAAAAATCTTCGGCATCCTTCTCTAAATCACACAACAAATACTCCATCTCTTTATTATACAAAGGCAAAACATCCTTAGTTAACATCGTACCCAACAAATCCGCACCAATACTCACATCAAGCTTATTCTCATTGCCTGAAACCACAACACCAACTACCAAATCACCCGGTTTCGCATCGTAATACTCTACACTAACCTTCTTACTCTCTTCCTCCCCCTCCTCCTCCTGTTCATTGTCACTTTCTTGCTCATTAGACTCACTAGACTTAAACAACTTATAAAATGGCTCCAAAACTTCATCTTTACTAACTTTCTTCTCCCCTTCCTCTACGTCTACACCAACCCCATTGTTAATTTTCTTTAAATATGGCTTATTAAGCAATTCAAGCTCTTCAGACACTTCACTTTCAGGCGATTCAGTCACTTGGGTGTTGCTAAATTCTTCGAAGATTTCATTTTTAGAGCAAAACAAGACATGGGTATGCAAATTTAACTGAGAATTCCAATGGAGTGATGGATTCTTGGAAGATTTTTTTGGGGTTTTAGCAAGTGGGCATTTGGGGAAAGGTGAGAATTGGGTGGCAGTGTTGTAAATAAGAGAAGTGTTGAGGGGTAGAATTGGATTATTGAAAATAGAGGAAGAGTTACAAGGAAGAAGAAGAAGTGGCATGTCTGCTTATCATCAGCTTGAATTGCCGGTTTGTTTCGTTATCCGTTTACAGTTTGCCTTTGATATTTTTACCCGAGAAGACAGATAAATGGGCCAAGCGAGTGTTGGGCCCAAGGGCCACAATATTAGAGCCCATAGATTTTCTTTTATGAGAACTTTGGTTCCATCTGCTGCCCCATTTGTAATTAAAGAATATGGGGGTGATAAGATTGACTTGCTTCCTTACTAGCACCATTAGAGGGGAAGCCCCCAATTTAAGCAATCCAAAGGTTCCTCCTCCTCCTCCTCCTCCTCCTCCCCTTTCCGTTTCAAAGCCGTGTTGGGTGGTTAGAACTGAGTCAAATGTACGCAAAGTAAGAAGAAAGCAGCCAGATCCTCCTTGTGTTGTGTGTAAAGGGACTGGGAGAGCCAAGTGCTACCATTGCCATGGGAGAGGGAGGACTAACTTTGTGGATCTAGAAGTTCTTCCAAGAGGAGAATGGCCAAAATGGTGCAAGACTTGTGGTGGAAGTGGGCTTGGATACTGTTCTCGTTGCCTTGGGACGGGTGAATACCGATATATAATGGGATTTCATTTCATGAGACGGGAACAAGATGACGACTCTCAACTTTGAACCAAACTCTGCGAGCTTATTTAATTGGGATAACTAGACTGCTATACATTATGTAATTATTTCTTGCTTTTTTCTTTTTTGTTAAAAATATTTCTTATTTGGTTCTCCAATTTTAGATTAGATTTACACTTAATTTTCATCCTAATTTTCTAATGATTTTATCAAATTGTCCCTCCTTCGAGTCATTATTATTCGTATTTCTTTACAAAAAGAAATATATGTATTAAAATTTTTTTTTTTTATCGAAGGCACCTTCGAAAAATGGTAGTGCAGCCCTAAAAAGACGCAGCACCACAGCAACTCCACGCTTTCACCTTCACCAATAGCGAGTAGAAGTAAGGTCAGGGGTATAATAGTTATTTTATTCAATAATTTATTTTTTTTAAACACAGATATTGTGGTATTTGTTCACTGCTCTATCTACAGGTATTTAAATATCCATCACAAAGTCTATCACTAGCATTTTCTAGAAAGTATCTCATATGTACGATTAAATAAGCTCATGAAATTCATTTTTACTTATGAATATCAACTCTTCGAATTTCTCAACTGGACAACAAGTAAAATCATTGTACTGTCTCCATTCTTCTGTCAACTCTCCTAATTCTTAGTTTAATGAAACTTACTTTAAATCTGCTCATTTTTTCTAACAATATTTTGCATATTTAATTTTTTAGATCTTAGAATTTATTATTATACAGAAATTAAGTTGGTGGTTGAGTATTGTATTAATATTAACATATTCCTGTTGTCTTATGTTTGGCGGTTGTTTAGGATTCTGAGTTTGTGATAATGTTATTCTATTCACGTAGTCTTTGGCTTTTATCTGCTATTACTTATTACGTTTAGGAGGTCGCACCTTGTTTTTGTTACTGTTTTTTTATTAGTTTGTTTTTCAGGTAGTCTGTTTTTTTATTAGTTTGTTTTTATTCACGTAGTCTGTTTTTTTATTAGTTTGTCATATTTTTTCACTACTATTTGTTTCTTTTCTTTTTATTCATCTTCATTACTACTTTGATTTGCTACATTTTAGTCGAGTCTTTCGAAAATAACCGATCTACCTTCATACGATAGAGATAAAATATGCATACATTCTACCCTCCTCAAGTTTCTTCATTTTCTGAAAATGAGCTAGGGACTGGGGTCTTATTTTCTCTAATATAACAGCTAAATAATGCACTAAAAATTTATCGTTTTAACTTTAGTGGGTTTTAGTTGAATGAGTTGTGTGTAGTTCTTGAATGAAAGTTTTTTTTTTGTTTGTGTCTGTTTGGGAAGAGGGGGTTTAGTAGTTACCCTAATGTTGAAATTTGAATGGGATTGTAATAAAGTTGTAATTTTAAGTGAATTGATAGTGATCTTGATTTGTTGTTTTATGCTGAGTAGATGTGTGTTAGTAGCAGAGTATTAACTCTTATTTTGTCATTGATTTTGAATTTTAAACTTGAAAATTTGATTCTTGAAGTTGTGAATTTTGACAGTTGAAGTACAATAAAATTAAAATTTCTGTGTGGACGTCCCAAAAAAATCCTAACTTGAAAATGTTTTGAAAAAGTCTTACTTCCAAAATATATTACCAAACACTTAGTTTCTTCTTTCTTTTAACTTTAGTTGAATTAGTGTTATATAGTGATGGTTAATTCCTTGAGAATGGGTGGAAGTAGTAAAATTTATAATAGCATTGAAGTTGATGTGAAGTGAAGAAAATTGTACTACTATTTTATGTGAATTATAAAGTTTTTCTACTTGCCTTTTTCTGCTTAGAAAGAGCGAGCAGCATTGTTGGTGGTTTTTACTCGTAGGGTGTGTTTGGTACGAAGGAAAACAGAAATTGTTTTCCAGTTTTCTTATGTTTGGTTGACTTATATGTTTTGAAAAATGTTTTCCAAACTAACTTATTTTTCATAAATCTAAAAAGTAAGGAAAACATTTTCCAAACTTTCTTTCAACCTCACTTTAAAGTTGAAATGTTCATACAATTTTCAAAATCATCTATCCCGCCTCCAGCCACCAATACCCTATCACCCCGACACCACCCTTACCCCACCCCACCCCACACCTATCCCAAATATTCAATTGTTTTAAAAAGTATTTTAAATTTTTTTCTTACTCCATCCCCTACCCTCACCCCACGCCCACCCCCACCCCAACCAACTTTCTTCCAAAAATAATAGTAAGATTGATTCAATCTTAAGCAATCATACATGTGAATTGGTTGATCTTCCTCCCAGAAATAAACCTTTAGGTTCTAAATAGATCTTCAAAAGAAAGATGAAAGCGGATGGTATTATTGATAAATACAAGGCAAGACTTGTAGTAAAAGTTTTCAAACAAAAAGAAGGCCTTGATTACTCCAATACATACTCACCAGTAACAAGGATAACATCGATTTGAATGTTAATTGGTTGGTTACGGTATATGTTCTTGAAATACATCAAATGGATGTGAAAACCACTTTCCTAAATAGAGAATTGGAGGTAGAAATATACATGGAACAGCCTGAGGGTTTTGTGGTTCCAGGAAAGGAAATAAAGGTGTGTAAACTTATTAAGTCATTGTATGAACTAAAACAAGCACCTAAACAATGGCATACGAAGTTTGACCAAACCATGTTGGCAAATAGGTTCAAGATAAATGAATGTGATAAATGTATTTATATTAAAGATACTCCAAATCACCAAGTAATTATTTGTTTATATGTGGATGATATGTTGATCATCAGCAGAGACATTTCTGACATAAATGCAACAAAACGAATCCTCGAGAGTAAGTTTGATATAAAAGACCTTGGAGTTGCAGATGTAATCTTAGGTATAAGAATCCATAGAACTCCATAAGGGTTGGCATTGTCACAGTCTCATTATATCAAAAATGTACTTGACAAGTTCAAGTATATGGAATTCGGTATTGCCAAGACTCCATTGGATATGAGCTTTGCACTTCGAAAGAATGAAGGTGAAAGTGACTCACAATTAGAGTACGCAAAAGTATTGGGATGTTTAATATATATAATGAATTGTACATGGATATACATAGCATGCGCTATTAGTAAATTTGAAATATATTTTTTCATTCACCAACCAAATACTAAAAAATATTTTTCATCCACCAACCAAACATAAGAAAACAAGTAAGAAATCAACTTGTTTTTCCAGGAAAACATTTTTTAGGAAAATATTTTCCATGAAAAACATCTTCCTTCATACCAAACACACCCGTAGTTTCTTTTTTGCAATACTGACATAGCTAATTATTTAAGGGGAAAAAATAAGGGAGGAAAAACAAGAAAAATAAATAAAAACAAGATAGAGGCGACATCGAGAATATCATAGTGCAAGGACTTAGCTATTATTTTACAGTTCTGGTGCTTGAATCTAATTTTGTATATACTAGATTACATGACTATAAAATTAAGAAATTGACTTAATTTAGAAGTTTACCTGATTGTTTGGACTGTCACGTTTATCTTAACTAATATTTTAAAGTTTAAATTGATGTCTACTGCTAGACAGAGAGTTTGCCTTGAAAAATCATGGGATGTTTGATTTTGAATGTAAATCATTTTCAGGTCCAATATCCTTGGTGAAACACTTTTCTTATAAAGATACAAACAAAGCAACTGATGATTTTAGGATATCTATTACAACTCTTCTAAAGAGTTGCTTAGAGAGCAAAGTTTCAAAATAGCCATGCTTCAAATTTGAAAGAAGTTCGAGCGTTCAAAGATCAGATGGAACACTTTTTCCTTGAAATCTTGATTTTTTGAGGTGTTCTCTGATTTTCTCACACACTCATAAAATAAAAACGTATATTAAACTTTCGAGGTAATAAAATCGATAAAGAATACAAAATAAATAAAAAAATTACACTAATAACAGAGAAATCGCAAATCAATTATGATGAATAAATGAGATTAAGAACATGGGAATATAAAGAACAATCAAAGAGGTAAAAAATCTCACAATAATGTGTTGATCTTCCTTTCTAGTGGTTATGAATATTAGTTTCATTAATATCCAATAGAGTAACTTGCTATACAATTATATGCTCTTAATATAGATCAGCTTACTATAGAGTAGTTGTACTAATATTATTAATATGACATCTGATTTCGATAGTAAGCTCCAGATTACTTATGTTGAGTCCAATAAAGAAAATCAAAAGCTGCATTAGATATATAGAGATTATATTAATCAAAAATCAAACATTGTATAGGTTACAATGAATTTATATCTGGTGACCATTACAACATGTTCCTTTTTCATCACTTGGTATGAAAAGTTCTTGTTCATGTGATTTCAAAGTCCTTTCTCAACTTATGTATTTACAAGCTTGGATATAGCTTATATAGAGAGACATACATAGTGAAGATTCATATAGCTAGCTTCAACTTGATTGAGATTTATTAGTTGTTCATCAGTTGTTGATCCTGTAGTCTACCACAATTTGATTTTGAAATTTAATTTCAAATACAACAAATTTTCAGTGACTAGCTGTTTTAATGAATTTGTTATATGTAGTCTGTTTTCGTGTTCTGTTATTACATGTCATCTCTTCTTCCTTCTTCTTTTTTTAGGCTTTCTTTTATAATCTCACAATAATATGTTGATCTTCCTTTTTTGAGACTGTTAATAATTATCATAAGTTACAATTTGAGTACTTCACTATTGGGTTATCTTATGAGTTTAAACCCACATTACGTGGATACCAACACAACTAGACTTAAGTCTGCAGCATAACCAAAATTGGCATATACTTACTTTGCACAGAAGGAAATAAGGGATTCACATTTGCTTTTGGTCCTATTCCAACCTCTCATATCACATCTGCAGCATGAGAACAAACACAATCAAACTATAAGAGATTGAAATCGATTATTTAAAAAAAGAGATTTTTTAAGTATAAAAATCATGTCTCATTGCCCAAGACAAGACTGAATGTCAAACTGTACATCATTGGTATATTAATATGTGTACTTCTGAAAGATCAACAGTTTGGAGCACTCATAATTAGCAAAATTTAACCTTTATTAAAATTGCTCCTCATTTTTCATGAAAAGTAGTCTTACAGTAACCGATAAATTTATTGTTATGCGACCAGCGAAAGCATGCTTGGACAATTTCTACACATTTCGAACCTTTTTTTTTTTTTTTTTTCAGAAAACATAAGTTAAAACATGTGAGGTCAAATATTAAAGCAAAGGTTTTTGATTATTTCGATGATACCAACTTTAAATTTTTTTCATTTTTAAAATTTTTTATAGATATTCCGGTGATACTAACTTTAGATCTTCACATTTTTAAAAAAAAAAAAAAATTGCATATTTTATTTTTTAATTTATTAAATTTATATATCTTGAACTGTCTATTTTACAATTTTCTCTCTTCAGTGCTAGCTATTTGTACACCCCTATCTACATTTAACTGTGTGGTAAGTATAATTTATTAAATTTCTTTTTTTAATTATAAATATCTTACTGCCTCTTATATTTTTTTTAAAGTTACATGCCTTGCACAAATATAATTATTACTTTATATGAAATGTGTAGTAAACTTTTATTCTTATTGTTTTCTCCAAGACTTCATATAAAAAATTGAATCGCAAAAATATCGAGTAATAGAGATTGTAAAATTGATCAAACTTTTAAAAAATCAACGCCGACAAATAATGCTAGAAGACGTGAATTATATAGAACGATACTTCTTGAAAAAAAAAGGTTCTTTTTTATCATCGACGAGCAAGAAGAGCAAAATTAAAAAAACAACGATTGTCTGAAAGTTCGATGAACAATGTACGACTATTGCATCGTCTTCCAATTCTATTAACATTTTTGCTGAACAAAGATCTCTTCTTAGAAGAGAATCAATGCCCCCATTAGAAGAAGGTAGAGATAAATAGGATCATTAATAATTATTACTCAAAAGCTATTTATTAATTCAATTAATAATAATATTATACACAAATTACTATGTCCTCATTTTGAATTTCTCATATACAAGGTATGATTTCATAGAACCTAGTTGCTCAACTATTATGCCATTAAAAACAAGTTACATTAAATTAAAAGATATTTTAAGAAGTCAATTTTGTAAAGCTAAAAAATTTGAATTTGAGCCACATGCATTTCATTGTAGCAATGGTTCTATTCAATTAACTTCACATGAAATTTCAATAGAATTAAAAAAACTTTATCTAGAAAATACAGAGGAATCAAAACATTTTATACAATAACATATTTGCATTCACCTCTTTCGGGGTATCTTATGACAAAGAGTTGGTGAAAAAAATAATGATATTTATACTTTTTGAGTTCAAGGACAAATGTATTATTTCATAAATGATGTAATTTTGATATATCAAAAAGAAACAAATCTGCAGTTGTATTTCTTTAATAGTGAGAATGAGGTAAGAAAAACTAAATGGGTGTATCGTTACAAATTTAATGGACATATTAAAAAATAATCCGTACTCTATATTTTTGAAACCTTTGATAAATGTGCCACAACTATTTAATTTTTATATTGCACTTAAGTATGATTCTTGTTTAGATTAACGAATATATAACTTACCAACTATATCAGAAGTTGCAGGCATATGAATTGAACAAGATACCAATAATACTATTTCCACACCACAATCCGAATATATATAAAAAGTGATAGAAGTCAATTAGTAAATTATCATTATGAGTGTTATGATCCATTACAATATCCTTTATTATTTTTATAGGACCAAAATGATTGGCATTGTGGTATTAAAATTTTTTAGCATTCGTCCAGCACATCTACATGAATATATTGTGAGCAAAAACAATTACTAAATGTAATCAATATGTCTTCAATTGATGGTCTTCTTAGTATGAAGGTTAAAAGCTATGTAAAAAGAAAAATGAAAAGAGACACTATCTCTTGTCTTGAATATTATTGTTATCATCTACAAATAAGAGATGATGTAAATGTAATCTTACATTCAGGAAGATTATTTCAACAATACATGGATGAATGGATAAAAATTAAAAGTCAAAAATTTGACTTTACTTCTTCTAATCAAGATTTATTCAGAGTAAATGTATTAGAAGAAATTTTAGATATTTTACAACGTGAAAAAAGAGAAACTTCAAAAATAGAAAAACAACGCATATTTTCTCTTATCTTTACAGGAGGCCCAAGGGATATGCGCAGGTAATAAATGGATGTTATTGTATTAGTACAACGTTTTGAAAAAATTGATATATTTTTTTACTATGACATATAATTTTTCTTGACCTGAAATAGAAGAAAATCTTCTGTCAAGTGATGAATCACCAAATAGACATGATTTGGTTAGTCGAGTGTTTAGATCAAAGTTAGAAGAATTGAAAAATGATATATACTGAAAAGACATATTTGAAAAGTTGCAGCATTTATGTACACCATTGAATTTCAAAAACTAGAATTTTCACATGCTCACTTTTTTATTATACTTGAGAATTATAAATTACTAACTCCCGAAGCATATGATCTGTTCGTGTGTGTTGAGTTGCTTGATGAGAAAATAAATCTCTATCTATACTCACTTGTTACACAACACATGATACATTGTCCTTGTGGTAGTTTGAATCCAACAAATTCTTGTATGAAAAAAGAGAGTTACTGTAAACATAAGTATTCGAAGGAGTTTGTAGAACAAAAACTAAAGGAAAAAATTCATACCCAATATATAAAAGACGAAATAATAATAAAATGTGAAAATTAGAGAACACTTTTTTGATAATATATGAGTTGCTCCTTATAATTTATTTTTACTCTGTAAGTTCAATTGTCATATGAATGTAGAGATTTGTTTAGACATTAAAGTTGTAAAGCACATTATAAGTACATTTGCAAGGAGCACGATAAAATAGCATTTCATTTACATTCTAATGATACGAAGATAGAGATAGATGAAATAAAAGAAATAGGCGAGTATCACCACCTAAAGCTGCATGAAGAATTATTCACTTTTCCTATTGTTGACATCTAATTTTGGCTCTCCATTTTCATAAAATTAATTTCTCGATGCTTAAAATTTTTGAATACTTTTTGCAATATATATTTTCTTTGTTTCTAAAATTAACAGTTTGAAAATGATACTTTTTCTTAACAGTTTGAAAATAATACTTTTTCTTATCTTTGCTATTAAAATATTAATATCACATCTTATAAATTTGTTTGAAAATAAATAAATAAATAAATAAATATATTTTAAATTATTATTTTATTTATTTTTATATATATATACGCTTTTGAGAAGATTAATTAGAACAAAATAAGCATCGTTAAATTAATCAAGTGAAATCGATTTGGAATAATTAAATTAATTAACTTATTTTTCAGCCTAAACAGCAATCCAAATGAAAAACCTAGGACTATACCACCAACCCAACACAATTGGACCTTGACCCGACCCAAAATTCCATTAAACACGGCTGAATCAGCTAACTCAACACCCCTAAATCCCTTTCTTCCACAATATCAAATCAATGGTGAAGAACAACAAAGACCACTGATGTCCCTGAAAAGGTGAAGAACAACAAAGACCACTATATTTAGGAGCGTTAATCCCTTAATTCTATGGGTACGAAAGGGAAGCTTTCAAATCGTCCTTTTCTCCCTTTTACATCAAATGGAAAAATTAATCTTTTCTCTACCTCCAAATTTTCTCTGTGATTTGGGGCCTTTCCAAGAATTCAAATTTGAGGACAGTTGGAACCCTCAAATTTTCTATAAAAGGAGTCTTTGGGCTCCCATTTTGCATCAACAAGAGCAGGGGTCAAGAATCATCAATTATCAATTTAGCACTAAACATTAGGAAGTTCATATTTTTATTTTCTCTTTGTTTTTCTTGCTCTCTTTTCGAGTTTGAAGTTTGAGTTCGAATCTCCTACGGAAAGCCCTAGTTCGCTGCTCCACAAAAGGTCAGTAATAACATTCACCTTGCGTGTAGTTTCAATTCCTAGAAATAAAAATGTAGTCGTTCAATAGTCTTTTCACTTTGTCGAAATTCTACCTATTTGGATGTGTTGGTTTTTCACTATTTTCTGTAGTTTCAATTTGTACAAAAAAAGGGTTAACGATAGCTGGTGATATTTAGAGAAACTACTTTGGTGAATAAGTATGTCGTTCACGTTGTTATGTTTTGAAATCCGTCGGAACCTGTTATGCTTGTTCTTTCAAAATCTATGTCAAGAGGTTTTAAAAAATAAACTTGAATATTTAAGGAGATGGGATCACTTTGCTATGCTTTGAGGATTTGTGTGTGAATAAAAAGCTCTTTTACTGGCTTACTCATCTCCGTCTCAGGTTCAATACATCTGAAAAATTAGTTTATATTCAGTTTATTTGAAAGTCATTATTGTACGATTTCGTTAATCCAAAATCGATAAAGTATCTGATCTAAGTTTTTGCTATGTCAAAAATGTGAAGTCGTAGGTCTAAATTTGATTGTAATGTTCTGTTTCAAATTTTCAAAATTGACTAAGACACATTTTTTGGATAATCTGCAACCCTCATTTTAGCTTAGCAAGAGGCAAAATTTGATGAAATCGAGATTTTTTACTTGTTTTGTTTGTTAACAAGTGTATATAGAAATAGAATCAGAGTGTTAACTGATCACGCTCACCTATATCATAGTTTTGATATAGGACAATCAATTTTAATAAAGCTCTACTTACGTTGAGGTCGAATCCTCAAGGAGTGAGTCTAGTCTTCAAACCTTATGTGCGTCGAGAGTGTCTAAGTGTATGCCTGTAGTGTAATTGAAATGAAATGTATGAATTAAAATGGGGGGGGGGGGGGGGGTTGGAAAATTATGCTGCCAAAATCAAATCAAACAACAAATTTAAAGCAACAAATGTGACTAAGATTCCACTATGAGACAAGTTTTGGGATTATGTCTTCCTAGAGGCAAATAATGCATGGGTTCATGATAATTGAATGCAAATTCTATTCATCAACTACATGGGTAGGTTAAGTTAGGAGTTCTTGAGGCTAATCTTTCAACCAAACCTCAAGATTATTACTCATGGATCCTTTCGAATACCTCATGGATATGTCAAGTAAAATCATCAAATACCTCAATTGGGCACCCCTATTTCTAGGATGATGCCAAAGATCTAGCTAATTTTCAATCCACCCTTATTTCTAAGATAGTGAAAAGAGCACAAACTACATCTAACTATTGGTCACTACCCTTGTCACTCATATCCCTCTTTCAAGGATGATATAGGATTCAAAAGTACACGCACACTCCTCTTTCAAGGATGATGTGAGCTTTTGAAAATTTAGAGTTTTCACCCACAAATCTATTTTAGAAATTTGGGATTCTCAACCATAAATCCCAACTAAATCAAGCAAGCATTAGTGAAATCCATCATCAATAATCTAGAATCTACCCTAATATATCACAACCCACGCATATTTGTACCCTATTTCAACATAATCCCAAGATAGATTTTTAGCTACTCATGAAGTTAGGGACAAAAGATTTACCAAAAGGATCATTCAATGCTTCCATGAAAATTTCAAACAAGAATCTTCTTCAATTTAACTTCAATTGCACCAAACTCAAATTGAAAATTTAAATACAATAGTTTTCCCAATTTGGTAGGGTTTCAGAGTCTCCAAATTCACTTTTTCAAAATGTAGAATCCCAAATAAGAAAGGATTTTTGCCTTATATGGGATTTGGGGTCGGCTACAGAAAATTACACAATTGTCCCTATGCATATCGCGGTCGCAGCTACCGCGACCACCGTAAGACCATTGCGATAGCGGACAGTTGACTAAGCTTGACAATTCGCAATTGCGACCCTCATACCGCGATCGCAGTAATGAGGGTTAGATTCACCTCCTGCTTTTTCAGCTTTTGCATTTCTCTTTCCCTTTTGATCCTTTTTCAGCTCATTTTACTCCTTTTATTCTTATCACATGTATACCTGCAAAATGTGAGAATTAGTGCATTCAAATGACAAAATTGTCTCATTCATATCATTAAATCATTGTAGTGTGTACTAATTTGAACGTAAATAAGTGGTAAAATTACCACTCATCATTAACTCGATAATTTTTTTTCTCCTCACGATTACAAATGATAAGTTGAGTTCAGTAGGTTTCTTTCCATTATTGTTGCTATGTACTCAAATATTTTACCGTCTGAATTGAGTGTGTTGTCCCTCATAACCAAGAGGCTTATGAAGTGAGCAATTAAGAATTCTTTCTGATAGTAAACTAGAAACGACGTGAAATCGTGAACTGTATGTGTTATATCTAGTGATTAGATTTTAGTTTGGTAATCTATATTGTCACCATGACAGAATATCAAAGTTGGAACTCATTTGCATTTCAGCTTGCTTTAATGATTTTTAGTGATTTTGTTCTTATAGTAAACAATGGTTTTGATCCATGAATCATGTTTTAAGCTCATGTGTTTCTGCCTAAAACCTATTTCTGGAAATTAACTCATTCTTTCCATCTTTATAGTTTATAAAACATGCTCATACAGGATTGTTTAAAAGGTCATCAGCCATACTGTTTGGACGTTAGTTCGTTAATCTTTAGTCACATACTTGAATCGTGTTACCATGTAAAGGTGTTTTGTTTAGACTTTGTGAATAATGGGTTTGCTTCAAAATTTCTCTTTATTCTTACATATAGTAAGTAGAGATGAGTATATTTCAGCCTCACGATTAGTCACTTTAGGACACGTCAAATCCTTGACTTCGACCAAAATGTGTGTCTAAGCATGGTATGAAGAGCTTTTTTTGAAAAAAATTTTATTGACTGTGAGTTTTCATCTTTTTTACTTTTGTGTGTAAACATTTATTATAAAACCAGATTAAAAGTTCATGCAAGTTCATATATATAGATATCGTGGTTAAGAAGTATTCATGCTAAAAATGTGAACATCATATCTGCTATAGAAATCTGTAATACCCTACACTTTCGGGCTAAAGTTTGAACTGTCTTTTCCACGCGTATAGACCCGGACCCAATGATTCCTTGTTAATATATGTGTGATGATCAATTTCATAGTTTGGGAATACCTTTGAATATGAATTGAGGTCACAAAAATCCTCTAACTCAAAGACGAGTTGAAAACTTTTCTATCGATTAAGTTTTAGTGAACGTCTCAACTTGGATCAACTACCGTCAACCATAACTTCTTGTATATAACAAGTTAGAGGGCCTACTATATATCAAATAAAAGGTATTTAAGTCTTCTTTCCAACTCCACTAGTTTTGCCTTAATCCGATTTCGGAGTAAAACATTATGCCCGATTTCCATAGATGTGTCAGTCTGCCGAGGTGCGGCGGACAAACTAAAGGACCGTCAGACGGCCCGTTAAGCTAGGCCGTCAACTTGAAACAACAAGCTCAAAAACTAGTTTTTTGTGACGGTTTGAGCGACGTTCAGTCACGGGAGTGACGGTCCGTCACTCAGGCCGTCGGTAAGGGCCGACCTACGCTAGAGTGTCGCTTTAAAGGGATATTTTGGTATTTTTCCATCCCAAACTCCTTCCCCACGAATTTAAATCATACCCTAAGCGTTATAATCCATATTTTATTAGTTTTAAAGACATATCAATCCTCTCAACTCTCAATAACAAAAGAAATTAGGGTTTTCCTTCAAGGAAAAAATCCAAGCCTTTCAGTCCAAGATTTCCAAGAAACGAGTCAATATTTGGGTCCTATTCTTCACACTAAGTAATCTAAGGTATGTGGGGTTTGCCTAAATTACATTGGATTATTGAAAACATTTTGAATAAGGTTTAAAGTCATGGAATCATATATTTTCGAATGGTTTTGAAGTTACAATAACAAATATGTACGGTGAACCCTTTTTGATGAGAATGTTTTGGTCTTGTGGCTTTCCCCTAAATTTGATTTGTATTCATATATAAGTAGATTCGTCTTGTTCCTGAGCAGGTTTTCTTTAGTCTCTCTCTAACCTAACGGCTCTCATCTCTCTCTAACGGCTCTCTCTCTTCCTCCCTACCCCCTCTCTCGTTAGCTCCGGTCACCGGCCCCCGTCGCCGTAGCCGACCGTCGGCGCCGACCCGACCTCCGGCTCCGGCGCCGACCTCCGGCGCCGACCCTCCCTCCCTCTCTCCTGTACCGGTCCCCGGCGCCACCGCTGTCCTTCGGCGCCGATCCGACTCCACCGCCGACACCGACCTCCGGTCCGCGGCGCCGATCCCGTCGCCGCTCCCCGCCATCCTCTGGCGCCGACCGCCGGTTCCAAGCCGGTCCCTCCCCCGCCCCCCCCCCCCTCCGGTTGTGCAGACCCCCACCCCACCTTTACCTGTCCTGCCCGTACCCCCCCCGACAGGGTACACCAGCCCTCCCCCCAGCCGCCACCCGGCCCCCAGCCAGCCGCCGCCCGGTCCCTAGCCGCCACCCGCCGCTCCGTCTCCAGCAGCCGCAGCCCCAAGCGCAATCCGGTGACCTCTAACCTTTGTTATTTTCGTTATTTCATTTCATTTTATTTCATTATTGCATATTCCATTAGTATTATTTCAGTATTGCATATTCCATTATTGAGTATAGTTTTGTTTCGGGAGTATTCCTTTGAATTTGTCTGAGCCTTGTATTTCTTTGTTGCTGCTGCTTTGATACTACCACCGTGTATATTTGTATATTTTTTTATACTTTCGTGTAGTTGTGGCTGTGGGTGGTAATGGGTGGATAGGGTCATGTCCGAGGGGGTTGGGGCGTGGGGCCGTGGTGGGGGCAGGGGATGAGGAGAGGGCGGGAGTGGGAGGGAGGCCAAGGTTTGGCCGCGGGGCGGGGGGGCAGTGGAGGGCGGGACGGTAGGCTGAGGGTTGGGTCTTGGAATATAGGGACCCTTCAGGGTAAGTCCATAGAGCTCGTGAAGATTCTTAGGAAGAGGAGGATCAACATTGCGTGTGTCCAAGAGACCAAGTGGGTAGGGTCTAAGGCTAGGGATGTGGATGGTTACAAGCTGTGGTACTCTGGGAGCGACAGGCGTAGGAATGGAGTTGACATCTTAGTAGATGAAGAGCTTAGAGGTCAGGTAGTGGAGGTGAAGAGGATCAACGATAGGTTGATGACTATTAAGTTGGTCATTCGGGGGTTTACCCTGAACGTGTGTAGTGCTTATGCGCCGCAAGTGGGATCGGAGGGGGAGGAGAAAACGCGGTTTTGGGAGGCTTTGGAGGAGGTGGTGAGAGGCGTGCCTAGTTCGGAGAAGATTGTTGTAGCAGGGGATTTCAACGGGCACATCAGGGCGCTACCGGGAGGCTTTGGGGATGTGCATGGTGGTTTTGGTTTTGGGGAGAGAAATGAAGAGGGGGCGACCCTATTGGAGTTTGTGAGGGCCTTTGGGCTGGTGGTGGTGAACTCGGGCTTCCCGAAGAAGGACGAGCACCTGATCACCTTTCGAAGCGCGGTAGCCAGGACTCAGATTGACTTTTTGTTGCTTAGGAAAGGGGATAGGGCGTTGTGTAAGGACTGTAAAGTCATCCCGAGTGAGAATCTTTCGACCCAGCATAGGCTCTTGGTTATGGATTTGGGTATAAAGAAGAATAGAAAGAGGAGGAGTAAGGAGGGTAGACCGAGAATTAAGTGGGGCGGCCTGACGCCAGTGAATGCGTGGGAGATAGGGGAGAGGTTGGCGGGAATGGGGGTGTGGGAGTGTAGGGGGGACGTGGATAGTATGTGGGACAGGGCGGCAAGGTGCATCAGGGAGAATGCAAGTGAGGTGTTGGGTGTTTCTAGGGGCCGGGCCGGGCACCATCGGGGGGATTGGTGGTGGAATGAAGAGGTGGAGAAGAAAGTGGGGACCAAGAAAGGGGCGTATGCTAAGTTGGTGGAAAGTAAGGACGAAGAGGAGAAGCGGGTGTACAGGAAAGAGTACAAGCTAGCGAGGAAGGAGGCGAAGTCAGCAGTCACGGCTGCTAAGACGGCCGCTTTTGAGAGCTTGTATGCAGGGTTACAGGGGAAAGGAGGGGAGAAAAAGTTGTTTAGACTCGCTAAGGCTAGGGAGAGGAAGGGTCGTGACCTCGATCAGGTGAGGTGCATTAAGGGGGAGGACGGTAGAGTGTTGGTGGAGGATGGCCACATCAAGAAGAGATGGCAGTCGTATTTTCATGGGCTCTTGAATGACGAAGGGGATAGAGATATTGTGTTAGGGGAACTGGAGCACTCAGAGGAGTGTCGGGATTTTAGCTATTGTAGACGTTTTAAGGTAGAAGAGGTTAGACAGGCTGTCCGCAGGATGCGAAGGGGTAGGGCGACGGGGCCGGATGAGATACCGGTGGAGTTTTGGAAGTTCGTTGGAGAGGCTGGTGTAAGGTGGTTGACTGGATTGTTTAATGAAATTTTCAGGACGGCAAAGATGCCCGAGGCGTGGAGGTGGAGTACCATGATCCCTCTCTATAAGAATAAGGGGGACATTCAGAGTTGCGATAACTATAGGGGGATTAAGTTATTGAGTCACTCGATGAAGATCTGGGAGAGAGTGGTCGAGGTGAGGCTGAGACGGATAGTGTCTATTTCGGAGAACCAGTTCGGATTTATGCCCGGCCGTTCGACGACGGAGGCAATCCACCTAGTACGGAGGTTGGTGGAGCAGTATAGGGAGAGGAAGAAGGATCTGCACATGGTGTTTATCGACCTGGAGAAGGCTTACGACAAAGTCCCCAGGGAGGTGCTTTGGAGATGCTTGGAGGTGAGTGGGGTACCGCTGGCATATATCAGAGTAATTAAGGATATGTATGATGGAGCGAAAACCCAGGTGAGGACGGCGGGAGGAGACTCAGAACATTTCACTGTCCTGACAGGATTGCATCAGGGATCTACTCTTAGTCCCTTTTTGTTTGCGTTGGTGATGGATGTGTTGACGCAGCGTATTTAAGGGGAGGTGCCGTGGTGTATGCTGTTTGCAGATGATGTAGTTCTGATAGATGAGACTCGAGGGGGTGTGAATGACAAATTAGAGGTGTGGAGGCGAACCCTTGAGTCTAAAGGGTTCAGGGTGAGCAGAAGCAAGACAGAGTATGTGGAATGCAAGTTTAATGACGTGAGGCGGGAGAATGAGGTAGTAGTGAAGCTGGAAGCTCAGGAGGTAGGTAAGAGGGACAAGTTCAAGTATCTTGGGTCTGTGATCCAGAGTAACGGTGAGATTGACGAGGATGTCTCGCACCGTATTGGGGCGGGATGGATGAAGTGGAAACTCGCGTCGGGGGTGCTGTGTGATAAGAAGGTGCCGCCCAAGCTTAAAGGCAAATTCTACAGGGTGGTAGTCTGTCCGGCCTTGTTGTATGGAGCGGAGTGTTGGCCAGTTAAGAACTCCCACATCCAAAAAATGAAGGTGGCAGAAATGCGGATGTTGCGCTGGATGTGTGGACTGACTAGAGGGGATAGAGTTCGGAATGAGACTATCCGGGAGAAGGTTGGTGTGACTTCAGTGGAGTGCAAGATGCGGGAAGCACGATTGAGATGGTTAGGACACGTGAAGAGGAGGAGCATGGATGCCCCGGTCCGTAGGTGTGAGAGGCTAGCGTTGGATGGTTTTAGGCGGGGTAGGGGTAGGCCGAAGAAGTACTGGGGTGAGGTGGTTAGGCGGGACATGGAACAGTTACAGCTCACCGAGGACATGACCCTAGATAGGAAGGTCTGGAGGACGCGAATTACGGCAGAGGATTAGGGCCAGTTCGGGTCGCTAGTGTAGGGAACTACTTGGTGGGGGTTTTATTCTTGTCATGATTTCGTGTTCCGTGTTCCGTGTTCCATGTTGTATTACGAATCTGTGTGCTTTCCCTGCTTTCCTCTGTTTTATATTACTTATGGGTGCCGTATTTATGTTATGTAATCTGCTTCTGTGCTGCACTATGTGTTTGTGTGGTATCTCGTGCCTTGAGCCGGAGGTCTATCGGAAACAGCCTTTCTACTTCATCAGAGGTAGAGGTATGGACTGCGTACATCTTACCCCCCCCAGACCTCACTAGGTGGGAATACACTGGGTTTGTTGTTGTTGTTGTTGTTGTATTCATATATAAGTATGTATGTATTTTGAGTTTGAATATTGAATTGAGAGCATGAACAATCATAATCCCTCTCTTGTATAAAGCCTCTTGTTTTCATATGATAATGATTTATTGATTGCATATTGAGAAGCATGAGATAAATATTTCTACTATTGTTTAAGACTTGATTTTGGTTATGAAGTGAAGAAAAGGGTGCTTTCTTGCTTATGTTAATGAAGAGTGATGATTTAAGGAAGTTCATGATTTAATAGAAAGTGATTGGCCACCATATGTTTGAGAATTGAAAGATGAGAACCTTTGCATAAGTTATGTATTTTGAATTACATATTCTATTGCACTCTTTAAATGATTTGGATGGTATAAATGACATGTTTTGAATGAAAAGACTGTGACACTGCTTATACGACTTGCAATTCTTGATATGATGATACCAAATCAGATGAATTCTATAATAGACTCAGACCATAATGGACTACATGATTTTTCAGATATTAGACCACTTTTCAGAAAGATCCATAATTTAAAATGTTAAAAATAGGCTTACAGAGAGTTAGATGGTTACCTAAAGAAGGCGTTTGAGTGTACGGGCTCATCGCTAGAAACTGAGTTTTGCCGATTCGGGTGATATGATTGGCTAAGGACAATGTATACTTGTCCTTGAGATACTGGTATACTAGAATAGTATGTAGGACCCCTATCCTTGTGGCAAACTTGGATGTGGGGGCTTGGCTAACAAGTTAATGGCGGACCCATTTAGCCTGTGGGTACTAGACTTGTAGGGTGTACCATCTAGCTCTAGCTCAGAGGTAAGATAAAGAATGAGTTATGATTTCAAAGAGTTGTTCAAAGTCTTTTACAGTATGCCCATATTTTTTCATACACCGTATGTAAAATATTTTGTGAATTGCTCTCACTTATGTTGTATAAAAGTACTTTATTTTGGATTTCACTGTGTACTAGTACATCTGTATTGACCCCCTATATTTCAGGATCTAAGGCACAGACCCGGAGTCCCGCTAAGCAGTAGATTGGGTTGTCTGAAGTTTGCAGTTGGTGAGCCTCCCTTATTTTGGAAGACCTTGTTGATTTGACATTTATATTTCATTGTTGGTTTATGGTCTGACTGTGGGCCTTGTCCCCGTATTCAGACAATAGTATTTTTTAGTTGTTAGAGCTTTCGCAGACTAGTGTCAGGTGTTTTTGAATGTTTCATGAACTCATTTTCATTTGTTCAGTTGAAGTAAAAGAATGACCATATTTCCGTCTTATCATGTTTTTCTGCATTTTCCTTATAGTATATGAATTGTGTATATGATTGTTAGTTAGAGAAGGGCTCTCGGGCCTCCACGGTTTGGGATGTCCATCGCGGCCAAGGCCTCGGGTTAGGTCGTGAAAAAAATCATGTTGTTAGGAATTCTTTTGGCAGTACATTGACTAAATAATTCAGAGTGTTTAGGTAGGTTTGCTGGCAATAAGAAAGACCCCAAGTATTGGTCGTACTTAATCTCTGGTGTTTGCTCGACTTATATCTTTAATATTCTTGTTGGAGAGCAATCTTTAGTATGTTCTTAGTTGTTTATTAAACCTAGAACTGCTGAATGGGTTATTAAACCTAGAACTGCTGAATGGGTGCTTCTTTTTCTAAACTAATGCATGGGTATTTATCACATTTGTTGGAAGCTATGAACCGTTCTGTGCCTACATGATATATGGATTCATGTTGATCAAGTTATATTTCTCCAAGCAATCTTTGTTCAGTTTTTTTTTTTAATTTTTTGGAGAACATAACCTTAGGAAATTAAACAGTCAATAGTGTTGTTGTCATTGTCTAATTAGCACGTTTCAAGTATGATTACTGAAATTAGTTTTCTTATAGAGAACACGATAAAATCAATCAGTGGGTTCTTGTTAAAACTTTACAAGCCGCATAGGTATGGCTGGGCGAATTATATTTTGCCCAAATGAGAATTTTGTTTATGACCATCAACTTGTGTTGTACATTGTCATGATCTTAATTATACACATACTTCTAATCCTCTTCTTTCTTACTTCACATGTACGCTCGGGAGAGCGCTTGGGGTCTCATGGCTTGACTCCATCTCTGTCTAAATCAGAGAAGCGATCAAATATCACATTACATATTTTCGTCTAGCAGTCTAGTGTCTCTTTCCCTCTCTTTCAGCTTTTTTTGTTTTTGTAGATGATTATTATTATTTTTGCTTAACATTTCGCAATTATTATTTAAAGTTTATGTTTTATATGTTCTTATTTGAATTGGTGTGAATCCTTAAATTGTAGCAAATCTAATTGTTTTCATTCTACCTCTTAAATTTTTTTACTTGGCATAATTACTAGGCTTCGACATTGAGTTTATATCATTAAAAATTTTGAAATTTGATAGGTTAAAACATACATTTTAGAATAAATGGCCTTTATCTTTAGAATTAAAATTAGTTTCTCATTAGTTACTAATGTCGAATTAATAAAATATAGATTTTTGCGGTAAGTGAATTTATCGTCGTTAGACTTGAAAATCGACTTTAATAATTTTAGATATGGTAAATCAACTTCATTTTTCATCAATTTCAAGTAAAAGCTGACAGCTTTGCCAAACCGACTTAGCAAGGCTCCTTTTTAGGATCTTAAATTACTACAAAATATTTTATTTATTTATTTTAGTCGTATCGTAATAAATAATAAATTTTCAAATTATTGTAGATTTAAACAACTATTCTTTAGCTATCTTCGATAATTTTCGAAAAGTAGATTTTATAACGAGGCTTTTTTTAAAGTTTTTTTTAAATTTTTTCTTATAAATAATTAGCATGTTTTAATTAATAAGATGTATATATTTTTGTAATGTTTTACTTATATTTTTCTTAATATAATATTTGGTTTCCTTATATAATCTAAGTTTGGCCGGTTAATCGTTGTTGGCGGATCCTTTAAAGTGGCTAATCCTTTTCTTTTAGGATAATTAGAAATCTTAACTAGAATCTTTTAAGTTGCGTCGATCTAAAATGAAGTCCTTATTTTCTTTTAATCGCTTAGTTTACAATATGTGTTCTAATTCACCATATAACTAATTAGATGGAGACTTCTTTAACTTAACTAGAAGTTTCCAATATGTTGTGCCTCGGTTTGACCGGTGTTAAATGGGGTACGACAGCTTGGCGACTTCATTAGGGTCTATTAGGTTCTTAACCATAAAAACATAGGTTAATAATTATGTTTTTTATGTTGTTATTTATTTAGCCCTATTGGTCTTGATTTATCATGTATGTGTGACATAAATTATTTATTTGTTATAAATTACTTATTTGTTTATCGCTTTATATAAATTGATATTCCATTCACGTTTCTTCCACTTCAAAAAACTAACACTTACACACAATGTACATGCGAATTGTGCGTTGTATTTTTCCAAAATTCTTTCAAATCACCTTACTTTCGAGACTCGATGCATACGTGAGGTGAGCGGGAGTTTTACTGTTGTGAAACCACGAGCCTTCTCATATAGAAAATCTAAATCCGCGTCTACCCAAATCTTAGAAAACTTAAGATAGGGCTTTACCACCTTTAATTTAGGCCATGCATGTATAAACCTTAGGTGGCTTGACTCATGGTGTCATTCCATAAATAGGAAAACACCTTTTATGCAAATGGTTTTACGATCCAATGACGACCCTCATATAATGTGCAGAGATAATGATAAATTGGATCACTTTATCGAAATCTCAATTAATATTTGACTTTTAGGCCTACCTCTGGGATAAAGGAGTCACCCACATATTAGGACGCGTTATTATTGCTTGATGTATTTGTCTATGTGTTATCTTATAATTGACAACTTACTTGCTACATGATCTATTAAATTTACATGAACATGACTTTACTTAATCTCCTTATTTTTTATTTTTCTCCACTTTTTATTTTATTCCCCAAAAGAGTTGATTCGTGTTGACAATCGAGCTGGCCGACCATCCTTACTTCACAAGGTCCAAGGATTCAACATTACCACGACATAGTTTGGCTATTCAAGGAAGAAGAATCACTATGTCTGATCCAACTATTTCTTATCCAATTGAAACTGGTAACACTGTGATTCCTAGTGACCCTCTTAAGACTCCCAAAAATGAAACTACTGCCCGCTTAACCCAAGAGATTGAGGATCTGCGTGGAGCGCTGAATCGGGTTAAGTACTTGACCAATTTTTTAGTATCCAAAGTTCGCCTCCTGGACCTATAAACATCGCACCAAATCCACCACATTTTTCATCACTTGATTCACCAGTTCTCGAACATTTTCCTCCTTAACATCCTTTACCTACCACCAACAATCGACCTCCAACCACTCTTGCAAATCCACCAACTCAACAACCCCTCCATACACCTCCATAAATTCAACCACCCACCGACACTACCTATGTTACTCCTCTTAATCCATTACTCATTCACAAACCCCACGTATCACCACGTGTTAACACCTAGCCACTACCTAAAACTACTTTCACAAACTACCCAAATCAACCTCCATCTAATACCTCTTATAATCCTTCACCACCTCCAATCCAAAATACTTCCACCATATAAAATTATCCAGCCCAACATATACAAGGGGCATGTGTTGCCACTCCTTACGCTCAACATGTTCTTCCTGTATATGCAGTAGAAAATCAAACCTTTACTAATCCAATTACGGCCATGTTCCAACTCGAGGTAGACCAGTATGAAGAAATGGAGAAAGATTTCAAGGCAAAATCCAATGATATATTAGCAAGGGCGATTCGCGATCTTGACGAAGAAATGAGAAACCTCCAAACTACTAGGGGAAGTAAAAGCATAGAGAATAAGGATTTGTGTGTATAACCTGACATTGACTTGCCTATAGGGTATAAGCCTCTAAAATTTAATTTATTCAATGGAGTTGGATAACTACATACACATTTAAGAGCCTACTGTGACAAGTTGGTAGGAGTAAGGAGAAATGAAATGATTAGAATAAAATTGTTCATAAGAAGTTTGTCTGGTAAAGTTGGTATACATAACAGGATCTTCGTAAATGGCGTGGGTGGAATGATATGGCACAAGACTTTATGGATCGGTTTAGTTTTAACACTGAAAGCACACCAGATAGGTTCTACTTGGCTAAGTTAAAGAAGAAATCAACAGAGACGTTTCGTGAGTATGCTCTGCGTTGGACGACAGAAGCAGCTAGAGTCCATCCACCAATGAGTGAAAGTGAAATGACTGATATCTTCATTATAATGCCAAGATAACAACCTCTACTATGAGAAAATGGTAACTATGATGGGACAAAAGTTCATGAAAGTCATTAGAATGGGAGAAATCTTGAAAGATGGGATCAAAGCAGGAAGAATCTAAGACTACAGTTTTGCAAGCTGCAAGCAAAGTAATTCAATATGGTTCCATCAATGTGAAAAAAAGAAAGAAGATGTATCTTCTCTCATGATTGACCAAGGATACAAGCCAAATCAAGTTCCTCTACACCCAAATCAACCACATCAGCCTATTTATCCTTACCCATATGCCGGAGCTTCCCAAACATTCCATCAACTTCCACCAACTCCTTACCATGTCTATAATACCCAAGAAAATTACTACCAACGTCCAGTTCCTGCTTACCAAGCTCCACATCCATACCAGCCCATCTCAGCTCCAACCAAATAAAATCAACCACATGGCGCACCTAAAGTCCGTCTAAATTCTAATGTAAAAAACACTCGCAACTACACAAAAATAGTAGAGTCATATAATCAGTTTGAAAGATTGAAAACAATAGGTGTGATACAACCAATTGAAGAAAAACCCCCAAATTCTTTTCCAAAATGGTTTGATGGTTGCAAGCATTGTGCATATCATTCTGGAGTTGTTGGGCATGATACCAAGAATTGTTACAGCCTTGAAAATAAGATTGAAGCCTTAATTTAGGAAGGAGTAATCCAACTTACTAGGCCTCAACCCAATGTAAACAACAACCTTTTGCCTAACCACAAGAATGCTAATGTGAACATGATAACTATTGAGGAAGATTTGGATTTGATAGGAACTGTTGTACCAATTGGCAAGGTTGAAAAGGACACATCATTGATCTTTGAGCTCCTACAATAACAGTCCAATAACCAACATCAATGGAGGTTACTACTACTAGCACTGAGACACTGACCATTTGGGGTGCTGAATCAGATGAAACTTTGAAGAATTAGACTTATACTTCATATCTGATTCGTCGAGGGTCCTGGTAGATTGGACAAGTTGTAACACTTTTGAAAAAACACGATTCTAAAAATTGATGCTTGGTCGTGCCTAAAACTTCATGTTGTTTTGCCTTATTTTTTGGAAGCTTAACTGCAAAACCTATGAATATGTTTTCTATTTTCCCTTTTAACTTTCTATTGCATATTAAATTCTATCCTTTTTATATGAATTATCAAATCTGTCAATTTACGACTGTGACATAATTAAACAAATGAAAAAAACTTTGAAACTGTCTACTAGATCGATCAACGAAATAAGAAAAATGACGACATGGAAATATTCGAGCACAAAGAATATGAATTCAAGAAAAGTGAAGACACTACATAGGACGACTTTAAATAGGCTTTATTTGGATGTAACTCTCACTTTTTATGTAATTTACGGACTAGATTTTGACCTTATTCCCTTGGTGGGATACGTAGGCGGCCCGCCCACATTGGGTTCGATTTTACTATAGAAAAAGTTTAAAAAATCTCTTATTTATAATAGGAGAACTATGCTTGACCTGATTTCCTCGGTGGGATAAATAGGACACCCACATATGGTTCGGTCTAGAAACTAGAAATCCTTAGTTTATTATTTTGAATATGCATGGTCTGATTCCCTTGGTGGGATTGGTAGGCAAATCATATCGGGTTCGATCTCTTTATTAGAAAATTTTAAATTTTTTTTATGTACCTTGAACTACGTTCTGACCTGATTCTCTTTGCGAGATATGTAGGCAACCTATATAAGGTTCGGTCTTACCACAACATAAACTTAGTATACACTTATAAAGTCAAAACTGAGATAAATTTTGAGTAGACATAAACGAGAATGATGGGACATAGTCAATATATATTTGACTCGAGCGACCGAACAAGGAGTAAGCAAATAAGGGACGTTCATTTATTTCAAAGTGTCACAGTATAAAATTGACAGAAGGTTTGAAAACTATACATATCTTTGCATATATATATATATATATATATATATATATATATATATATATATATATATATATCCTTTAAATATTTTTCTTGAAAAGCTTTCATTACTTGTTCATTTACCAAGTCTCAATGGAGATCACAGGGTCTAAATAGAGAAGATGAGTGGAGGGTCAATAAAGTCAAGCTTTGAGTCAACACGAATCAACAACCCCATTCCAACTAAGAATTTTTCTTAGAGTGCAAGGACAACAAAGATACATGATGACAACACTAGGTTAACGTAAAGACTACCAGTCACGGCAAAAACATTATTTAGCCCCTACAAGGAATCGCTCGTGAAGGATAAATATCGAAGATTAGAAACCAATATTCGACCAATCACAATCACCATCTGCAGTCGAGCAACTTCACTTATTTTATTCTTTACTCTATTAACTTCTTATAATTCACTTTATTCACTTAACAATCTTCGTAGACAATCGAAGATATCACGTAGCAATCAATGTAGTCTTCGTAGATAATCAAAGACATCATTTATCAACATTGATCCCCGTAGACAATCAAAGACATTATTCATTATTAACTACTTGAAGACAATCAGAGTTCATCATCAAGTCCTGTAGACAATCGGAGACATCATTATTATTAGGTCTCCGTATATAATCGGAATCCATAATCAAGTCCCCGTAGATAATAGGAGATGTCATTCATCATCAAGTTTTCATACACAATTGGTGATGTCATTCCTCATCAATTTTTTATAGACAATCAGAGATATCATTCATCATCAAGTCCCCATAGATAATCAAAGATATTATTAATCATCAAGTCTCGGTAGACTATCAGAGATATCATTCATGATCAAATATCCGAAGACAATCGTAGTCATCATTCATCATCAAGTCCTTGTAGACAATTAGAGATGTCATGAATCATTAACTCTCTGAAGACAATCAGAGACATCATTTACATTAAGTCTCCAAAGACAATCGGAGGCCTCATTTAACACTAAAAGTTTTGAAGACAATCGAAGACTTCATTACATCATCAACATAAGCCAAGTGGATACACTTTTACTTTACCCTCTACTTTACTAATTACTTTAAATCACTCTACCTACTTTACCTTAAATCTTACAGATATCATTAGTCATCAAGTCTACAAAAACAACCGAAGATGTCATGTAACATTAAGGCTCCAAAGGCAACCAGAGTCATTACTTACCATCAAATCCTTGAAGGCAATCGAAGTCAACATTATCTATACAGCCGCATCATCTCATGTGCCACACAACTTCATCCTCCTTTTTATCCTTATATATTTTCTTATGTTTTTTTATTCAACTGGTAATTTTACTTGAGTTTCATTTTTTATAAGAAATACAATTTTCAACAACAGGATATACATCACAACGTAGAACTACCTCATAGCAGCAAACTGGGGCAAGCTAGCGGAATGTCAAGCTTTCCTAGCAACGTCAATGATTCAGAACTCAACTTGACTCAGTTTTTATAAATTCTCAAGTAACTCTAAATCTATTTACAAATGTCTTTATATTTCAGTGTCACCATAAATATGAAACTGGGATAAATTTTGAGGTCCTCTTAAAATTTTATCATAACATATCTTTTAAACTACATTGACCTAATTCTCGTGAAATCTGGGATATTTAGGCGACTCGAAAACTAAAGTTAGGTCGAATGTATAATCACAATCATGAAAATTCTAGCCTCACCATGCTGCTTTTGGAGTGTATCCTTACTAGAATCGGTCTAATTTATCAGTCTAGGTAAAGTTGGTCTACGTCGACGTCTTTGGCCAAAGACTCATCTTTGGTCTAAGAGGAACAAGCTATTGATAACCAATTTTGGCTTTCTTTTTTCATAAAATTAATTTCTCGATGCTTAGAATTTTTGAATACTTTTTTCAATGTATATTTTCCTTGTTTCTAAAATTAGCAGTTTGAAAATGACATTTTTTTCTTATCTTTGCTATTAAAATACTAATATCACATCTTATAAATTTGCTCGAGGAAAAATGGATAAATAAATATATTTTAAATTGTCATTTTATTTTTTTTTCTAAAATTAATATATATATAAAATTGATTTAGAAGAATTAGATTAATTAACTTATTAATTTGAGTGATTTACTCTTTACTTTTCAGCCTAAACAACATTCCAAACGAAAAACCTATGACTATCCCACCAACCCAACCCAACATCCCACCTTTAAAACAGTTAAACTAGCCGACTCAACACCCCTAAATATCTTTCTTATTCACAGACATAGATATTTGCCATTCTCTCTTCTCTACAAACGCCAAATCGCTCAGACCATTGGATAATAGCAATTCTAATGGTGTTCCACCTTCTCCGTCACCTTTCAACCCACATACATCAATCCCATGTCTTTTCCATCAACTTTATATCTCTTCTATCCTTTTTTATCAAATCAAAGCTGCAAAAACTTCCATCCACCACTGTTGTCCCTGAAAAGGTAAAGAACAAGAAGGATCACTATGTTTAGGAGCGTTAACCCCTTAATTCTATGAGAAAAGGAAGCATTCAAATTGTCAGTTTCTCCCTTTTACATCGACTAAAAAAATAATCTTTTCTCTATCTCTAATTTTTCTCTGTGATTTGGGTCCTTTCCAAGAATTCAAATCTGAATTCTTGAGTCCTCACTCGAGGACCGTTGGAACCCCCCTAAAATTTTTTATAAAAGGAGTCTTTGGGCTCCCATTTTGCATCAACTAGAGTAGGGTTCAAGAATCATCAATTATCAAATTAACATTAAACATCAAGAAGCTCATATTTTTATTTTCTCTTTATTTTTCTTACTCTATTCTCGAGTTTGAGTTCAAGTTCGAGTTCGAATCTTCGACGGAAAACCCAAGTTCGCTGCTCCACAAAAGGTCATTAATCACATTCACCTTTCGTTTCGGTTTCTAGAAATAAAAATGTAGTCGTTCAATAGTCTTTTTGCTTTGTCGAAATTCTACCTCTTTGTATGTGTTGGTTTTTTACTGTTTCCTGTAGTTTCAATTTGTAAAAAAAAATGGTTAACAATAACTGATAACATTTAGAGAAACTACTTTGGTGAATAAGTATGTCGTTTATGTCATTATGTTCTGGAATCCATCGAAACCGGTTATGCTTGTTCTTGTTCCAAAATCTATGTCAAGAGGTTTTAAAAAATAAACTTGAACGTTTAGGTAGATGGAATCACTTTGCTATGCTTTGAGGATTTGTGTGTGAATAAAAGGCTCTTTTACTAGCTTACTCATCTCCATCTCAGGTTCAGCACATCTGAAAATCAGTTTATATTCAGCTTATTTGAAAGTCATTACTGGACGATTTCGTTAATCCAAAATTGGCTAAGTATTTGATCTAAGTTTTAGCTATGTCAAAAATGTGAAGTTTTAAGTCTATATTTGATTGTAATGTTCTATTTAGAATTCTTAAAATTGTCTAAGACACATTTTTGGGATAATTTGCCTCCCTCATTTTAGCATAGCAGTGGCATATAATTTGGTGGAACCGAGGATTTTTACTTGTTTTGTTTGTTAATAAGTGTATATGTAAGTAGAACCAAAATATTAACTCGATAATCTCTTTTTTCCTCATGATTACAAATAATAAGTTGTGTGCAGTAGGTTTCTTCCTATTATTGTTGTTATGTACTTAAATATCCTGCCGTCTGAATTGAGTGTGTTGTCCCTCATAACCAAGAGGCTCACGAAGTGAGCAATTAAGAATTCTTTTTGATAGTAAACTAGAAACTACGTGAGATCGTGAACTGTATATGCTATCTGATGATTAGATTTTAGTTTGGTAATCTACATTGTCACCATGACTGAATATCAAAGTTAGAACTCATATGCGTTTTAGCTTGCCTTAATGATTCTTAGTGATTTTGTTCTTGCAGTAACCAGTGTTTTCGATCCATGAATCATGTTTAAGCTCATGTGTTGATGCCTAAAATCTATTTCTGATAATTAACTCATTCTTTTCATCTTTATAGTTTATATAACATGCTCATAGAGGATTGTTTAAAAGGTCGTTAGTCATACTGTTTGGATGTTACTTCATTAATCTTTAGTTGCATACTTGAACCATTTTTCCAGATGTTCATTAGTCCCCCATGTAAAAGTGTTTTGTTTAGACTTTTTGACTAATGGGTTTGTTTCAAATATTTTCTTTGTTCTTACATATAGTAAGTAGAGATGAGTATACCTTAGGACACGTCAAATTCTTGACCTCGTCCAAAATGTGTGTCTAAGCACGGTATAAAGAGCTTCTTTTTGGGATTTTTTTTGTTGACAGTGAATTTCTAATTTTTTTTACTTTTTTTATGTGTAAACATTTGTTTAAAAACCAGATTTCGAGTTCATGCAAGTTCATATATATAGCTATCGTGGTTAAGAAGTATTTATGCTAAAAATATAAACAGCATATTTTCTATAGAAATCATGTTGTTAGGAATTCTTTTGGTATTACATTGACTAAATAATTCAGAGTATTTAGGTGGGTTTGCTGGTAATGAGAAAGACACCAAGTATTGGTCGTACTTAATCTCCGGTGTTTGCTCGACTTATATCTTTAATATTCTTGTTGGAGAGCAATATTTAGTATGTTCTTAGTTGTTTATTATACCTTGAACTGCTAAATGGGTGCTTCTTTTTCTAAACTACTGTCAGGGTATTTATCATATTTGTTGGAAGCTATGAACCGTTCTATGTCTACATGATATATAGAAGTCATGTTGATCAAGTTATACTTCTCCAAGCAATCTTTGTTCTGTTTTATTTTTTTTTGGAGAACATGACGTTAGGAAAGTAAACTGTCAATAGTGTTTTTCCATTGGCTGATTATCAAGTTTCAAGTATGATTACGTAAACTAGTTTTCTTATAAGAGAACATGATAAAATTAATCAATGGGTTCTTTTTAAAACTTTATAAGCCGCATAGGTATGGCTGAGTGATTTATATTTTGCCCAAATGAGAATTTAGTTTATGACCATCAACTTGTGTTGTATATTGTCAGGATCTTAATTATACACATACTTCTGATCCTGTTCTTTCTTACTTCATATGTACGCTTGGAAGAGCGCTTGGGGCCTCATGGCTCGATCCATCTATCCTAATTAGAGAAGTGATCAAATATCACATTACATATTGAAGTGATCAAATATCACATTACATATTTTCTTCTAGCAGTCTAGTGCCTCTTTCCCTCTCATTCAACTTTATTCTTCTTTTGTAGATGATTATTATTATTTTTGCTTAATATTTCACAGATTATTATTTGAATTTTGTGTTTTATATGTTCTTTTAATTGGTAGGAGTCCTGAAATTTTAGCAAATATAATTGCTTCCTTTCTACCTCTTAAATTTTTTTCTAAGCATAATCACTAGGCTTCGACATTTAATTTACATTATCAAAAGTTTTAAAATTTTGTACGTTAAAACATACATTTTAGAATAAATGGCCTTATCTGTAGAATTAAAATTAGTTTCTCATTAGTTACTAATGTCGAATTAATAAAATATAGATTTTTGCAGTAGGCGAATATTTCATTGCTAGACTCGAAAATCGGCTTTAATAATTTTAGATATGGTAAATCAACTCCATTTTTCATCAATTTCAAATAAAATATGGCAGCTTTGCTAAACCGACTTAGCAAGGCCCTTTTTTAGGATCTTAAATTATCAAAAAATATTTTATTTATTTATTTATTTTAGCTGTATCGTAATAAATAATAAATTCTCAAGTTATTGTAGATTTAAACTGTAGGAACCCTTGGGCATTGAACCACACAGTGAGAAACCAGGTCCCTCAAAATCAATCACAGGCCAAGTACACAAACATAACCGGGAAGTAAGAGACACTGCATGAAGTGTAAAAACACAAAATTTTATGTGGAAATCCAGGAAGGGAAAAACCACGACTTGCCTTCACAAGCACCTCAAAATTCACTATAATCAAACTCTTGATTATAGTCTTGATTTCAGCCTAACTCTAGGCTTCTTTTGCTTATAGTAACTCTACTACAAGCTCATCTTGACAACTTTACCAAGGATCCTCTACACTAATTAGCTCTAATGAGTATCGAACTTAAGCAACTCTACCCAAACACTCTCTACTCAAAAAGACATTACTCGTATAACATGAATAATTCATTTACAAATCAGAACTCACTCAAGAACAATTTCTATTTAAGCTCACATAAGCAGCTAAGAACTTGAGTAGTGTTGAAATGGGTTTTGCTGCCTCTTTTCACTCTTTGTGTTTGCCAAAAATCATTTGATGAAGAGGTGTCTCTTTTCTTTTATATCTGAGTGATGATTAGGGCTGAAAGATCATTGGACCAGCTGTCTTAATCAGTATAAAATAACGCTTGCAAGTTTGTTACACAAGAGGACAAAACTATGTAGACAATGTGTGCCAGCTGTACTATACCTTGCACATCCAAGGACCTGGTCCCTTGCAGTTAGCTGCTCATCATCAAAACTACATATAGTAATTTTTCCCTTTTTTGATGATGAAAAACCAACCATACAGTTTTGAGCCTCAATGCACATTCATCACATTTAATCAATGTGATTACCACTTGAAGATGAATATTCCCCCTATCATCATGCTTCCTCCATCATCATGCAACATAGGGACCTGGTCCTTTGTTGTCATTTGCAACAAAAACCTCTGATTTCCTCCCTTTGTCATCATGCACCTTCATTTAGTGCATTTGCACACTTTCCTTGGTTAATATGACTCCCTTCATTCATCTATTCAGCATATCACATACTTCTCCCTATTAGCATTCCATTCAAATCCGCAACTTAAATTACCTGGTACCTGGTCTCTACTACATGAACTCAGTTACTACACGAACTAAGTATTCCCCCTTTTGGCATTATTGAAAAAGATTAACAGTAAACTAAGAGTAAAAATAAGTGCAATCTAATTAACTCATGGCTACTGGGGCAGCACTAACAAGAATGAACAACTTTAAATTGGGACAAATGAGGCACACAAGCAAAATTCATTCATTTTACAACCAGAAGTCAGTACCAGTATAGTTATGCCATATTAACAGATAAAATAAACTGTCTTCAAGAGCCAATATAAGAATCAAAATATGAGACTGACATAAAATTGATTAAAAGACAGGGATAACAAGGCTTAGGTAAGAGGGGGTTTGGAAGAAAGAGACTTAAGCAGCATCTCCATTCTTTTAATTTCAGCCTTGTGGGCATTCAAAAATTGTTTGGTGAGAACCTTACTTCAGTATTTAGTTTTGAACTTCACCAGTCAGTTATGTCACTTTTTCCTAAAGTCTTGTAATTTCAGTTGTAATTTCATCAATGGCACCTGATTCCTTAGAAGACAATTTATGATTCTGCAACTTCAGGTGCACTATTTTAATATCTTTTACAGCCAACATGATTCTTAACTCTTCCACTTTTATTCCCAACATCTCTTGAATAGCTAGCAACTCAGATACTTGAGAAACTGATCATAAGAGTTGTTAGACTGAACATTTGCTTAGTTGTTCCAGGTGTTTCCTTAGTTCCATCCAAACCAGAATGCTCAAACACCTTATTCAGAATACATCCACATGACATTCCATGTTTGCCTTTTTTCATGAACCACTTTATGCATATGCTTTATCATTAGAGTAGAAAGACTTATCAATTCAAACATGCTCAAGGATTCAATCAAAAACTAGTCAACACTAGAGGTAATTATTCCTTTTTTTTTTTACCTTGGCAACAGGACCTTATTGATGAACTTAAATAGCAGCTGATACTCACTTTTTAGAAACTTTCTTTTCACTGCAGATGTTGAGGTCCCTCTTATCTTGATGCCTCAATCATGAATTCAGTAGTATCCTGTTGATTTACTACACTCCTTGCCCCTATAATAGGTATATCTAGGATTCCTCCTAGTTTTTTTTCATCCAACTGAAGATACGTTCCTTGTACTTGTGCACTCAATCTTAAACAATCATCTGAGAATTCCATGGAGTGGTATAATTCTCTCACCTCACCTTCAAAGACAATGGGAGTTGATTCTATTTGTAGGTCAAACCAACCCTGATGCCTCACATACTTTACCAGTTCTTCCGTTCCTAATTTTTCATAAATTTTTGGATAAACACTCTCCCAGAAAGAACCTTCTGTGTTCTCATGTTCCCAATATATCATTCTCTGTATATGTCTTTTTTTTTTCTCATTCTATTTCTTTCTTTTGGGCTCACTACTTGGCTCTCCTTTTTCATTAGATTTTTTCTTCTTGGGACCAGGTCTCTCAGAGTCTTTTCTTTTCTTGACAGATATATGTTTCTTCCTTATTTCAATAAGATTATAAGACTTTGACTTAGAGGACCTAAGGTGAAGTTTTCTATGGCTTTGGTTGCTGAAGGATTAAGATATTCGATGAGGGCATAATCAATTTGATTTTTTGGAGTTTTATCAACTTCAGGGTTTTTAGATGGGTTTAAGGAAGCAGCAATGTCAGTTATTTGGTTTTGTGAGTGAAAGAGAGTGAGCTAGAACCAGCTAGGCTTTTAGATTTGGGAAGATGATATGGACTTAGTTGAAGAAGGTTTGATTTAGCAATTTTAAGTGATGACCAATGTCATAAAAAGATGTTTCTTTAAAACTGACACATCTGATCCTACTAAATATAATTTCTTCATTTTGCAAATAAACTGACTAATTATTACAGAGAAATAAAGACGCGTGGCCCTTTTCAGATAGTATTTTATGTTCATTAAGGCATCCAGTATAGGTGCTAACCTGAGATGGGACTAGGTCCCTCTTTTTTTGGGTGAATTTTCAAATTTGTGTTTGCCAAGATTGTCCACTTCCAAAGTTGCAAAGGTATAATATTGAGTTATACCAATATGCACCTATTTTACTTAGGATACCTGCTTCCTAATCATAGCTAAATTTTTTGGGATGACACGGATTTCCATGATATTCATTCTGCTGAAGCTTCTTCTTCTGAGATGGATTTACTAAGTACCAAGTCCCTTGAAATCATCTATTTCAAAATGAGATACCTCCATCTTAAAGTGTCTTGAAAGAGAGAACACATTTGGACCTTCCATCATCGAGCTTTGAACCTTTTAAATAAATGAATTATCCCTGACTGCAATCTCCTTTCTCATACCTAAAATCCTGATCACATGTTTGATTTGGGAACCCACTTGAGTTTGAGTTCCTAGTAAGAAGACAATGGTGCGATCAAAACTTTCTTGGTCCATCTAGGTAGAGAATTTTTCTTCATCTTATTCAAATACTTAAACCCATTTAGCTGTGTATTCTCCTGTTGACCATATCTGAATTTGTTTATTTCAGTAGTTATCCAACTTAGAAAATTTTCCATGGTGTGCCTATATTCCCTATAATGATTGCACATGGGTTTGGGAGGCTTGTTTCTGGCATCATCGATAGTCTCTTCTTGCCACCTTGTAGGTTGGAATTCTCTTTAGTATCCTAGTCCTTTGTTATCATTAACATCGTGAATAGTCAGATTATAAAAAAAACTGTGAAGAAGCATTCTATTTAAAAAATTTATTCAATTCTTCTTTTAAGCGGACCAGATCCCTCTCTAACTCTTTATTCCTGTGAAGTGCAGACATAAGGTGTTTTTGAGAATCCCTTAGCCTTTCCTCAAGATTAATTTAAAACCTTGAATTCTTTCTTCCCTTTTTCATCTACCTTATTTACCTTCTTCAGATTACTTATTAAGCTCAAATTTTTATATTTTATTTTTGTGAATAACTCTTTAGTTTCAGAATTTTGTAAAGCAAAAGCAATCAACTCATGCTCTTGATTCTCTACTTTTTCTTTCATGGTATTCTTCTTAACAACCATTTCACATAGAGAGTCAATTAAGACACTAGAAAACCTTTTTATCTTTCTAGCAGTGTAATTATCTAGATTCTCCTTAGTATAAAAAAGAGTTACCTTCTTTTCTTATTCATCTTCTGTGTTTGCCATGAATGCAAATAGCGAATCATAGATAACTGGACTATTTTCCACTGCTACCATGGAAACATCTTTAGTCTTTTCATCTTTACCTAATTACTGGAAGAGTCTATGCTACTAGAGTTTGCTTTACAGCATATTCAGCTGCTGCCTTTCTTCTTGAATTATCAGGGACCTGGTCCCTGTTCTTTCCTTTGTCATCAATAGTCATGAAGTAATCCTGATAATCCATTTTGTGTATAGGACAGTCCATAATGAAATGCTCAGCACTTCCATATTTGTGAAAATCCTCAACATTGCCTTCTATTTTGGTGTTGCTTCCTCTCCTTTGGAACTGATCACCCTTCTTTATAACACTAATAATTCATTTTTCCAAATAGATAACCCCAGTTTTATCTTTATCTAGATCATGTTTGGAAGCTTTTAATACCAGGGATTTTCCCATTTTTGCATCATTCTTCTCTATCCGTTGATGCTTCTTGATATCATGGGTTTTTAAATTTCCAATCAACTTATCCATGGTGAGGGTCTTTAGATTTTTGGCTTCAGTTATGGCATCTACTTTGCTTTCCCAGGACTTGGGAAGAACAACAAGATTTTTTCTCACTTGCTTATACAATGGAATCACTTATCCCAGGCAATAAAGCTCATTAGTGATAAAAGTGAATCTTGTATGCATTTCTTAGATTGTTTCTCCTTCTTTCATGGAGAAGGTTTCACACTAAGTAGTCAACATGTCTATTTTAGAATTCTTCACATCTGTAATAAGACATTTCATCGTTGCTAAATTATTCATAATAAATTCATGAAAATTCTTTATTTTCATTCCTTAGTATTAACTTGGGCCCAAAATAGCCAATTTTTTATTTATTACATCACCTCAAACTCTTCAACAAAGATTTTAGCCTTCGAATGTGTCTAGATAGACTCAAACTCAATGAATTTAATTATTTATGAGTTATAATATCAATACTTTAATTGTAAAGTACTTTCGGTATGAATTAAGGTCTTACAATATCCCTAACACAAAGTTAAGTATAAAACCTTATTTTCGATATAGTTTCAATATGTGTTTCTATTAGGGCAACTTAAAACAATAATATCTCATAGAATATAAGGATTTACGGGTCCCAATACCTATAAAATCAAAGATCTCTGAGTTCTCTTTCCAATGCAATAAATCGTTCCTCAATCTGAACTTGGAGTAAAACGTTATGACTGTTTTACTGAGCACTGTCCGGTTTGAAATGGGATTTTGTTGTAGTGAAAATTCTAATTGTATTTAAATCAGCTTCAGCTGTATTTTAGGTCTAAAAATCCCAAATTTTATTTCCTAACCCTAGAGAAGTGATTAACCAAAGCTTAGGGTGAAATTGCTTCATTGGGGTAAGTTTTTCCATTATTTTCTTTGACTTTTAATCCTTTAATATTTTAGAATCCATAGAATGACCTTTAATGGTGGAATTCTTTTGGGGAATACTCATAGGTATTTTTAATATGACCTAGAGCTGATTCTAAACTATAAATTAAAGATTTCTAACATGAATTTCATAAACTAGATTATGAATTTTGATGGTTAGGAACTCTAAATTTCATAAAGATGAGACCTTTAGTATAAAAACTCCATTATGGAGATGAGTTAAGCTTGAAAGAGATAATTAATGATTAATTGAATTTGGAGGATGATACAGACCTTGAATTAAGGGTAGAATTAGCGGGTTTGAATCCCCAAGATATTTTATTGAAGAGTAATTACTTATTACTCTTATAATTGCTTGATTTTTAGATGATTGATTATTCCAAGGCATGAAGGAAAGGAGAGAGTATCTTTGTTGCAGCTTGTTTCTTTCAAAAGCTTGACATCCAGGTAGGCTAGGTTTAATGAGCAGAAGATTGTGTTAATTTATATTTTCATAACTTAGAATTGATGCGAGAAAGCATATCTAGGCCTGTGGGCATGGAGTTGAGGTGGATTAAGACATAAGAATTTAACTTTAATCCCTAAAACTATATTATTGATTAATTATGTAATAATTGTGATATTATGTGCTAAGTCCCCGCTAGGAGATTGTTGTAAATGAAGTATGTGGACATGATAGTTCTTAGTTGTTCTAGTTATGAACCTAGTTGAGTTATAATGATCTTAAGTTTCATGTATTAGACAATAATATGATGAGGAGAATCATGATAGGATCAAGTATTAATGGGCATAATAATATCTAAAGGATAGATGACTTGAAAAAGTGTAATGATTGTATTATATGGAAAAAGGCAGTGACATTTTAATAATTAATGAGTAAGTAATGCTCTAATAGTGACTTGCATGCTTAAGTGGTGAATTGTGACTTATTTTGTGATATTCTTGTTTTGGTATTGATTAAAGAACATTATCTATTGGATGTCCATGAGAGGCTAAATTGGTGATATGACGATTTATTGAATTGTGCCTATGAGAGGCTTGTTTGATAATGATAACTCCTTGAATTAATGTCATGATTGACTTGTTGATGATCGTGATGCATTATTGAAATAATACCTGTGAGAGGGTAAAAATATTGATAAATGAAAGCACTTGATCGAATTTCCTTATGATTTTAAATACATTTATAAATTTAGTACGTCGTATTGCATCCCGAATGATAGTGTGAATTTAATAAAATATAGACAGTAGGTTGCGATTTAATTGGAGTTTAGACTCGATTTAATTGTGTGTATGCTCCTAATTTGTATACTTGTTGATTAGTAGTCGTACATGCTTGAAATTATTGATGTTTGGATTGTTGATGCGTGTATAAATAATTATTGATAAATAATTATTGAAAATTTACTTAATGAAATTGTCTTATGACCTTAAGTGTACTTGTAAACTCGGAACATCATGTTGTATGTTGTGAGATAGTAAAAATTTGATATTGATATTGCCTGTTTATGGTGGATCGAGTACCACGCCAGTACGGATATGTGTATGTTATATCGGGTACCACGCCGGTACGGATATGTGTATGTTGGATTGGGTATCATACTGGTACGAATATGTATATATATATTGGATCAGGTACCACGCCGGTACGAATATGTGTATATTGGATCAGGTACCACGCCAGCACAAATATGTATATGTTAGATCAAATATGTATATGTTGGATCGGGTACCATGTCGACATGGATATGTGTATGTTGGATCGGGTACCACGCTGGTATGGATATGTATATATATTGGATCGGGTACCACGCCGGTACAAATATGTGTGTGTTGGATCGGGTACTACGCCGGTACGAATATGTGTGTGTTGAATCGGGTACCACGCCGGTATAGATATGTATATGTTGGATTGGGTACCACGCCGGTACGGATATGTATATGTTGGATCGGGTACCACGCCGGTATGGATATGTATATGTTGGATCGGGTACCACGCTGGTACGGTACATGAACATAGATTGTTCCGTGCAGGTCATGACTATTTGGGCAAAAATAAGTCCCATAGCATGTGTGGACATATTTGTGTTGAGTCTGTGGATGTTTATAGTATGGTTGATACTCTCGATGGTTATGTGGCCTGTTTGTGAGCACTGTTTGATTTGGTATTGTTGTATTGTTGATTCATTGGGTGTTTGATTGTGTGATATGTATTTGAAAAAGTGAAACTTTGTACTTACTTATATGTTGGTTGACTTGCTTCATTTATATGTGTTTTAAACGTAGCTTACCAGAATGGCTAGTTATCATTCTTTAATATTATAAGAGAGCATTTGATTGTTAGCCCGAGAGTTTAGTGTGGGTTGTCTATGATTACGGGTTTGTTCCTGTGGAATATGAGTATGAAAAAAATAAGGTGAATAAAGAGGAATAGTGATGTATTAGTGTTGGATTGTGGTTAATTGTTTGAATCAATGAGGCTAGAGTATGTTAGTAGTGAATATAATATTGATGGAGTTGGAAGAGTAGTTGGATGGTGTAAGTTATATAGGTAAAGTAATAATGTTATTACAACCTTAGTTGAATTCTATTCCATTCAAGATGTCATGATTTATTTTCCTTAATTCTATTTTATGATTATATGGACTAACACGGTCGGTCGATGATGTATACCAGTACGTGTGGTTGTTCTGACCCTACTCTTTTACATTCCTTCTTGGGGTGTAGACTGGATGCAGGTTATTTTGCAGTCACTAGATGGATGACAATATTCAGCACTAACTTTTGCACTTTCTTCCTGACATATGTTAGAGTCCTTGTATTATTTATTTTACTGTCAGTCTATGTTGTAATAGGTAGCTCTTGTACATGTCTGGCCAAGTTTTGGGATAGTGAAGGACATTTGTAAGAAGTTTTTTGAAGAAATTTATTTATTAGTATTTAATTTACTTATTATATTTAATTCAGTATTCCCTTAAAAACAGAAGTCTTCCGCATATTTTTAGTTGGGTAATAAGGGTTCTCCTAGCTACTTAGAATAGCGTAAGTGCCCGCACGATCCGTTAAGCTGGGTCATGACAACATCAATAGTACCTTCATGTGTAGTCCTCAAGCAATTCTAGATATCTTTGGCATTTTCGTAAGCAGAGATCCTGTTATATTTATCAGGCCATATACCACAGACTAACAATTTCTTGGCCTTGTAGTTTTTCTCAACCTTTCTTCTATCTTCATCATCATCTTCTCTCCTGCTTTTTACTAGCATTCTTGTTATTTCTCCTTCTTTGACTTCTTTAACTGGAACATGAGGACCATCAATAATTATTTTCATAATTTCACTATCTTCAGCTATAATAAAGTCAAACATCTTATTGTTCCACCACCCGTAATACTGAACATTGAGTTTCGATGGTCTAGTGATAGATTTCCCTTCTTCTAGATTAGGTGGAGTAACCATACTAACTAGGACACTCTAGGTGTGAACCTTTTAGAGTGACCTTGCTCTGATACCAATTGCAAGAACCTTTGGGGGTTACACCACACAGTGAGGGACCAGGTCCCTCAAAATCAATCACAGGCAAAGTACACAAAAATAACCAGGAAGTAAGAGATAGTGTAAGAAAAGTAAAAACACAAGAATTTTTACGTGAAAAACTTAGGAAGGAAAAAATCACGACTTGCCCTCACAAGCACCTCAAAATCCACTATAATCAAATTCTTGATTACAGTCTTGATTTCAGCCTAACTCTAGGCTCCTTTTGCTTATAGTAACTCTACTACAAGATTATCTTGGCAACTCTACCAAGGACCCTCTATACTGATTAGCTCTGATCAATATCAAACTTAGGCAACTCACCTAAGCACTTTCTTCTCAAAAATATATTACTCTTAACATGAGTAATTCATTTAAAATCAGAACTTACTCAAGAACAATTTCTATTTAAGGTTACATAAACATCTAAGAACTTGAGTAGTGTTGAAATGGGATTTTTGCTACCTCTCTGTATGCTTTGTATTTTCCAAAAAACATTTGATGAAGGGCGTCTCTTTCCCTTTGTAGATGAGTGATGATTGGGGCTGAAAGATCATTGGACCAGTTGTCCTAATCAGTACAAAATAGCACTTGCAAGTTTGTTACACAAGAGGATAAAACTATACAGACAACGTGCCAGCTGTACTATTCCTTGCACATCCAACGACCTGGCCCCTTGTAGTTAGTTTCTCGTCATCAAAATTACTTGTCGCATAAGCAACTATTCTTTTGCTATCTTCGATAATTTTTTAAAAGAAGATTTTATGACGAGGCTTTTTTTAAAGTTTTTCTATTATTTTCTTATAAATAATTAGCATGTTTTATTTAACAAGATGTATAGATTTTTGTAATGCTTTACTTATATTTTTCTTAATATAACATTTTGTTTCCTTATCTAATCTAAGTTTGTCCAGTTAATCGTAGTTGGCGGATCCTTTAGGGTGCCTAATTCTTTTCCTTTAGGATATGTAAAACCCTTACCTAGAATCTTTTAAGTTGCGTAGATAAAAAATAAAGTCCTTATTTTATTTTAGTCGTGTAGTTTACAATAGGTGTCCTAATTCACCATATAGCTAATTAGCTGGAGACTTCCTTAATTTAATTAGAAGTTTTCCAATATGTTGTACCTCGATTCTACCCGTGTTAAAATAGGGTACGACACCAATTAGTGAAATGAATCCAAGTGTATATCATCTTCAACTACATCTTGAAGAGCAACAATTTGTTTCATTCTAAAGTACAAATAATATTAAAAAAATTGTAGATAATCTCATGATTAAAAGACAATGTTAACTGATTTCTTTTTAATAAATCAATTAAATAAAAATGCTATGGAATTGAATTTTTTCTATCATTTTCAAAACATTTTGTTTGATCAACACAGATAAAATATGGACACGTCATAAACAAAGTCAAGTTATTGGTCATGTTGCGACATGTCATCCAACCGATAGAGAAAGATACTATCTTAGTGTACGTTTAATGAATGTAAGAGGATCAAAATCATATAAAGATTTATGAACTGAAAATAAATTACTTTACAACTCATTTAAAGAAGTGGCAGAAAAAAAGGACTATTACTTTGAGAAAATGATTTAATAGAAAGCATGTCTGAAGCTGCAAGTTATTAAATATGTTATATGTAGTTTTGATGATGAGCAGCTAAACTACAAGGGACCAGGTCCATGGATGTGCAAGGAACAATACAGTTGGCATGCGTTGTCTGTACAGTTTTGTCCTCTTGTGTAACAAACTTTCAGGTGCTATTTTGTACTGATTATAATAACTGGTCCAATGATATTTCAGACCTAATCATCACTCATCTATAAAAGGAAAGAGACACTTCTTCATCAAATGAGGTTTTGTAAATTCAAGAGAGGAAGAGAGATGGAAGCAAAAACTCTACTTCTCAAGTTCTTAGCTATTTATGTAAGCTTAAATTGAAATTGTTCTTGAGTTAGTGCTGATTTGTAACAAAACTACTCATGTTATAAGAGTAGTGTTTTTTTTTTTGTGAGTAAAGAGTGATTAGGTATAGTTTCTTAAGTGTGAGGCTGATTAGAGTTAATCAGCATAGAGTGTCCTTGGTAGAGTTGCCAAGATGAGTTAGTAATAAATTTATTACAAGTGAAAGGAGCCTAGAGGTAGGCTCAAGTCTAGACTGTAATCAGGAGGTTGATTATAGTGAATTTATTTGGTGCTTGTGATGGCAAGCCGTAGTTTTTCCCTTTCTAAGTTTCCACAAAAAAATATTGTGTTTTTATTCTTCCTGTACTGTCTTTAGTTTTTCTGCACTCTAATGTTTAATTGCTTGTGATTGACTCTGTGGGACCTGATTTCATACTGTATGGTGCAACCCCCAAGGGTTCCAATAATTGGTATCAGAGTCATGTCACTTTAAAAGATTCACACCTAGAGTGTCTTGGTCAACATGGCTGCTCCACCTAACCTGGAAGAAGGGTAGTCAACCACTAGACCACCTACATTTAATAGATAGTATTATGGGTGGTGGAAAATCAGGATGTTTGTTTACATTATGGCCGAGTATAGTGAACTTATGGATATAATTCTTGTTGGTCCTCATTTTCCAATTAGAGAATTCAAAGAAGGAGAAATGACAAGAATAGTAGTAAAAAGCAGGATGAGTATGATGAAGAAGATAGAAGGAAGATTAAGAAAAACTACATGGCCAAGAAATTATTAGTCTGTGGAATAGGGCTTGATGAATATAACAGGATCTCAACTTATGAAAATGCCAAGGAGATTTGGGATTGCTTGAGGACTGCACATGAAGGTACTACTGATGTGAAAGATTCAAAAATAGACATGCTGACTACTTAGTATAAAACCTTCACCATGAAATAAGAAGAAACTATCCAAGAAATGCATACAATATTCACTTCAATCATAAATGAGCTTCATTGCTTACGAGAGGTCATTTCATTGTATAAGCAAGTAAGAAAGATTCTTGATGTTCTTTCTAAATCCTGGTAAAGCAAAGTAGATGATGTAACTGAAGCTAGAAATTTGAAGACCCTCACTATGGATAAACTAATAGGAAATCTAAAAATCCATGATCTCAAAAAAACAACAAGAGCTAGAGAAGAAGGAAGTTAAAAGAGAAAAATTCCTGGCATTGAAGGATCCAAAATATGATCTAAATGAAGTTAACACTGATGCCGCTTACCTGAAAAAAATAATTGTTGAAGCTGTGAGAAAAATGGTTAGTTCCAGAGAAGTGGAAGCAGCAGCAGGAAAGAAGCCACTGTGGAAGTTTGTAACAAATGTGGAAGTCCTGAGCACTTCATTAAAGATTGTCCAATTCAAAAATTAGACTATCAGGAATATCTCAAGACTGGTGGTGACAAAGAAAAGAATAGGGATCAAATCCATGTAATATCAAGCAAAAAGGCTGCAACTGATTATGCAGTAAGGCAAGCCCTAGCAAGGTAGGAAGACTCCTTTAGTGAATCTGAGGAAGATGAGAAGCAGGAAGATGTTTCCATGCTAGCAGTGGAGGATAAAAAAGTGCCCTTTGATTCTTTAATTTGCTTTTGTGGAAAACACTGAAGATGAAGAAGAAAATGAGGTAACACTTTCTAATATTAAAGAAAACTTTAAGCATTACTCTGCTAGAAAAATAAAAAGGCTTGTCAGTGTATTGATTGATTCTATGTGTGAAATGACAAATGAGAAAATTGCATTGGAAGAAAGGTAGAAATTCAAGAGTTTGGAATTGATAGATTTGACTCTCTAGATATCTGAAACTGAGCAACAAGTTGCTAAACTCAAATTTAAAAATCTGGGCTTGGTAAGTCAACTGGAGAAAGTAAATGCTTCTAAAAGTAAAGTGAAGAAAGAATGATCAAAGTCTCAGATTGATCTTGAAGAAAAATTGGAGGATTCCTAAAAACATCTTATGTCTGTACTCCAGAAGAATGAGGAATTGGAAGAGGACCTGGTCCGTCTGAAGGAAGAACTTTAAAAATCCCTACAATGGACTACATCCTCTCAGATCTTTTTTAACTTAACTAGTTAAGGTGCTAATAATGGGAAGGGTCTTGGTTATCAAGAAGGAATCCAACTTTACGGGTCTCAAAGCAAGGTTCCTCATGATGCTAAGAAAAAAGTCCACAAACCTCTACATACTCATTGTGGAAGAGATGGATGCATAAAGAAAAATTGTGTGAGTTGGATAAGAGCTAAAATGAATAGTTCCAAGTATATTCAGCAAGGGAATGCACACTCTATGGGTTTTAAGATGAAAAAATTATGAAAAGAAACTCTCTACCTAGATGAGCCAAAAGGGATTTGATTATACCATTGTCCTCTTACTGGGAACTCAAAATCAAGTGGGTTACCGAATTCAACTTGTGATCATGGATCGAGGAATGAGAAAGGGGATTGTAGTCAAAAATGGTTTATTGATAAATGCAGAAAGTTTATCTCTGGAAGATCTGACTAACCTTTCTCTCAGAACACTTCAAGTGAAAGTGTCACATATTGAAATAGTTGATTTTAAAGGACCTGGTCCTTGGCATACCAAGCTAAAATTCTCAAGGTAAGAAACGGAAGGAGCTCTTGATCTATTGGCAGTAAAGTCTCAGAAATTGAAGAATTCATTCATAATGATGATGAAAGGCTGAAAGGTGCATATGAGAGTGATATTAATTCTGAATGCCAAGTTTAGGATCTACTTCTCAGACCTATTTTCAGAATAAGTCGTGGTGTCATGTGGTGTAATGAATCTAACAAGCTGGTGATTGGATTTATTAGATTATCTAGACCTACTATCAAGTGAATTAGTGTCTCTTCAAAAAATTAGGTATGTTTAGAAGGCAGGTATCCTTGGTAAACTAAGTAAATGTTGGTCTAACTCAGTACCATACCCTTACAGGTATACACCCATGGGAAAAACTTTAGAGGTGGAGAAATGTGATAAGCACAAATTTGGAGATTTACTCAAACTAGAAAGGGACCTGGTCCCATCTCTCGGGTTAGTATCTTGTATGTGCAAATTTTGTATGTTCTATTAAGAAAAAATCGCGTCCTTCCTGTCCTTGTGTCAGAACAAAGTTGTATTCTAAGAGTGAAGGTGAGTCACCTAAAATCTATTGTTGATCATATCTTGTTTCCCCAGAAAAACTTTCCTTGTGTTCATTATTCCTTAAATCTTGCTGCACCCACTCCGCGTATCAAAAAGGGAAAAAATCCAAATTCCAAATAGCCCTTCTGAAAAAAAAACCTTCTTGATGGTTGCAGCTCTCCCAGTTTCTTTTCCTTCAAAGTATTCTAAGCTTAGGATTGTGAAAAATCCCTTTCCAAACCTTCCTGAAAAACATCCTTATTCTTCTTCTCTTCCAAAGACTAACCCCTTCATCACGCAATCTGCTGATGAACAACCATCCCTGAATCTTTAAAATTGGTCTGATAATGTTGTAATGGATGAAACCTGGGTTGATAAAAATATCATCTTGCTTTCAAATAGCCCAATAAAGAGCTTAGTTAATCACAAGAAAATTGAGGTCAGTAAAACATCGAAAAATTTTGGAAAATGGTCTAGAAGCTTTACTGAGAAGCAGTTGACTCTTGAGGGACCTAGTCATAAGAAGAGAAAATTAATTGAAAGAAATTTGTGATCACTTATACTAGAAGAAAGAATGGGGAGGAAAATGAGGTTGTATCCAAGGAAGAAAGAAACAGGCTCTTGAAGAATCAAAAGGTGTTAACTGGAAGGATTTCTTTTCAAATATGATAACAGAACCTGGTATGGTTGAATTAGTTGAGCTGGTTAAACATCAAGGTTAGATGAATCTCATATAAGGACCTATTCCCATTGTTTTTTATGATATAGTCAAGGAATTCAAGTTCATTTTGGAATTCTCAAAAGATGAGATGAATTTGACTGCACAGGTCTAAGAAAAGAAAATTAAGCTGAATGATTAAACACTGGGAATAATTTTGGAAGTTCCTATGTATAGGGTAAGAACTATCTCCAAACAGCTGCCTTCAATAGCATTCTTCTTAGCAAATGCATCCTAAATCAAAGAAAAATCTGTGGCTGCAGTGAATAGGAAATCACTCAAGAGTGAGTTTCAATTGGTCTTTGACTTTGTAAACAAGGTGATTCTGCCTAGGTCACCAAAGAAAAATATTGCCTCATCCATTGATTTGTATGTAATGGAATGCCTGAGTAGCTTTGATTTTATTACTCTACCAGCATTGATAATAGAACACATTTACAAAGTGGTTCTTGGAAAGTATGGTATGCCTTATGGATATTGATTGAACGAGGTATTGCCCAATTTGGTATTAATTGTGAGAATAGAACCCAAGGGATCGTTCTTCAAATGCTTTGCACAAAGACATTGGTCAAGATTGAAATGTCAAATCAGGTAGCATTTTATCAAAGGGAGCTCAGCAAAGAAATAGAGGAACTAAAAGGCAATTCATCTGCCAAGGATGAAGAAATTAGCAAGCTTAAGGAGATAATTTAGCATCTGTCCAAAAGAAACCCATGTGACAATGAAATGCTTTGAACTGAGAATGTTAAACTGAAGAAGAGGGTGTCAATCTTAACTTATGAGGTCCTTAGTTCAAACGCAGAGATAAGGCATCTCAACAATAACCTGACCCTACTCCTTCAAACTATTTTCCTCAATCCTTCACTTGTTAATCCTTATTGATTCTTGTGGATTTTCTCCTCGAAACATTTAATTTATGCACTGCAATGATTCTTATCTTACTTATTAATGAATCTTTTATTTATGTGATACATTTGTTCTCCTTAAATTGCTAAGCTATTCTTTATGTTAGTGTTGCCCTAGAGACCATGAGCTAACTAACTTGTGCTTACTATTACTCTTGGTTTACTGTTCTCACTTTTCAATGATGCCAAAAAGAGGAATACTCACTAATCTCATGAGAAGGAAGGGATCTCAAGGGAGGAAACCTGGAAAGTGTTAATAAACAAAGGTAAGGTTGCAGATAAGTATATATGTTGACAAGGAAAGAAATGATGTGATGAGCTACAGTGAAGGTATGCAGGCATAATGACAGGGGGAAATATGCAAATGCACTAAATGAGTTATATTGCGTAAAGAAACTAATTGAAGGTTGTTAGGAAATTGACAACAAGGGACCAGGTCCCTGTGTCTCATAATGGTAATGGAGGAAGCATGATGATAGGGAGAATATTCATCTTCAGTTGATAATCACACTGATTAAATGTGATGAATGCGCATTGATGCTCAAAACTGTATGGTTGGTTTGTCATCGGCAAATAAAGGGGAAATTGCTATATGTAGTTTTGATGATGAGCAGCTAAACTACAGGGGAACAGGTCCCTGGATGTGCAAGGAACAGTACATCTGGCACGCGTTGTCTACACAGTTTTGTCCTCTTGTGTAACAAACTTGCAGGTGATATTTTGTACAGATTAGGACAGCTAGTCCAATGATATTTCGGCACTAATCATCACTTATCTATAAAAGGAAAAAAATATTTTTTCATCAAATGAGGTTTTGCAAATTTAAGAGAGAAAGAGAGATACAAGCAAAAGCTCAACTGCTCAAGTTCTTAGCTATTTATGTGAGCTTAAATAGAAATTATTCTTGAGTTAGTACTGATTTGTAACTGAACTACTCATGCTATAAGAGTAGTGTTTTTCTCTGTAAGTAGAGGGTGCTTAGGTAAGTTGCCTAAGTGTGAGGCCGATTAGAGTTAATCAGCGTAGAGAGTCCTTGATAGAGTTGCCAAGATGAGCTTGTAGTAAAGTTATTACAAGCAAAAGGATCCTAGAGGGAGGCAGAAATCTAGACTGCAGTCTCGAAGTTGATTATAGTGGATTTCTAAGGTGCTTGTGAGGGCAAGCCGTGTTTTTTTCCTTCATCGATTTTCACGTAAAACTCTTGTGTTTTTACACTTTCTATACTGTCTTTAGTTTTTTTGCACTCTATTGTTTGATTGCCTGTGATTAACTCTGGGGACCTGGTCCCTCACTGTGTGGTGCAACCCCTAAGGGTTCCAACAAAATGCCCTCCAATTTTAGGAAGTTATTTGCTATGTTGTTGATCTATTGTAATCCAACTAATTTCAGGGAATAATGGGAAAGATTTGAAGACCTAATGTCCGAAGATTTCAAAATGTTATCAAGCATGAGCATAAGAGAAATCCGCTACAAAATTTTAAACCAAATTAATGATATTCTTCACTGAATATGAAAATTTTCAAAAGAAAGAGACACATACAATATTACGAATGCCATAAATACCTATTCATTAGTACTACCTACGATGTAATTCTTTCAATTTACAAATAAATTTTCATTCCGATACCACAACAACTTAGGTTATTGGAACTTTTATCCTTATAGCTTTTATGTTGGTTTTTTTTTTAGATAAAAAAGTCTTATCATATTCTGTATTGAATGAAATTCCAACACATCCTTCAAGGGTAATAACTAGATGTAGATCGTGGATAGAAAAAAAATTTATTTTACACTCAGATTTTGAACTTCTAAACTAATTTAATAAATTGATCCTCCATATACTATCACACTCACAAAAATTGGGAGAAGTAACACATATTATTTGATAATAGGTGAAAGTACTATAAATGACAATAATTAACAACTCAAAATATGTAAAACTATATGTAAAAAATTCGGTTGACTCCCTAAATTCCAGTAGTATCACATAAATTGAGACAGAGAGAGTAGCATATATCATCTGAAAATTATATAAAAATATTATAAATTACAATAATTAACAATTTAAAATATTTAAAGATTATACAAACATTTGAATGTAAAGAGTATTGTATACAATTAAAAACATAAATTACATCAGTGGCACATAAATTCAAACTGTAAAAGTAACATGTATTGTCTAAAAATTTATATAAAAAGTATTGTATACAATTAAAAACTTAAAATATTTTAAAATTGTACAAAAATTTTTGATTGACTCTATAACATTATATGTATCATATAAGTTGAGACAGAAAAATAACGTATGCACGGGCTCTTGTCTCTCTGCTGCCTGTTTTAAGCTACTTATAATATTAGTAATAATTTTCTATTTTTATTTATTATATATTTAAAAATTATTGTAAATCATAATAATTAACAATTTTATATATTTGAAAAATATAAAAAAAGCATTGACTCTCGAAATTGTATCAGCCATATAAATTGAGACACAAAAAGTAACATATATGATTTAAAAATAACATAAAAAATATCATAAATTATAATAATTAATAATTTAAAATAATCTCAAAATATAAAAAATTTGATTGATTCTCTATATACTATCGCAATCACATAAATTGAAATAGGAGTACAAATATTATTTGAAAATAGTATAAAGTACTCTAAATCACAATAATATATTAACAATTCAAAATATGAAAACTATATATAAAAAAAATTGGTTGACTCTCTAAACTCCATCAGTGTCACATAAATTAAAACAGAAAGAGTAGCATAAATTATCTGAAAATTATGTAAAAATACTATAAAATATAGTAATTAACAACTTAAAAAATTTATAGATCATCAAAACATCTACAAATTATATAGAAAATTTGGTTGACTCTCTAAATTACACCAGTGGCATATAAATTCAAATAATGAACATAACATGTATTGTCTAAAAATTATATAGTAAATATTGTATATCATTAAGAATCTAAAATATTTAAGGACCACACAAAAAATTTAATTGACTCTCTAAAATTTATTTGTATCATATAAAATGAGATAAAAAAGTAACACATGTTGGACCCATGCTTGCACAAGCTCTTCTGTCGTGTGTGTGTGTGTGTGTATATATATATATATAATGACAAAATAATCTAGTGAACCCTTATACTTATCCAAGGAGTTTGTAAAGTGAACACCTCTACTTAGCTTTTTGTCATATGAATCCTTTAATTCAATAAAACTCAGCATTTTAAACTCTTTTGACGCATATGTACAAAAGTTTTTTAAGTATTTGGACCCGATAAATTTGTTTTGAAGAGAAATTCATGCTCCTTGTAGGAATTCATGATTTGGATATAAGCAATTGAAGGGTAAATTGGTTTATTCAGTTCATGAAATGGATAATTCGATATCGAATAAGTATAAGGAGAGTAAAAGTCGTTAATTTTTTGGATTTGTTAAAGATATTTAAAATTAAAAATTAAAAATTTATTATATTTGTGTGTATTTAAATGTATAGTTGAAAATTTAAATTATTGGAGAGAAATAATTCTTTCTCCATAAAAATTGCTTCTTGATACAACAACTGAACAAAGATTCAACCTTTTTTCTGTTTTCTAAAATGGGTGTTGAACATCAAAAAAATATTTTGGTGACTGGAGGAGCTGATTTCATTGGAACACACATTGTGGTGCTACTACTGAATGAAGGGTGTTGAACATCAACAATCTTTTTCTGGAAAAAAAAATGATGTGTACGAAAGAGAGAATTTTGTATGTTTATAGACTTGACTAGTTCACAAGAATTATTCCTTGAGTTCTATTTGGTAAATTCTCTTTTTTGTACTTCGTGAGTATTCTTTTGATCAAAACAACAATCTTTTCTTGAAAAAAAAAAAAAGGGTATGTGTGTGTTTGTGGGTGAGTTGGGGGATGAAAGAAAAATGAATTTTGATCATGAATTTGTGATTAAAATTTTTCTATAATTTGTAAGAATTATTTATTTAATCAAATTTATTTTAATATTTAATTTTTTATGTGACATTAAAAAATAACATAAAATTTAATACAATATTTAAAAATGACATGGATGCTGACGTGGAGGCGGTTGTATTACACACATTGAAATAGGATTTAAAATATTAAATTTTACTGAGTTGAGAGGTTCAGATGACAAAAGAGTAAGTAAAAATATTCACTTTATAAACTCGAATAAGTACAAGGATTCACTGAATCATTTCGCATACATATATAAAAGAGTTGACTCTTTGGAGCTTAGATATGTAATATATGCTTATTCAAATGATTTCAAGAAATAACATTACCTCCGTAACATTCTAGAAATATTAATTAGTATATCCAAACTCATCAAAATAGCATAGGAAGAAGTCAAAGATGATTAGCAAGATAATACCAAAGATATAAAATAATAGCTACTAGGAAAATAATATAGTTTTAAGCAGTTGGTATCTCACCTTACCACAACTGGATACATCACATAGATACCTTTAACCAATATAAAATAATAACAATAAAGACTTTCCATAGCCACGTAAATAATTTTCTCTCTTTCATGATATATAAAACACAATATTGACATGCTAAAGGCCTAGACTCAGCTAGGTTTTTTGTTGCTTAAAAGCCATGTAATATGTAATATTTTATTTGCATGACGTTATGAAAGATTATCTTTCTATCTTATGCTGATAAAGTGTTGTAAGCTCAAATTAAAGGAATAATAATATTGAAACGTATTGTAGGTAAGAAATTTAAAGACGAAAGATAAGAGTGGCTAGTAACAACGATATAAGTATATACTAGACATAATGTTATGAACCAAATTGACTCTTTAAGAGCACATGAGCTAGAAATGGTGAATGTAATCATTCCAATTAGGATAATTGAGCCGAGTAAAATGTTGGAGGATTTTATTTGGGATCCTAGTACAAATATCAACTAATTAAAAAGGACTAGGAGTGAGAAAGTAGCGGATTATGCAAAATGTTGAGTAAAGAATTTAGTTTCTCTCATTTTTCTTCGTAGAGTCTAAGTTTTTCATCCACATTCTTATTTCTATCATGTAGTTACTTATAATTTCAATATTTCTCATTGTAATTCAGTATGTTGAGTATTAAGATTAAGATTCTAAAACTATAATTATATTCTCGTTCTTATTGATATAGTGAAGAGTTAATACCTTCTTGATTCTGTAAGATACCATTTTATTTTAAAATAAAATACAAATTGCTGGTGAAATTATGATAAAATTACAACTGAAAAGAAAATAAATGAAGAAAATAGAAGAATCTTCTTCTTGGTTGAGGCGTTGATATCTCGCTTTCTTTAAGGAGATTCAAGTCCACTGCAACAAATGTTTTCACCGGTCCAACAGTAATCTTCTTGATTTGTCCTCTCCAAGATACAACAGTCTTCTCAGAAAGAACAACTCAATAACTCTGGACAAGAGTTGACTTCAAAGCTCCACAAAAAGAACACCTTCGTTCAACTAATAAACTCTCTTTTTTACTATGTAAAACCACCTTTATTTATAGGAAAGGAAGTCTTCCATGCAATGAATAAGAATGAATGAGGGATAGTAAAGATGGAATATCAATAGCTCATTAGGTTACAAGAGTTACAGCACATAAAGAGTAGGAAAATGAAGGAATAAAGAGAGCGAAGTTACATGAATCTCAAAAAAAAAAAAATGATAGGTCAAATTCAGCCACCATAACCAAGAATCAAAAGAACTAAATGAATAAAATGAAAAATGATGTCATGCAGGTGCATCCAGGGACGACTCAAGAACGTCGGGTGCCTAAAGCAAAGCTCTATTAAAAGATTTTAAATTTCGTTGATATTTTATGTAAATTTGGACATAAAATCTTCAATTTTTCGAAATAAAAAATATTATATAAGTCTATTTACATATACTATATAAATAGTTTATATATTTAAAAACTATACATAAAATAGTATCTATTTAGTTAACAACTCAAAATATTTAAAAAAATTATGCTCAACGAATAATTGTTGACTCTCCACATAGTAACTAAGATATATATAATTTAAAATGAAAGTAGTATTATTAGAATATAAATTAACTATCCTTAACTATCAATCACATTCACTAAGTTACTTTTTATATAAAAATCTTGTACTTGTCTATCATGATTTTTTTTAATAAAAGACAATACTTTTCAATCTTTTAAAAAATAATTTATCTTAAATTCATTTATCTAGAGATGACTTATACCACGCAAATACTTATGACTTAGTTCTGATCTTTATTTCAAAATTTTTTTTTTTTTATTTCTTAAATTCTGTATCAAATCAAACTGTATCACATACAATAATTAAAAAAACTAAAAATTATATAAATACACAACTTATGTTTCTAATATTACAAAAAATCCCAACTCCCTAAACGTATTACAAAAATCCCAACATATACACAGAATGTTATGTATATGTCGGCTATTTTATGTATATTAATGGGAAGAGAAAGTAAAGTAATTTAAAAAATTGGAGAGAGTGTAATTACTATCAAAAGAGTTGATATTTATGTTAGTTATACTTATTTCAAAAGAGTTGGTATCAAATCAAACTGTATCACGTACAATAATTAAAAAAAATGAGGCCTTAACATTTTTTTAGGGCCTCAAGCCATTGCTTCACTTGCTTTGGCCTTGAGCCGGCTCTGCGTGCATGCCTTTACATGAGCAGTAACTCCACAATTTTTAATACATTATATGCCACTTAATACCCTAAATAGTATTGAACATTATCCAAAGAGGATAATGTCACTTAATTTCATAAATAGTATTGAACATTATGCAAAGAGGAAACAGCGATGGATAGAGTAAATAGAATGCAAACTGTTAATGTTTGGTTGCTGATAATGATCCAAAAATAATTGCATTAAAATATTTTTAAAAATTAATATTAAATTCTTAATTAACCCACACAAATAAAAATATATATTTCCTTTGAAATGGACAAAATACTACCTAATACATATAGCAATTAGTAAAATTAATTATGTAATTATTTTTGAAGTTTGAACAAGTATTTGGTTAATTAGCCAATCATCCCACGTAACTTTGCCAAATAATTAGTCAATCCATCTTAAGATGATATAACTCCCTTCGATTATTTATGCATTCAAAATTATATACTTTCCCTCATTTAAAAAAGAATGATCTATTTTAATTTGACACAGAGTTTAATAAAATAAAGAAAACTTTTAAACCTATGCCCAATCAATACCACTAACATTGGTAAATGGTAAAATAGTAAAATTCATCATTCAATTTATAATTTCTTAATCATCATGTAAAATGAAATGTGTCCAGCTAAAATGTGATGTAGCGAGTAGTATTTAACACTTAGGATAAAATAAACAAAACAGACAAATTATCCGTAAATTTTTCAGACTAAACAAGTATTGTTTTATATCTATTTTAGTATATTGAACAAATATTGTTGGAAGGGATGATCAGTAATATTAAAATACTAATGTTGCCTCGAATTCACTACTTGAGTACTTCCTCCGTCCAGTTTTACTTGTCACAATTTGACTTGATATATTAATCAAGAAAAATAATTAATAACTTTAGAGAAAAAAAAAACAATTAATACTAAGGGTAAAAAGAAAAAAAAGAAATTGTCTTTTCTTAATACGTCAAAAATGGTAAGTAAAAAAAATACAATTAAAAAATTTGTGACAAGTAAAACTTAACGGAGGAAGTAATTGTTAAATCAAAACTCTTAGAATTGACTTATTTATTAAAAAAATATTAACTAAATGCTTATTTTATCAAATTAGCCTTATTAATTATACTTTGAAAGTATGAATACGAGTATATATATACTTTATGTAGTCATTTAATAATAGAGGTAATTTTGAGAAAACATGATAAAATTTTCTAGATTTCATAAATGAGATAACTAAATTGAAATAAATATTTATAGCAAGAGGAATAATTATTCTGAAATGGAGGGAGTAATAAATGCATTGAAATCTTACCATAAATAGAGCCCAATGATGCATCACTTTATTCATCCTTCAATTTCAAGTATCATAACAAGGCTTGGGTTAGCAAAACAAGAATGGGTTCCAACGCATTTCTGTTTCTTGGCCTGCTTTTGGCTATTTTTATAATAAGTTCTCAAGTTTTAGCTAGTGAGAATGGTAAGATCATTTTCTCCTTTTATTCTTTGTCTCTTTGAAAATTTTGAATATCTTATCTACTATTTTTTTTTGTAGAAAAATTATTGGTGCACTAAAATAAGTATCTTAAAATTCTTTTAACCGAAATTTATTGGAAACAATTTCTCTGCCTCATAAAGATAAGGAAAGATTTGCGTATCTTCTATCCCTCCCTTAGACCTCCTCTTGTAGAATTACACTAAATATGTTGTTACTATTAAAACAAGTACCTTAAGTTCTTTTGAACCGAGGTCTATCACAAATAATCTCTCTATCTAGTTTGTAAAATATGTGAACATCCTACCTCCCTTGATCTTACTTGTAGGATGATATGTTTGTTGTTAAAACAAGTACCTTTAAGTTCCATGCTTGCATGCACTAATACTAATTTGATCATGACGACTCTTACCAAGATTTTCATTTCATGTGCCCTAATTCTATCAAATATATATACTTACTGTTACAATACATATATATACTTACTGTTACAATACATATATATAATTGTGCATGTATCATGAAAAACAGTACATAAGTCAGTGATTTAACTTATATTACACTATCTAACAACGCAAAGCGTTTAAAATACATATCTATATCAATATAAAGAACTTTCATATTATAAGTAGAAAAAATTTATCTGAAGCTCAGTAAATTGCTTTACTGAATAATTCAGAACCCACAAATTTAAAATTTTGACTCTGTCTCTGCTTATCTTTTCTTCAACCTTACATGAAGACCACTATGGTGGTGGATATCATGGTGGAGGACACCATGGTGGTGGACATGGTGGATACCCCGGTGGTGGACACCATGGTGGTGGACATGGTGGATACCCTGGTGGAGGACACCCTTGAAGACATGGATAGTTAAAACTTTCGTGTGGACAGTTCTATGTAATATATAGTAATGCTCTTTCTACTTTAGAGCAATTAAAATTTTTGTGTGGGCAGTTATGTAATATATAATAATGCTCTTTCTACTCTAGAGCAATTAAAACTTTTGTGTGGACAGTTATATGTAATATATAGTAATGCCCTTTCCACTTTAGAGCTTACTATATAATTAGTATGAAGTACTACTATGAATAAAAGCCATGCATCTTGTGTTGTAATGATTGTTTCACAATGGAATTATAATAGTTTTCCTTAGTTTAATTTAAGTTTCCGTCTCATTTCCTAAACTCTTTCCCTTCTCTCTATTTTTTCATGAAACATGATTAGGGAAAAAAAAAAATTTAACTCAATATCGAAGAGGTAATGGTCATAAACACATAAAGCGTTCCGATTTTTTGAGTTTCATATTTGAACTATATCTGAGTGTCGGAGTTTTCTATTGTAAGACCCCGCAAAATCCTAGTCGTTTCAGTCCTTTATAGCATTCCAAAAGAGGTCCCAGTCCCCCAGACTTAAAAAACTTCAGTTAAATGTTGGACTTAGTCATTTCTAAAGCCCTCAAACTTTGATGAATTTATTTTCGCCGACCTTCCCGACATCGGAAAGTTAGTTTTCAAGTTAATTCATGATCGGGAAAGTCAATAGTACATCTCGGGTGAGTTTCAAAATTTTCGGACAAGAGTAAGGGCGTGTTTATTGAAACTCCAAAATAGAGGCTCAGGACGATTACCCCGTGGCGCTAGAGCCTTGGCCAGATCTAATCCGTGTAATTTCTGCAGTTTTGTTTCGTGTTTTTAAGGGCAAATAAATCATTTTTCCTTCACCCAGTAGGTCCATAACACGGGATTAAAGCCCAAAATAGCATAATTGCTCATCTTTTCCACAAATCCACTCAAGAACAAAACCGTAGGTTCATCAAATTCAAGTCTAAGCTTCAAGAAATCTCCCACAATCTTCACGAAATCAACAATCAAGAGGTATGTTAGGTGTTCATCCTTGGGTTTTCTTCCACCTTTGGAGTTCAAGAATCTTTTTTAAAACTTGAATTACGATTTCCATGTTATGAATTGAATTATTCTCATGTCTGTGTTGTTGTATGGGTTTCGATTCAAGATTTAATTATAAGTTTCGTGAACATATATATGATAGCATGTATGTAGTTTGATGTAATTCCTGTGTTAAAACCTTTGAAATTGTAAGTTTATATTGTATTCATGATTCTTATGCATTGTTCATTAACATGTGCATTAATTATGCTCCCTAAGTGTTTGATAGAATGTCCATGAGAATTGAATAGTGTATTCATGGCATGTTATCATGTGTTCTTATTCATGTACAAGTTCATGACCTCCAAGTGTTTGACAAAATGTCTCAGTTATTGAATTGTGAACAATTGACTATTGTTGTACTTTCAAGATTGGTTATGTTTCATTATTGATGCTATCCAGTCTGAGGATTAGTTATTACTCGAAATCTAGCTGTTTACTTATTGCAGTCGTTATAAAATAGTCCCAGTAAAGGTCAAGAACCGTAGTACTCAGTTAGTGACAAAACTCATTGAACTCAGTCCAATTCAATCAGTCAACACGAGTAGTGCCAGTTCAGTCAAGCCTAGTATACTCTAGTGATTAGTTCATTATCGATTCAGTTGGGAGTATGATTTAGCACCGAGCGAACCCAGAGATGGGATCATTCCTGTCAGCAGAGGGTTTGACCCTTAGTAGAAGTCCCTGTGTTACAGAACTACATAGCCAACGTAGGGTAAGGCGTCCTCCTACCAGATTAGGGTTGATGCAATCATAAATATATATTTTTCATGAGTCTTCCTACTAGATTAGGGTTGACCCAGTATTGTTAGTATCTCGTGACAAGATGCTAACACCCTTCCAACTGAGGTCACTAGTTGGACCCCAAATCAGTTTATACCGGGGTATGTCGGTTAGATGAACAATCCTACAGTTACAGTTTTAGTATTCAGTAATCAGTAAAGAACTCAGACAGTTCTACAGAACCATGGCTATCAGTTATCAGTTACTTAGCCATCAGAATTCAGTACTTCAATACCGATATAAACTTTCAGTTATCAGTATTCAGTTTTCAGAACTCAGTACTTCAGTTTCCGTGTAATTCAGATAGACATTATATACGCAGTATTACATATTCAGCATGTTCAGTAGTTACAGTTTTGCATGTACTCTCATCCAGCTACTTCATGATGTTCATTCAGTCAGTTATCATCTTATGCATATGAACCCAGGTATATTAGCCTACCTCACTTAGCATACCAGTATATTTTAGTTAGCTCAGTAGTTAGTTCAGCCGGATTTAGTTGGGGATTTGTCCCGTCAACTCCATATTTAGACAGATAAAGGCTTTCAGACTAGCACAGTCAGATATTCAGTTTTTCAGATGTTATTATTAGTTACACTTAGTTATTATTTCAGTATTTTGAGAACCTTATGGCACTTTCAGTTATATTTCCGCATATGATTTCAGTTTTATTATTCAGTGCTCACAGCAGGTACCAGTCATGGGTTAGCTTATGGTACTTCGGGATTGTAAGCACCGTGTGATGCTCAGGGTGTAGTTTCGGATCGTTACACCTATGTATGAACTATTACTGACTATTTATCAAATCACACATCAACTATTAATGGCGGAGTCAGGATTTTCACTAAGGGGGTTCAGAATTAATTACATGCGAACAAATCGAAGGGGGTTCAACATCTACTATAATACACATAAAAACTAATTTTAACCATGTATAAATAATATAATTTTCTACCGAAGGGGGTTCGGATGAACCCCTCGCCAAAGGATAGCTCTTCCCTTGTCAACGATAGTTGTTTCATTTTTCTACCTGAATGATAGTGATATTTCAGGTAGAAAAAGTGCACAATTGATAATTGATGTGTATTTTGATAAATAGTTGGCGACAACTCAGGCATGAAACTCGCACGCATGATAATCGAAATATGAAACTCGAAAAACACAATAATTTAGATAAGATTTTGACTCTTCACTCAATATCAAATAGCATAATTTAAAGAAGAGTACGCATTATATTACTTAAATCTCTTTAAAAATAATAAGTCGCTCAAAGAAATTTTCGCCGATTGGCCCCTTGTCTTTCAGTAAATTAAACTTTAAAAAAGTTATATTCCTTTGCAATTGACTTGACCAGAAATTAGAGCTAACTGGTTGTTAAAACTTATCCTACAGAAAGCTTTAGCTCATTTAGTCTAATTTCGTTATATTAAATTAGTAAAGTGGGGTTTTATCTTTTAAGAGGTTCCACAATAAGACCAAAGTTTATAATTTGAAGTCTTTGGTTGTTTAAATTGGCATATCTCTCTCAGGTCTACTTGATATGAACTCAAATTCAAAACATATGATTAAGCATCGATTGAGGAGTTCCAACCATTTATAGGGGCAAATTCATCGGAACTCGATATCTTTGGCGTAAGAGCCTCAAATTATGTATATGTGTTAAAAAATTACTCTACTAAACAAGTATGAAGAATCGTTTACATTCGGTAAATGAAATGAGTTGTGATACAATCTTGAACCAAAAATGCGCAGAGTAAAGCTTGAATATTGAAAAGTAATAAAAACTTCCACTTAAATAGATGAACCGAAAATTGCATCAAATAGTATTTTTACAAAAAAGGCGACCAATGTAACAAAATAAAATGCACTCTTTTGATAATGTATAATTATACAACAACAACACATCCAGCATAATTTCATAAATTAGGTGTGAGAAAGGTTATATGTACGCATCCTTGCTCCGACCTTGTAAATATAGAGAGGTTATTTCAATACGAGTAAAGCATATCAACATCAAGTATTGAAATAAAATACAATTAGTGAAGCAATCATGCCAAAAATAACGCGAAAGAGAATAGTGACAACTACAGATAATACAATAACCAAAAGAAAGGAAATAACAAGTAATAATAGAATCGATTGATAGGACAGTAATAATAATAACAGAAACTAAACGACACTCAATTTTCTACTAACCTTCTGCCTTAATACTCAACCTCCATACCTCTTATTATTTTACTGTATGTCTGGTTAAAGCAAGTCTTCCATCTTTTTGACCCCAAAAAAAAAGGCCTTCATGATATCTTTTTTTTTTCTTGGAGAAATAGAATTCAAAGCAAGTCCTCAACATTTTCCCACTTTTTCCTGATTGTTGCATGAAGCATAATTGAAGTCTATAAATAGAGGAGAAATGCATGTCTTTTCACATCACAACAACGAAAAAAAAAAATTGAAATTCCATATAGTTTAATTTGCTAATCAAAATGGTTTCCAAAAATAATATTTTTGTTTTCCTTTCTTTGGTTATTCTACTAATAATATCCTCACAAATTGTTGCTAGGGAGATAAATTCTGAGGCACCTGCTCCACTGACCCAAGGTTTATTTATTCCCTACATCTATTTATTATTTTCAAATTTAAGAAAGTTACTAAATATTATATGTTCAAATATTTTATAGTTGTTACACAGCTTTAATATTTTTTAATTTCGTTATAAATTCTTGATTCTGCCACTGATTAATACGACATTCTATACATAATATTTTTGATGCAGCAATGATGAATGGAAACAACACTATTGAAGCTAAGGGAGTGTTTTTCCATGGGCACCATTTACTGAGAAATCTTGGTAGAATTTTCAGAATTGGCCAAGTTATATATTGTTACTATTGCAATAGTTGCTATGGCCTTTGTGGCTATTGTTGTGTCTAAAACTTGGATCAGAAATCGGCGGCCTCCTCTTTAACCACGCTACTATGGCCTATGGGGGAGGCGCTTTCTGAAAATACCTTTTTAAATCTATACGAAGGTCGATAATTAAGTCGTATGTTCTTGCATTGTTGTGAGAATAAAGGAAAGTTATGAATACAGTCCCTACTAATCACTTTCCTCTAGTAAAATTACTCTTTTAGTTTGTGTAATTGGTGCAACTTGTAAAATACAAAAATTTGTTTGGCTCAACTCAAAATACAAAATTTTTATATTCACTGCTGTGAAATATATCTTACCACCAATCTCCATCAGGTTATTATGTCTTTAAACAATCGCCATCAGGTTTGTCACACCCCTTTTTCGTACTCCAAAGAAGATTATGATTTTAAGTTCGAAAGAGTTTTATTAATTAAAGTGACAAAAGAAAGCGATTGTTTCGAAAAAGGATTATTTACATTTTTTTTATTCAGAGTCACCATTTGACATAATCCGGTGTGCCAAGTCACCTTTGAAAGATCCTTTTCAAAATGATTTGACTCTTTAAAACTGATTTGTGAACAGAGATCCTGGTTAAGGAATTCTGTTGACTGAGGGGAAGGTGTTAGGCACCCCCTCGATCCCGTGGTTCGACCACGGTCGCTTGGTAGAATGAATCGGCTAATTTGACACTACGATGTACAAACCACACAAAAACACGTAAAACAATCAAACAAACAAACAAAACAAAACGAATAAAAATATAGTGTCCAGTCTGAGTTATACAGTCCTGAAATAGAAAAATATGGAAATGTAAATCGTATTCTAAACTAATCCTAGACTAAGCTCCAATGCCTCACCCGATGCCTCGGGCCTTCATCACGAACGTCCTCCGAGTACAAAATACTTTGGGGTATTCCCCGGATAAAATAATACAAGTACCTCGGGGCATTCCCCGGCCAAATGAGTACAATTGAATCAAGTACAATAAACTAGAAAATATTCACCACACATTCAAATTTTCAACATTCAACGATATCCCTAAATTCGCCTACCCAAACCTAGCTTTGCCTATTAAGCTCTCGGCCTAAAATATGCTCCTATCGAGTTCACAAACATTCTGAATTAAACAAAACCACAATAAACAAAAATTAAAATAAATTCACTCTTTTTATCAATTTCTCAATTCCACCCAAACAACCAATTTCAATTCTCAAACGAGATACCATTTCACCAAACCATAATCAAGCAAACCAACCATGAGTCAAAATAAACACGCATTCATCACCAATAATGACCCAATAACACAATATTCAATCCAACACCAAATATAATAAACAATGAAATAAAAAGAGAAAGAGAGTAGAATTGGACCTCAATTTGAAACTTTTAAACTCAATGTTATTCGAATAAAGAGAGTCCGCACCCAGAAACCTCAAGCCGAACCTTAACATCAACAATCCAACTCGACAAATAATGATCCGTTCATCGTCACTTTTCACGGCGTTACTGTTCACCGGTACTGTTCATCGGTTACTGTTCACTGGTACTGTTCACCAAATCTTTTTTTTGTCGTCATTCTCTCATTCTCTCCCTCGTTTTTTATTCTTGTGAGGAAGATCGATGGGTGGAGAATTGTTGTTGTGTGTGTGTGGATTGTTATCTAGCTCTCCAAGAAGGAAGAAAAATGGAGGACTTTTTTTTTTTATGGAGAAGATTATTTTGTGATTGTTGTTATTGTGGAGAAGATCATGATCAAAGAATGAGCCCCCTTTTCCCCTTTTAGAATTTTCCTTTTATATTTTTATTTGTTTTTCTTTTTCTTTATTTATTATCCTATGTGGAAGCATATAATTGGTGTCTTGTGGGAATAAGTGTGTGGCATGTGGAAAGATGAGGGTGGCGTATGAAAAAGTGAGTAGGGTGTGTGCCTTTTCCATGTATCCAATGAAAAATGGAAAGTGAGGTGTTGAGGTGGCATAGTGAGGTGACAAAGATGCTATGTATTTAATTATTTTCAATTCTTTTTTTTGGGGAGAAATTATCAATCAAACAAAAGCATGGTAAGGTGAATAAAATAAAAATAAAATTAAAAAAAATAAAATAAAATTAAAAATGATTAAAATATTTTTAGAAAAGGACAAAATTACGTGTCTACATCATCATGCCCCCTTTGGATGTAAACACATGGTGTTTTCATACAAAGTAGTAGACAACGAGACAGAATTTTGTCCTGGCCTTTATTCAAAAGCACGAAGCACGAGGAAGGAGGGAAACCAGGTCTTGACTTAGGACATCCTACCTATCCAAGTTATGAGGGAATCGAGTGACAGTTATCTCAAAGGATTGGAAGAAGATGGACTCTGCCAAGTTGAAGAGTCGAGTGAGGTCCCATCGAGGTTCCAGTCCGCGGCTCTGTTATTACATAAAAAAAATAAAAATTACAAGTTAAAAACATAAATGAAATTACAAAATTCTATCTACGCTGCTTCTGTTGGACTCTTGACTTGAGTTTCATCATCTTATTCTTCAGGCGGGCTCCTGATTTGAAATTTCTTCAACTTGTTGCTTGGTTTTCAATTTTATCACCCTGTTCTCCAGACAGGCTCCTGACTTGCTATTTTCGATCTGTTGACTTTCATTTTCTTCACTTTGTTACTTGACTTTCAACTTCTTCACCTTGTTTCTTGACTTTCCATTTATTCGCCCTGTGCTTCGGGCGGGCTCCTAAAATCACATCAAAACTAGAAAGAAAATTATCCCAAACAAAATTATTGTAAAGAGAAAATCGTTTGCCAAAAAAGTAAAGTTCTTTATTTTTTTATTGCCCCAGTGTACCATCAGAAGACTTTTGAGAAAGTCAGATCATACTACTTGCATGTTGCAATAATGAATCAAGACTCTGACCAAGAAATACATCTCTTGAGAGTAAAATTGAATGATCAAGACTAGGAAGTGCGTCTCCTAAGAATTAAAGTGAGGAATTCTGACTAGAAAGTGCGTCTTCTAGAGATAGAAGTTTAAATTTAAAAGTGTGTCACCTGACAAATGAGAACTAACAAGGAAGTGCGTCTCATAAGGATTAAGTACAATGACTCAACTAGAAAGAGCATTTTCTAGAAATCAAGGAGAATGACTCGACTAAAAGGTATTCCGTATAAGAATCAAGGGGGATGACTCGACTAAAATGTACGTCTTCTAGGGGTCAAGGAGAATGACTCGACTAAAAGGTACGTCTTATAGGAATCAAAAGGAGATGACTCGTCTAAAAGGTACATCTTATAGGAATCAAGGGGGATGACTCGACTAAAAGGTATGCCTTATAGGAATCAAGGGAGTTGACTCGACTAAAAGGTACGTCTTTTAGGGGTTAAGGGGAATGACTCGACTAAAAGGTACGTCTTATAGGAATCAAAGGGGATGGCTCGACTAAAAGGTACGTCTTATAGAGGTCAAAGGGAATGACTCAACTAAAAGGTACGTCTTCTAGGGGTCAAGGGAAATGACTCGACTAAAAGGTACGTCTTATAGGAGTCAAAGGGAATGACTCAACTAAAAAGTATGTCTTATAGGAATCAAAGGGAATGACTCGACTAAAAGATACGTTTTATAGGGGTCAAGGGGAATGACTCGACTAAAAGGTACGTCTTATAGAAAGCAAGGGGGATGACTCGACTAAAAGGTACGTCTTATAGGGGTCAAAGGGAATGACTCGACCAAAAGGTACGTCTTCTAGGGGTCAAGGGAAATGACTCAACTAAAAGGTACATCTTCTAGTAATCAAGAGAGTTGACTCGACCAAAAAGGTACCTTTTCTAGGGGTCAAGGGGAATGACTCGACTAAAAGGTACGTCTTATAGGAATCAAAGGGAATCACTCGACTAAAAGGTATGCCTTATAGGAATCAAAGGGACTCACTCGAATAAAAGGTGCGTCTTATAGAAATCGAAGGGAATGACTCAACTAAAAGGTACGTCTTCTAGGAGTGAAGGTTCAATTTAAGAAGTGTATCATCCAGCAAATAAAAACTGAAATCCCTGGACAAGAAAGTGTGTCTCCGAGGGATATAAGATGATGAATTCTTATCATGATTTAATTATCAAACCAGTGCAGCAACATTGCTTCCTGCATTTATAAAAGTGAGAAATTACGGGCCTTGATGTTTAGGCTTTGAAATCCTTGATTTGAAGGTAACATGTGTTCTTGTTTCATACAAAGAAAGGTTGTGAGTTTAAAAACATGGTGGTTGGTTTGTGGCTTTGGCTTTCGTGGAAAACGCTCTTGCCGTCATCACATTTAATCTTGCTTCTAACCATTAGCCTGTGTCATTGACTTGCTGCTTCATTGACTAAACTCAGATTATTAAGAGTGACTGAGACAAACACAACATCTCTGCTTTGCCATGCTTCTCAGATAGACCCCTTGGAACCTTGGTATTTCATGAGTTCCCAAACTTACTTGTTGACAAAACTTTCTGCTTGCCTCATTTTGTCTCACAATCATGTCTCTTTCATGCGTTGGCCTTTTTGCCTTGCTTTGTACAATTGAAGAAGCTGGTAGCCAGTTTTGAAATCTTTTCTCACTTTTTTTGACATAGACTTGACTCAAAGATAAGAGAAAAATGACAATGATTTTATTTGGATAACTAACTCAAGAAAAATAAAAATATAACTATAGAAAAGAAAGAAATGATAATGAATGTCCCCATTGAAAAAGATGAAAGAAAAGTTTATCTGAAAATGACAGTCAACTCTAATGATTATGACATGCATATCGTATTAAACTGCCTGATCTTTCTATCCAAAACTCTCACAAATTATTGTTGAGTTAATGACCTTGAAACTGAGTTGCTTCCTTAAGTCAATTGCATTTAAGACCTCATTCGGTTAGTGGCGCCTTGAAGGGTTTTCTCCAACAAGCTTCTCTCATTTTCTTTTCCTTAACTCACCATTGCCTTATGGTGCCGGTGAGGGTTTTCACCAATAAGGCTCTATAATTTTTATTTCTCTCAACTTACCATCATCTTACGGTGCCCGAAAGGGTTTTCACTAATAAGACTCTCTCATTTTGATCTCTCTCAACTTACACCATTGAGACTCTTTTTTTTTTATTTCTCTTTTGATTTCCTATGCTGAGGAAGACGAGCAGTTCCCAAAATGCATCATCATATGCATTTCATTCTTAGCCTTAACATTCTCAAAGATTGATCTGAAGGTCTTTCTTTGGTTGTAGCTTGGCTTTTGGATAATGTTATAAATAAAGGATGGCATAAGGCCCAAATGATACTTAAAGTGGGGTAGGACTTACAACTTTTGAAATTGACTCAAACATATGAGGATTAACTCATGCCCCAGTTTCTTTTGACTGGGCAATTCTAAACTTTATTTAGTTGGACCGAGCCCTAAGTAGGGCAGCCTACGTATCTCACCCTCGAGAGAGGAGAATCAGGTCATGCGTAGTTCTGACAGCTTGTTCTTTCACTTGATTCTATTTTTTTCTTTTGTTGACTCTTTTTATCTTTGGGACTTTTCTGACTTTATTTTTCTTGACACTCATCTTTTCTTTCTTTTTCAAAATTTTGTTGACTCTATCTTGATTCCAAAAGAGGGGTATGAAAGAAAATAACACTAAGGCCCAAATGGGGTAAACAAAGGATGACACAATGTTTGGATAGAGAATGAAATGTCTTCATCATATCAATTCTTGAAAATGCTAGTACATAGCATGCAATGCGAAAGTGCACGATCAAGATCACTTATGAAATGTGTTACAACACTAACTTGCCCCGAGCATGTGTGCCACCTCTTTTTCTACACTTGCCCAACATACAACTCCATTTTGTTGTACATTTCTCATGCTGAAGGACTCATGACTTCGTGGAGCTAATTTTCTTCCTGTTCCTTTTGACATAGGATCACACATTCACTACTTGACCTAATTGAGATATGTCTTTCAATTGATGACCAAGTTATTCTCATAATTCTCAAAATAATAGCCTTAATTTTCAAAGAAGGTTTCAACTTGATCACTAAATGCCCCAGCACTCTATCTATTTTCTCAGATGCTCTCTTTTTCTAACTTTAACCCTTTGATTCAATGTTCATGCTTAAACTGCATGTTAAGATCTGGCTGTAAATTTTACTAGCATGTCATATCACTAGAGTCAACATAAAATGTACTATGTAAAAAAAAACAAACAAACAACACATATTTAAAACACAAAGAAAAATGGGACACTTTATTTAATAAAAATGAAAGATAGAAGGGTTTGAAAATAACGACAAAGGGACAAAAAAAGATAGATCCCAAACTACAACCCTAAAATAATTCAGATAACAGAGAATAAAACAAAACAAACTACCAGACCTCTTCCTAGTAAGGAGAGGGGTGACTTCTCAATTGCTCAGCCTGACATCTTAGCCACTAGTTTGCATATCAGCATGACTAGAGCTTTCCTCACTGTCAATGTTTTGCACCATAATTGATTTATTTTGAATCATCTTTTCAATTTCTCTTTTCAAAGCACGACAATCTTCAATATTGTGACCCTGAACATCAGAATGATATGCACTTCATACATTAGGATCAAAACTTCTTGAATATGGGTCAGGAGTATACCCAAGGAGAGGAGTGATTATGCCCTGCTGTACCAATCTCTGGAATAAAGTAGCATAGGATTTCCCAATAGGAGTGAAATTATCTTTTTCTTTCCTCCTCTTTGCGAACTCTGGCCTCGGATGAAACTTGGATTTTGAGGTTCCTTGGTTAATTTGTGGGGGTCGAGGACGACGTTGAGGGACAGGTGCATGTCATTGTGGATAAGAAGATGAATGAGTATACAATTGTGCATTGTTCAAAGGATATTGAGGAAGTGGAATGGGATTTCTTGGATTTTAGAGAAAGAAACCTTGTTGCAAGTGGTTATGTGGATCTAATATGTAAGCTCGGGATTGAGGCTGATAGTATTGGTGGGTTAGACCTCTCAAACTCTGCTTTGGCCCTGGCATGACAATAGATATGTTTTCCTTTTTCTTTCCTTCAGTTTCCCTTGGTTGATTACAATGTCGTCCCAAATGTTTCACAGAATCCTTCTGTCCATCAAGCTCCCCAAATTTTGATGTCTCAAAGTTGGGAGGAAGATTAACACTTGAAGACATGCCCCAGTTTTTATATGAAACATCTTCATAGCCCATAAGTCCAATGGAATTTTTCATATCATTTTTTATACTCTTAACTTTCCCAACCACTTTTTCTAGCTCTTCTAGCATGCTAGGTTTCTTAGTAAGAAATTTTGGCGGTCCACTTAATTTAACGATAGGCTCAAGAGTATAACAATGATCATCAAGAGTATTGAACGTGGATTCACTAGCGGACTGGGGAAGCACAAACGTTATATTGACAGCCAAAGTGGAAGCCTTAGTAGAAGGTTGAGCAATAAAAGCTAAGACGGTATGTGGTGCTGTGAATGTGGTAGACTTATATTAAGGAGCTAAAGAAAGAGTGGTGGAAGTATTGAGGTGCATTTTAGGTGGAATGGATTCTGAGGCATGTTGTGGTGCATCAACAACAGTAGGAAGCTGACTTTGCGATTTTGGTGGAAGACTCAAGGTATTTGCAGGGTCAAAAGTGGGGAACGGAGATGGAGGAACCCCACTGGCCCAAGCTCGGGACATTTCTATCATTTGTTGTCTCAGTCTCAAATTCTCTTCCTTTAAACTCTCAATTTTCTGACTCTTTGTTTCATCCATGATGCCACTCTCTATATCCTTGTTAGACACAACTAATCCTTCCTTGTATTTGGTGTGATATGGAAGACCAGCCAGGAAGCCACAAACCAACCGCCTTAAACTTACTGAACAAGAGGCAACAAATATGTTAGAGTTCAACATTTTTTCAAAACCTCTTATTATTTTTTTTATTTTTATTTTTTTTGAAAAGATCACCGAACCCAAGAAGGGCGCCTACGTATCTCACTCTCGAGAGAGGAGAATCAGGTGTACGTAGTTTGTGAAGTCGTGCCAAAATGGCCAATTGAACTCTTTGTTTTTTTTTCTTTTTCTCGAAACTTTAAGAAGAAAAGAAAATAACAATTTGTCAAAAGAATTGACAAAAATATTTTTGAATTTTTCAGCTTTAACATCCCTATACAAAGTGAAATCTATGATTACCAAAGAAAATCTTTTTGGGTTTTCAGTTTTAAATTTCATATGAAAATAGAACTTGAACTTATTAAAGAAAAATCTTTTTGTAGTTTTCTTTTAGAGATGTATATGAAACACCTACTCTAAGTGAAGAGTGAAGAAAATCTTTTTGAATTATTCTTAAATACGATCCCCGAACCAATAATAGGTTGCCTACGTATCTCATATCCTGAAAGAGGAGAATCAGGTGTGCGCAGTTCGTTCGGATTGGACAATTAAGGATTAAATGACAAACTAAACCCTGAATTGAGAGACACGACTAAAGACAGATGATGAAAATAAAATCTTTTTTGGGTTTTTAATTAGATACTTCACATAAAACTGGCATCAACAGCTATGAAAGAAAAAATTCTTTTTGGTATTTTTGTTATATGAAATGTACAAAACTTCTACCATTTGTTTTGAATTTTCCTTTTATAAAAAGCTCCTAAAAATGTTTTTTTTTTTTTGGCATTTTTGAATCATAAATTCATGCTAAAGGAGATAAAGGAAAAATCTTTTTGAGGTTTTTTTTTTTTGAGTGAATGCGTGAGAAAGGTAAGAAAATCTTTTTGAATTTTTGGATTGTGAAAAATAAAAGCCATAAAGAACTCTAAAAAAAACTGTGAAACTCTCTTCTTCTTTTTTTCTTCTTTCTTCTTTTATTTTTTATTTTTTTCGATTTTTCCATGCCTACACACCTTTTTTTTAATTCTAGCACATGCTTTCCTTAAAATGAGTCTATCAAATGACCACGTTACCTTCAAAGATGTAATATTTAGCACGTAGGGATGCTTTAGAGGTGATTCTCTTACAAAGGGCCGTGTGGGCCCCGCTAGGTCTCAATATGATGCACATAAGAATGACCTAAAGGCTGACCTACGTTGTGATTTACTAACAAGGCCGTTCGGGGGAGCATATGGTCGATAGTGGCTGCTTTGTTTTCCACATACTCCATACATCCAACGGCTCCCCCCCTAAAATAAGGGTGACTCAACTAGAGTTTGTGCGCACGACGTGTACTCCGAGACTTGTTGCCTAAAGAATTGACTCGGGTTATGCAAATGATGCCATATATAAAGCGGTAACACATAAAGAAAAACTGTAAACAAAGAGCACAAAAACATACAACAGTGATAACAATAACACAAACAATAATCAAAACAATGTTTATACACCCATAATGCCGAACAAAGTCGATACGACTCCAAAAATAAGCTCAAATTCTAAAAAGTCCCCAGCAGAGGCACCAAATCTGTCACACCCCTTTTTCGTACTCCAAAGAAGATTATGATTTTAAGTTCGAAAGCCTTTTATTAATTAAAGTGACAAGAATGCGATTGTTTCAAAAAAGGATTATTTACATTTTTTTTTATTCAGAGTCACCATTTGACATAATCCGGTATGCCAAGTCACCTTTGAAAGATCCTTTTCAAAACGATTTGACTCTTTAAAATTGGTTTGCGAACAGAGATCCTGGTTAAGGAATTCTGTTGACTGAGGGGAAGGTGTTAGGCACCCCTCGATCCCGTGGTTCGACCATGGTCGCTTGGTAGAATGAATCGGCTAATTTAACACTACGATGTACAAACCACACAAAAACACATAAAACAATCAAAAAAACAAACAAAACAAAACGAATAAAAATATGGTGTCCAGTCCGAGTTATACAGTCCTGAAATAGAAAAATATGGAAATGTAAATCGTATTCTAAACTAATCCTAGACTAAGCTCTAATGCCTCACCCGATGCCTCGGGCCTTTATCACGAACGTCCTTCGAGTACAAAATACTTTGGGGTATTCCCCGAATAAAATAATTCAAGTACCTCGGGGCATTCCCCGTCCAAATGAGTATAATTGAATCAAGTACGATAAACTAGAAAATATTCACCACAGAGTCAAATTTTCAACATTCAACGATATCCCTAAATTCGCCTACCCAAACCTAGCTTTTCCTATTAAGCTCTCGACCTAAAATATGCTCCTATCAAGTTCACAAATATTCTGAACTAAACAAAACAACAATAAACAAAAATTAAAATTAATTCACCCTTTTTATCAATTTCTCAATTTCACCCCAAACAACCATTTCAATTCTCAAACGAGTTACCATTTCACCAAACCTTAATCAAGCAAATCAACCATGAGTCAAAATAAACACGCATTCATCACCAACAAGGACCCAATAACACAATATTCAATCCAACACAAAATATAATAAACAATGAAATAAAAAGAGAAAAAGAGTAGAATTGGACCTCAATTTGAAGCTTTTAAACTCAATGTTATTCGAATAAAGAGAGTCCGCACCCGGAAACCTCGAGCCGAGCCTTTACACCAATAATCTAACTCAACAAATAATGATCCGTTCACCGTCACTTTTCACGCTGTTACTGTTCATGGCTTCACTGTTCACTGGTATTGTTCATCGGTACTGCTCATCTGTTACTATTCACTGATACTGTTCACCAAATCTTTTTTTCGCGATTATCTCTTTCTCTCCCTCAATTTTTGTTCTTGTGAGGAAGATCGATGGGTGGAGAATTGTTGTTGTGTGTGTGTGGATTATTATCTTGCTCTCTAAGATGGAAGAAAAATGAAAGGTTTTTTTTATGGGGAAGATTATTTTGTGATTGTTGTTATTGTGGAGAAGATCATGATCAAAGAATGAGCCCTCCCTTTTCCCCTTTTAAAATTTTTCTTTTATATTTTTTTTGTTTTTTTTTCTTTATTTATTATCCTATGTGGAAGCATATAATTGGTGGCTTGTGGGAATAAGTGTGTGACATGTGAAAAAGTTAGTGTGGCATGTGGAGAGATGAAGGTGACATGTGGAAAAGTGAGTAGGGCGTGTGCCTTTTTCATGTATCCAATGAAAAATGAAAAGTAAGGTGTTGAGGTGGCATAGTGAGGTGACAAAGATGCTATGTATTTATTTATTTTCAATTCTTTTTTTGGGGGAGAAATTATCAATTAAACAAAAGTATGGTAAGATGAATAAAATAAAAATAAAAATTAAAAAAATAAAATAAAATAAAAAATAATTAAAATATTTTTGGAAAAGGACAAAATTACGTGTCTACAAGGTTATTATTGTAAAATAACAGCAATGACTTTTCATAACCAAGTAAATAATATATATGGGTGGCTTACAGCAGGAGAAGATTGTCCTGCCAGCTTAGCTACTTTTAATATATTATTATTATTATTATTCATTTTAATTTATTCAACTTATTTTTTATTTTTTATGAATTTAAAAATTACATAAATTTTTTTTTTATAAATTACAATAATTAATGATTTAAGATATTTGAAGGACATAAAAAAGATGATTGACTCTCGAAATTCCATCAACCACATAAATTGGGACAGGAGAAATAAAATATATTATTAATAAATAATACAAAAAATATCATAAATTGCAATAATTAACAACATCAAATAGTATTTTATTTTTCTCATTTTAATTTGCTTATCTTATTTTAAATTTGTCATGTATTTAAAACTTATATAAAAATTTTAATAAATTACAACAATTAACAATTTAAGATATTTGAAGTACATCAAAAAGATGACTGACTCTCGAAATTCCATCAGCCACATAAATTGGGACAAGAGAAGTAATATATATTATTTAAAAATAACATAAAAAATATCATAAATCGCAATAATGAACAACTTAAAATATTATTTTTATTTTCTCCATTTTAATTTGTTTGTCTTATTTTATATTTTTTATTTATTTAAAAATTACATAAAAATTTCAATAAATTACAACAATTAACGATTTAAGATATTTGAAGGACATAAAGATGATTGACTCTCAAAATTCCATCAGCCACATAAATTGGGACAGAAGAAGTAACATATATTATTTAAAAATAACGTAAGAAATATCATAAATCACAATAATTAACAACTTAAAATATCATTGACATATAAAAAATTTGATTGATCCTCCATATACTATCACACTCACATAAATTAGGAGAAGTAACACATATTATTTGAAAATAGGTGAAAGTACTATAAATGGCAATAATTAACAATTCAAAATATGTAAAACTATATGTAAAAAATTTGGTTGACTCCCTAAATTTCAGTAGTATCACATAAATTGAGACAGAGAAATTAGCATATATCATCTGAAAATTATGTAAAAATATCATAAATTGCAATAATTGAAAACTTAAAATATTTAAAGACTATACAAACATCTAAATGTATAGAAAAAATTGATTGACCCTCTAAATTACATCAGTGGCACATAAATTCAAACTATAAAAGTAACATGTATTGTCTAAAAAGTTATATAAAAAGTATTGTATACAATTAAAAACTTAAAATATTTTAAAATCGTACAAAAAATTTTGATTGACTCTCTAACATTATATGTATCATATAAGTTGAGACAGAAAAATAACGTATGCATGGGCTCTTGTGTCTTTGCTGCCTGTTTTAAGCTACTTATAATATTTGTAATAATTTTCTATTTTAATTTATTTATCTTTTTTTATTTACTATAAATTTAAAATTATTGTAAATCAGAATAATTAACAATTTAATATATTTGAAGAACATAAAAAAATTATTGACTCTCAAAATTGTATCAGCCATATAAATTGGGACATAGAAATTAACATATATGATTTAAAAATAACATAAAAAATATCATAATTTATAATAATTAATAATTTAAAATAATATCGACATATAAAAAAATTGATTGATTCTATATATACTATCACAATCACATAAATTGAAATAGGAGTACAAATATTATTTAAAAATAGTATGAAGTACTCTAAATCACAATAATAAATTAACAACTCAAAATATGAAAACTATATATAAAAAAAATTGGTTGACTCTCTAAACTCCATCAGTGTCACATAAATTGAAACAAAAAGAGTAGCATATATTATCTGAAAATTATGTAAAAATACTATAAAATATAGTAATTAACAACTTAAAAAATTTATAGATCATAAAAACATCTACAAATTATATAAAAAATTTGGTTGACTCTCTAAATTACACCAGTGGCACATAAATTCAACTAATGAACATAACATGTATTGTCTAAAAATTATATAATAAATATTGTATATCATTAAAAATTTAAAATATTTAAGGACCACACAAAATTGACTCTCTAAAATTTATCAGTATCATATAAAATGAGATAAAAAAGTAACACATGTTGGGCCCATGCTTGCACAAGCTCTTCTGTCTACTGTGTGTGTATATATATAGTGGCGAAATAATTTAGTGAACCCTTATACTTATCCAAGGAGTTTGTAAAGTGAACACCTCTACTTAACTTTTTGTCATCTGCACCCTTTAACCATTAAAACTCAACATTTTAAACTCTTTTGACGCATATGTACATAAGTTTTTAAAGTATTTTCGATAAATTCGTTTTGAAGAGAAATTCATGCTCCTTGTAGGAATTTATGAATTGGGTATAAGCAATTGAAGGGTAAATTGGTTTATTCAGTTCATAAAATAGATAATTCAATATCGAATAAGTATAAGCACAGTAAAAGTAGTGATTTTTGAGGAATTGTTAAAGATATTTAAAATTTAAAATTTAAAATATATTATGTTTGTGTGTATTTAAATGTATAGTTGAAAATTTAAATTATTAGAGAGAAATTATTATTTCTCCATAAAAATTGCTTCTTAATACAACAACTGAGCAAAGATTCAACCTTTTTTCTGTTTTCTAAAAAAGATGTGGAACATCAAGAAAATATTTTGATGACTGAAGGAGCTGATTTCGTTGGAACATTCATATTGTGGTGCTACTACTAAATGAAGGGTGTTGAACATCAACAATCTTTTTCTGAAAAAAAATGATGTGCGTGTGAGAGAGAATTTTGTATATATATGGATTTGGCTAGTTCACAAGAATTATTCCTTGAGTTCTATTTGGTAAGTTCTCTTTTTTGTATTTCCTAATTATTCTTTTGATCGAAGCAACAAACTTTTCTTGAAAAAAAGAGTATGTGTGTGTTTGTGGGTGGGTTGGGGGATTAAAGAAAAATGAATTCTGATCCTGAATTTGTGATTAATTTTTTTTTATAATTTATAAAAATTATTTATTTAATGTCACACCCCTTTTTACGTACTCCAAAAGATTTATGTTTTAAGTCTCGAAAGGGTTTTTATTATTAAAGTGACAAAGATGAAAGTTTGTTTCGAAAAAGGACTATTTATATTTTTTATTCAGAGTCGCCACTTGGCATAATCTGGTGTGCCAAGTCACCATTAGAAAGTCCTTTTCAAAACCATTTGACTCTTTAAACTGGTTTGCGAACAGAGATTCTGGCTAAGGAATTCTGTTGACCGAAGGGAAGGTGTTAGGCACCCCTCGATCCCGTGGTTCCACCACGGTCACTTGGTAGAGTGTATCGACTATTTTTGGCACTAAGAAATGTATAAACCACACAAAAAAGCACACAAAATAATCAAACAAAACAAAACAATCCAAAATGTAAAGTCCAGTCCAATTATACAGTCGAAAAAAAAAAATAGAAAAAATACGAAAATATAAATCCTATTCTAAACTAAATCTAGACTAAGCTCCAATGTCTTACCCGATGCCGCGGGCCTTCATCACGATCATTTTTCGCCAACATGATACGTCGGGGCATTCCCCGGTGAATAAGTACATAAGATCTCGGGGCATTCCCCGATAATATGAATACATTTCTCAATCTTGTGCGGTAAAATAGAAAGAAACGACCACCAAATATTCACACATTCAACAAAACACCGTTCTTAAATTTTACCTACCAGACTTAGCATTTGCCTGCTAGATTTATCTAAAACATGATGTTATCAGATTTAGCAAATCCAACACCTACTTTGCGTTAAACAAACACCAATTAATCAATACAAACTAAACATCTGCATTTTATCTATTTTTTAATTCTCCCCCCAATATATCTTCAAATTGCTAATTTTAAATCTCAAATGATATGCCGTTACATCACGTCATACATAATCAATGGAATCAACAATGAATCAAAAACCACTCAATTATTCACCACCAATAAGATCAAACAATCAATTAAAGCATTCAATCCATAACATCGGGTATCGTAAACAAGGAAATAAAAGAGTAGAGATTAGAAATGGACCTCAATTCAGAACTTTCGAAGAATGTTGCTTGATAAAATAAAAAAAATACGCTTCCAAAAAACCTCAACTCAAACCTCAACAACGAACCCGACCAACTCAGAACAAATTTCTACGGGCTTGAACGGAATCGAAAGCAAATCGAAGTTTTCTTGACAGTTCTATGTCATCTTAAGCTCTAATGATGATCGAAAATGATGAAGACGTACCAGCTGTGACGTATTCCGATG
>NC_061114.1:195496233-195508990 GCF_002878395.1 Capsicum annuum
CGCTGGAACAGTAACCAACACCCAAAATTTGTGTTCTCTCTCTCTTTTCGTGTTACCCTCCTTCTTGGATCTCTCTTTGTCTTCTCTCCATTTCTCCCTCTCTCATCTCCCTACTCTCTACCCATTCTCATCTCTTCACGAACTCTACTCTGTGTGTGCGCGATGGTGAGAGAATGGTGAGAGGTTGAAGATGAGTGCTCTGTGTATTAATTGTGAGGTCTATAAAAATGGATGATGACCTCCATTTATGCAATCTGTGTCCAGTGAATAAAGTGTGTTCAATGGAATCAATGGAAGCTAGTGAGTATTTTGTATGTGGGTCTGGTGCGTGTGATGATGAAGAAGACAAGGGTCAGTAAAATGGAGTGTTCCCCCCCCCCCCCCCCGAATTGGATTGTATGTGTGGTGTATCTAACATGCTGTGTGGTATTATGTGTGGTATATGTGTGAATTGTGAGAATTTTCAATGAGTTGTGTGTATATGAGTAAAAATTGGAGGAATCCCCCTGTACAGTGAAGCCCCCCCCCCCCCCCCCGAATTGGATATGTATGTGAATATATAAAAAAAAAATGGAGGTCCCGTGTCTATTCCCTGGGTTCCAAAAAAAACGTGTAAAAAAACAAAAGGGTAGGGGGTAGGGTAGGGTAGTGGTGAGGTGGGGTAGAGTTTGTTAGGATAGGGTAGATAGGTGTTGTTTTTTTTTTTAATTGGGTGGGTTGTTAGAATATTAGGATAAAACAAAATTAGTTAGGGGATTGTTATTTTTGTTATTTGTGGAGGGATCATCACACAGGTGAGGGTACACGGTAGGGTAACATAAAATGGGTAAAAGTGAATAAAATTGAACTTTAAGAGGACGAAATCACGTGTCTACATCATGCCCCCTTTGGATGTAAACACATGGTGTTTTCATACAAAGTAGTTGACAACAAGGCGGAATTTTGTCATGACCTTTATTTAAAAACACGGAGCAAGAGGAAGGAGGAAAATCAGGTCTTGACTTAGGACATCTTACCCACCCTAGTTATGAGGGGATCAAGTGATGAGTATCTCAAAGGATTGGAAGAAAGTGGACTATACCGAGTTGGAGAGTCGAGTGAGGTTCCATCGAGGTTCCGGTCCGCGGCTTTGTCATTACATCAAAAAATGAAAATTACAAGTTAAAACATAGATGAAATTACAAAAAATCCTATCTATACAGCTTCTGTTGGCTCTTGACTCGACTTTTATCACCCTATTCTTCAGGCGAGCTCCTGACTTGCAATTTCTTTTCAACTTGTTGCTTGGCTTTCAATTGCTGTGCTTGGTTGCTTGACTTTTCGTTTCTTCATCTTATTCTCCAGGAGGGCTCCTGATTTGCTATTTCATCACTTTGTTGCTTGACTTTTCGTTTCTTCACCCTATTCTCTAGGCGGGCTCCTGACTTGCTATTTTAATCACTTTGTTGCTTGACTTTTCATTTCTTCACTCTGTTCTCCAGGCGGGCTCTTGAAACCCAAAATTAAAACTAGAACAAAAATTATCCCAAACAAAAATTATAGTAAAGTAGTATTTCATTTTTGAAAGCGTTGTCCCATATTCCAGGAGGGTCCTGAACATAAAGCAAAATCCCATTTTTCAGGAGGGTCCTGAACATAAAGCAAAATCCCATTTTTCAGGAGGGTCCTGAGCATAAAGTAAAATCCCATTTTTCAGGAGGGTCCTGAACATAAAGTAAAATCCCATTTTTCAGGAGGGTCCTGAACAGCAAGTAAAATCCCATTTTTCAGGAGGGTCCTGAACATAAAGTAAAATTCCATTTTTTTAGGAGGGTCCTGAACATAAAGTAAAATCCCATTTTTCAGGAGGCATTTTTCAGGAGGGTCCTGAACATAAAGTAAAATCCCATTTTTCAGGAGGGTCCTGAACAGAAAGTAAAATTCCATTTTTCAGGAGGGACCTGAACATTAAGTAAAATCCCATTTTTCAGGAGGGTCCTGAACAGAAAGTAAAATCCCATTTTTCAGGAGGGTCCTGAACAGTCCCATTTTTCAGGAAGGTGCTGAACAGAAAGTAAAATCCCATTTTTCAGGAGTGTCCTGAACATAAAGTAAAATCTCATTTTTCAAGAGGGTCCTGAACAGAAAGTAAAATCCTATTTTTCAGGAGGGTCCTGAACAACAAGTAAAATCCCATTTTTCAGGAAGGTTCTGAACATAAAGTAAAATCCCATGGATGTGCCTTTCCAATTATAGCTGAATTAAGTGAAACGAATTTGCCCCTATATCAACATAGAAAATTTGTCATTTAAAAACTTAGTGGTGGCGTGCAGATCTTGGCTTTTCAGGTATCTGCCCAGCACTCGTTCCTTTCATCTTTGTTCCAAATCGCTAACAGCCCTGTCTTGCCGCATCATCGATGCGGATCCAAATTGAGGGAAATGAGTTCTGACTCAACCAATGGGTTTCCATTTTACCATGCCCCTGAGGTGCACTCTTTTCCCAAATCTGAATAGTTCTACGGATCCAATAGTCTGTCGGTTGATAGACTTCCTTTACTTTATGTTGAATTACGATCATATTTCTTTCCTGTGCTGTTCCTTGGCTTTTCCTCATATAATTGGAAAGACTGGTAGTAAATTTTGAAATCTTTTCTCGCTTGTTTTGACACAGACTTGACTTAAAATGTAAAGAAATGATGGTGACTTTTATTTTGATAAATGACATAAAAAGACAAAAAGTATGAATATGTAAATGAAAGAAAAGGGCAATGCCCCATATTCAAAAAGAAAACTTATCTGAATACGACAACCAACTCCAATGAGTATGACATGCATTTTGGATTGAGCTGTCTGATCTTCCTATCCAGACTCCCCATTTTTTGTTGAGTTCGTACCTTTTGCCGCTGAACCGCTTCTTCAAATCCATTGGACTCATACATCACATTCGATTGACGACATCCTAAAAAAACTTTCGCCAACAAATCTCTTTCTTCTCACTTTTCACTTTTCTCTTGAACTCTCCATCGCCTTACGGTGTCCGTGAGGGTTTTCACCAATAAGACTCTCTCATTTTTATTTCTCTCCACTCACCATCGCCTTATGATGCCTGCAAAGGTTTTCACCAATAAGACTCTCTCATTTTCATTTTCTCTCAAGTAACCATCGCCTTATGATGCCCACAGGGGTTTTCACCAATAAGACTCTCTCATTTTTGTATTTCTTTCCTAATTTCTTATGCTGAGGGAGACAAGTGGTACTTCACAATGTATCATCATATACATTGCATGCTTAGCCTTAACATTATCAAAAATTGATCTGAAAGACTTTCTTTGGTTGTAACATGACTTTTGGTTAAGGTTAGAAAAGATGGTAAGGGGCTCAAATGATACTTGAAGTGGGGGTGGGACTTACAACTTTTGGAATCGACTCAAACAACACATTAACTCACGCCACAATTTTTGTTGATTGGGTGAATCTTAAATCTTTATTTGGTTGGACCGAGCCCGAAATAGGGCAGCCTACGTATCTCACTCCCGAGAGAGGAGAATCAGGTCGCACGTAGTTCCATTAGCTTGACCTTTGTTTTGATTTGATTTTGATATTTTTTTATTTTTGAACTCTTTTTTTTATTCTTATTTCCTCGACATTTATCTTTGACTCCATTTTGATTCCAAAAGAGGGATATGAAAGAAAATTAAAACGAAGCTCAAACGGGTAAACAAAGGATGACACAATGTTTGGATAGAAGGATAAAATGCCTTCATCATATCAATCTTCAAAAATGCAAGTACTAAACATGCAATAAAATCAACAAAGGATCAAATATCATACATAATATCTTTTGACCGCATCAGCATTGATAGTCATTTTTGTCATTTTGCCTTCAGTATCTGTCAAATATAAGGCTCCATTGGGCAACACTTTCTTCACAACAAAGGGACCTTGCTAGTTAGCGGAGAACTTGCCTTTCGCTTCAACCTGGTGAGGAAGGATACGTATCAATACCAACTGACCAACTTCAAAACTCCTGGGACGGACCTTTTTATTATACGCTCAAGCCATTCTCCTCTGATACAACTGGCCATGACACACAGACGTTAGCCTTTTTTCCTCAATCAAACTCAAATGTTCCAGTCGGGTTTTTACCCATTCATCATCATCAATCTCTACTTCTACAATGACTCGAAGAGAGGGAATTTCAACTTCTGCAGGGGTGACTGCTTCTCTCCCATACACTAATAAATATGGAGTTTCCCCTGTTGAAGTGCGAACAGTGGTGCGATAACCTAGCAATGCAAATGGCAACTTTTCATGCCACTGTCTAGACCCTTGTACCATTTTTTGCAGTATCTTTTTTATATTCTTATTGGCAGCTTCTACAGCACCATTGGCCTTTGGGCAATATGGAGTAGAATTTCGATGTGCGATCTTAAACTATTGACATACTTCTTGTATCAAATGACTATTAAGATTGACAGCATTATCTGTAATGATCACCTTAGGAATTCCAAATCTACAAATGATATTGGCATGAACAAAATCTATCACAGCCTTCTTTATCACTGACTTGAAAGTTACAGCTTCTACCCACTTTGTGAAGTAGTCAATGGCTACTAAAATGAATCTATGCCCATTTGATGCCATCGGCTCAATCGATCCAGTCACATCCATTCCCCAAGCCATGAACGGCCATGGAGAGGCAATTGCATGCAACTCAACAGGAGGAGAACGTATCAGATCACCATTTACCTGACATTGATGACACTTTTGAACAAATTGAATAGAATCCCTTTCCATAGTAAGCCAGTAATAACCTGCTCGAAGAATCTTCTTTGACAAGACATGATCATTCATGTATGACCCGCATACTCCAGATTTTATTTCAACCATGATTGCTAAGGCTTCTCTTGCATCTACACACCTTAAAAGTCCCAGATCTGGGATTCTCTTATACAAGATTCCCCCACTTAAGAAAAATTCACTAGCCAAATGCCTAATAGTCCTCTTTTGATCATTGGTGGCATATGCTGGGTATTCTCCTGACTGGATGTACCGCTTGATATCCAACAACCAAGGTTCTCCATCGAGCTCTTCTTCAACCGCATTACAGTAAGCATACTGATCACGACTCTGTATATGTACTGGATCGATATAGGCTTTGTCAGGATGTTGGTGCATTGAAGACAGAGTGGATAAAGCATCAGCAATTTCATTATGAATCCTTGGAATATGCCTAAATTTTACTAACACAAACCGTTAACATAGCTCCTGCAAGCATTGTCGATACGGGATGAGCTTCAAATCTCGTATCTCCCAATCGCCTTGAATTTGATGGATGAGCAAATTCGAATCTCCTAACACCAATAATTCTTAGACTCTCATATCAACAGCTAACCTCAAACCAAGAATGCAGGCTTCATACTCTGCCATATTGTTAGTACAGTAGAATCGAAGTTGTGCTGTTACTGGGAAATGTTGTCCCAATTCAGAGATAAGAACCGCACCTATTCCGACTCCTTTCATATTGACAGCTCCATCAAAAAATAACCTCCAACCAGGATCAGCATCTATAACGACTTCATCGACACACGACACTTCTTCGTCAGGAAAATATGTCTTTAATGGCTCATACTCTTCATCGATGGGATTCTCAGCAAGATGATCTGCTAAGGCTTGGGCTTTCATGGCGGTTCGAGTCACATTTACAATGTCGAACTCGTTAAGCAATATTTGCCACTTTGCCAATCAACCCGTCGGCATAGGCTTCTGAAAGATATACTTCAAAGGATCCATGCGGGAGATGAGATAAGTAGTATAGGATAAGAGATAATGCTTCAACTTCTGTGCTACCCAAGTTAAGGCACAACACGTCCTTTCAAGAAGAGTATACCTGGCCTCATATGCGGTGAACTTCTTGCTAAGATAATAAATAGCCTGCTTCTTTTTGCCTGTGACATCATGCTGACCCAGGACACAACCGAAAGAATTGTCCATGACTGATAAATATAAGATCAAAGGTCTACCAGGCTCCGGGGGTACCAGTACGGGCGGATTTGACAAATATCTTTTATTCGATCGAACGCTTCCTGACATTCTTCAGTCCATTTTACCATAGCACTCTTTTTTAGCAACTTGAATATAGGCTCACAAGTGGTCGTGAGTTGAGAAATAAACCTACTAATGTAGTTCAGTCTACCAAACAAACTCATCACCTCCGTTCTATTCTTGGGTGGGGGCAAATCCTGAATGGCTTTGATTTTCGAGTGATCCAATTCAATCCCCCGACGGCTGACTACAAACCCCAATAGCTTTCCCGATGGAACTCCAAATACACATTTTGCCGGGTTAAGTTTGAGATTATACCTGTGAAGCCTTTCGAAGAAATTTCTTAAATCTTTAACATGGTCGGCCTGACTTTTTGACTTAATAATCACATCATCCACGTAGACCTCAATCTCCTTATGCATCATATCATGAAATATAGTGGTCATGGCTCTCATGTACGTTGCTCTAGCATTCTTCAAACCGAACGGCATCACTTGATAACAATAAGTTCCCCATGGTGTGATAAAAGATGTCTTCTCTGCGTCTTCATCATCCATAATGATCTGGTGATATTCGGCATAGCAATCCACAAAAAAGGCAACCTCGTGTTTAGCATAGTTGTCTAATAAAATGTGGATGTTGGGCAGTGAAAAATCATCTTTCAAACTTGCTCTGTTCAAATCACGGTAATCAACACACACTCAAATTTTGCCATGTTTCTTTGGTACGGGAACAACATTAGATAACCACATGGGATATAGAGCTACTCGAATTACTTTGGCTTCAAGTTGTTTCATGATTTCCTCTTTAATTTTAATACTTACATCCGTTTTAAACTTTCTCAACTTCTGTTTGACAGGAGGGAACGCGGGATCAGTTGGCAATTTGTGAGCCACTAATTCAGTGCTTAAACTAGGCATATCATCATAAGACCATGCAAAAACATCCTTATAATCAATTAATGCTTGAATCATTCCATATTTTAGCTGTGGCAAAACATGTACACTGATTTTAGTTTCCCTAAAATCTTCTTGATCCCCTAGATTTATTGGCTTAGTCTCATTCAAATTAGAATTCGGTTTGTCTTCAAACTGTTCTAACTCTTTGCTTATTTCTTCTAGTGCTTCTTCTTCATCATATTCCCTATCCTTCTTCATTACATCTTGATTAGTTTGGATGTTAAGGTCAGGCTGAAAATTCTGCATGCATGTCATGTCATTAGAATCAGCATAAAGAGAACTGTATAAAAAAGAAAAACAAAATATATTAGACACGAAACAAAAGGGACATTGCATTTCATTAAATAAAAAGATAGAAGGGTTTAAACATAGATGCTAACATAACATAAACAAACTAAAATCCGAATTACAACCCTGAAATAACTCGGAAAAACAAAAAGAAAAAAACAAAATAAACTACCAAAACTTCCTCCTAACGGGGAGAGAAGTGACTTCCCAATTATTGAGCCGGACAGCTAGACCTATGAATTTCACGTCTGTCATACTGGTACCTTCTCCTACTTTGACCATATCAACTTCAATAAAAAGATTCTGGAAGTCATCAACCAATTCAACTTCAAATTCCACATGCTTTGTGACACCGCTCTTAACAAATGATTCACTGAGTAGTGGCATTAGGCGAGGGAGTGACCATGTTTCCTTTTTCCTTCCCTTGGCTTTCTTCAGATCTTCAGCTGTAGGCTCAAATTCCAGACCAAACATACCCACATTCTCTCAGACATATGGGATGAACGATACCGTGCAGAGACGCTCCCAAACCCTTTCCTGGCTCAAATCCAAATTTTCAAAGTTCACTCACCATCATGATAGAAGTAGAAGACAATTGTGGTCCTGGTATAACCTGTCATTCAAGGATATGATTCACTGGCACTGTATCAAAAATTTGATAGACGAATATCTCCTCTACATTATTTTCTTCAATAAGAGACAAGGGAGAATCTTCGTAGGCTGACAAATCTCTTTCACCATGAATAACTACTTCTTGCTTGTCATGCTCAAACTTAATCATTTGGTGCAGTGTAGATCCAACCGCCTTGGCCTTGTGGATCCACGGCTTTCCCAACAACAGATTGTAAGAGAAGTCTACGTTCAATACTTGAAACTCTTTGGCGAACTCAACAGGCCCTGTGGTCAACATTAGTTCTATTTCGCCAATGGAATTTGATTTTGCACCATCGAAAGCCCTAACACATACATTGTTGGGCCTGATCCTGTCAACACCAATATTCAACTTTGTCAAAGTAGAAATAGGGCAAATATTTTCACCTGAACCTCCATCAATCATAACGTGAGTGACGTAGAAATCTTCACACTTCACTGTAATGTAAAGGCCCCGGTTATGCCCTGTACCTTTAACAGGCAATTCATCGTCAGAAAAGCTGATCCGATTGACCTCAAAGATTTTTTCAACCATTTTCTCAAGCTGGTTGATTGTAATCTCCCTTGGAACATATGCTTCATTTAATACCTTCAGTAAAACATCACGATGCTCCTTGGAGTGCAACAACAAAGATAAAAGGGAAATTTGAGCAGGGGCTTTCTTTAACTGGTCTAATATTGAATACTCTGGCAACTTCATATTTTTCAAAAATTCTTCGGCTTCCTCTTCGGTGATAGGCTTTTTGATAGATGACGGTCCACTCGCCGTTGGCTTAGACTTTCTTAAGCTTTCAGGCACGAAGCATCTTTCTGACCTAGTCAAACCCCCTATCTCATCTACATCTTCCACTACTTCTTTCCCGTGATAGGTCATCACAGTCCGCCCATAATTCCAGGGAACCCTTTTCGTATCAACTATCGGAGGTTGGGTCACCGGTTTGAGGACAATAGGCGCTGCCAGTGCTCCTTTCACCGTCAAGATGGGCTGACTCAGAGCTTCAACCACTGTCAACTTAGGTTTATCCTGGCTTAAATCAACATACCTTCTGGCGCCTTGTATTGTGATTAGGGGCTTCTTTGTACTTTCTAGGGCTTTATCTTCTCTCATTCTTTCCCGGCTTAATGACATTGCTTTCAAAAACTCTGCTACATTTATCGATTTCTCCTCAATAGTCTGTATCTTGATAATAGGCTTATAACCCCTCGAAGACTCTTTCCCATCATACATCAATTCTAACATATTGGCTTCAGCATGGGTTGGCAGCGGATTCTGGTTAATGTTTGGACCCTCCGGGGCCTGGACCAGCGTTTGATTTGTGTCAATTAAATCTTGGAAAACTCTCTTTAAATGCCAGCATTTCTCGATATCATGGCCTGGCATATAAGAATAGTACGCACACCTTAAAGAATAATCGAGATTCCTCGGCGGTGGATTTGAAAGCCTTCCTTGAATTGGGCTTAAAACCTTCAACTTTCTCAACCTATCAAACAAGCTAACATATAACTCCCCAAGAGGTGTGAATTGATTTTTGACCGCCTTCTCCTTCTTATACTCGGGCCTAGGCTGAAAACTGGGTCTATAGGGGTTTTGGTAATTTGGTGGAGCAAATAGGCAATTTTGTGGAGCTTGCGCGCACCACTGCAGGTAAGAAGGGGTTTGGGCATATGGCTGTGCACCATATACTGGGTAGGAAAGTGGTGGAATAAAATATAAAGGGTTTTGTGGAGGGTAGTAATGGTGGGAAGAAATATATGGAGCTTGGGCGTAGACTTAGGCTTGGGATTGGGGATAGGGGCGAGGTGGTCTTTTGGGATAGAAATGGGTTCCAGCTACGACAGTCGCCATATCCTCTTTCTTCTTTATACCTCTAAATGCGCCAGATTCACCTTGAATCGCTTGTGTTGTGGCTTTTAATGCGGCAAAACTCACTATTCGGCCGATCTTAATTCCGTCCTCTATTATCTCCCCCATTTTGAGGACTTCCATAAAAGACTTTCCCATTGCCGGAAGTAAATGTTGAAAATAGGTCTCATCCTGCGCCTGAATGAAAACTTCTACCAACTTACTTTCTTTCATTGGAGGTTTTACCCTGGCGGCCTGTTCACGCCACCTTGTCGCGTATTCCCTAAAACCTTCAGTGCTCTTTTTCTTTATGTTGACCAAGGATTTTTCGTCCAAAATTAGTTCGATGTTATACTAAAAATGTTGAACAAATTCAGAAGCCAAATCATCCCAGCTGTTCTACTTATCGATATCTCAATCGATAAACCATTCTGAGGCCAGATCAGAAAGACTCCCGCCAAAGAAGGCCATGAGCAGTTCTTCCTTTCCTTCTGCAGCCCTCAACTGGTTGCAATAACGTCTTAAGTGTACCACGGGATCACCTTGTCCTGCATACTTCTCGAACTTAGGCATCTTAAAATCGGGGGAAAGGTTGATGTCTGGGAATATGCAAAGATCTTTATAGGAAACACTCCTATAATCTCCGATTCCTTGCAAATTCCTCCTAGCTTGTTCTAAACTTTTCAATTTTTGGGCTATGATATCCTATTCCTCTACTACGACAGGTTTCTCCGTATCCAATGGAAATGCAGGCGGCTGAGTGTACCCATACGGTTTATTCATTTGCAAAGTAGGCTCAGGGGCATAATACTGACTATCTGGATCCTTCAGTACTAGCTTACTGGCAGACCTAGGAAGCCTCATTGTGGGACGCACAGCATAAATGGGAGTTTCATGTGGTGGCGGAGCCACGAATACCGGTGTGATCGGTGGTGCAAGCTGAGCAGCGGGTCTTGATTGGGGAGCTGCCAAGGGCACACCAGAACTGCCAGGATAATAATGTCACGGAGTGAATCCTGGCGCGTGCTCAGGTGACTCAGTAGGAGCAGAGAATTGCGCCTGAGAGAGCGGTGGGCAATTAGAGATATTCCTAAAACCTTCAGGGAGCGGAGGAGAAGGCATTCCGCTGGCCCATGCCTGGTGTAAATCTATCAATTGTTTCCTGAGCCTTACTACCTCATCATTGTGTTCAGAACTTTCTTTCCTGTGATCCTGATCCGGGTCAATGAGCGAATTTTCAATGTCCCTGCTAGCCATGGCGAGCTTTGCTTTGGATCTAGTGAAGTATGGGTGACTAGCCAGAGTGCTGCGAACCTACCACGGTTATCTGAAAGAACATGCTCATCAAAGACGGCATCCGTTAGGATTAGGGCACACAACAAGCATGGGAATCACATTGGTAAAATTGTCCTAAATTCATGTTCATTTCTACCAGCTTTTGAGGGTAGCGAGGTCATTTTAACATCTTCCTGATTTTGTCTACACTTTTTTACACTTATTATTATTATTATTTTTTCGTATCCATCTCTGTTCTTTTCTTTTCTCTCGTTATTTACCTTTATTTTATCATTCTTTATGGCTTTTGTTTTTCTTTAAAAGAGGAAAAATAATGAAAAACAACGAAACAAAATGATTAGATCGAACCCAAAAGTAGGTTACCTACGTATCATGTTGTACATGAATCAAATCTTGCGTAGTTCGGGCAGCATGTGCATAAACATTACCCACTTTTTTTTTGCGAAAACGAAAATAAACAAACCAAGGAAAGACGTAACATCATAACATTTTGAAGAAAGAAAACAAAAAAAAACGTACAAAAGTTTGGGACCACTTTAAAACTAAACAACAAATACGAAACAACATTATAGATCCCTAAGACGACATAGGTGAAATTACTAATAAAGACTCTAATACCAAAAATAACTTGACTTCGACTTAAAGCAGACACCACCCTACAATGACAGACACATAAAAGACTCAAACTGAATACAGATATGAAGTGCTCTTTTAGACTGGTGCTCTGCGTGATGACCCTGGCTGATATGGACCTACCTTTGAAGTTCTCTTTCTCCCATTTAAACTTTGTAGCATATCCTGTAAAGACACCCTGATACCGGGGAAGAAGCTTCAGACCCGTATTCCTGCTTCATGAGGAGTACACTTGGAAAGATTATTCTGACACCTTTCTACCGTCTTGAACAAATCTGCTAACTGAAGCCTCAGTGTTTCCACTTTGGACCCTACACTTTCATCCTAATGGTCATCTACTATGCATTCTTCCTGTATTCTCCCTCTAAGCTGCGCTGGTAAGGGTTGACTGATACCCTGAGGGATAGATTGAAGCCAAACCCCATATCCTTGAGTGTAGCCAGGACTATCCAAACTTTCTTTGACTGTGTCCACACCCAGCTTTGTTCCATGCTTCCAAAACTGCTCATACTTGCTCTTACCTAAGGCTTGGTCCTTGAAGTACTCAACATCCTTCAGAAGATCCACTGCTGGTGGCACGTCCTGCAGCCTACCCAACTGGCGTATTACCCTAGAAGGACTGTCTGGTCTAGTGCAATTGAGCCCTAACATAACTAAAAGGAGATGCTTCTGATAACCCAACAATACTATCTTTGGGCGAAGCCACAGATAATTCCACAAAACGTTATCCCTGGTTCTTGACTTAAGAAATTCAATCCAAGCGTCGACTCCCACGGGTAACGATAATTTATCCAAACGCAACCTGGAGTCCATGGCTTTCACTTGATTGGGAATACAACGATCTAACATGTCTGGTCTAACTAAAGAAGGCGCATGTAAATGCTCCATCACCCATATCTGTAATATCAGGTTACTGCCCTCAAAAAATCTCCTTCCCCCCTTCACTTCGGTTAAAGCCTTATATATTTTTGTTAAGATCATGGGTATGAGAGTGAACCTGCCCTTTTGATTAATGCCCTTGTCATTTTGATCCCTATTTCATAAGGATCAAAATGACAAGG
>NC_061114.1:195509090-195601889 GCF_002878395.1 Capsicum annuum
CCTGGAGTCCATGGCTTTCACTTGATTGGGAATACAACGATCTAACATGTCTGGTCTAACTAAAGAAGGCGCATGTAAATGCTCCATCACCCATATCTGTAATATCAGGTTACTGCCCTCAAAAAATCTCCTTCCCCCCTTCACTTCGGTTAAAGCCTTATATATTTTTGTTAAGATCATGGGTATGAGAGTGAACCTGCCCTTTTGATTAATGCCCTTGTCATTTTGATCCTTATGAAATAGGGTCATCACCACAGATTGAAAATGGGTATTAATACGTCTTTCTTCTAGTGGAAACACTAAAGTACCTAACAAAGCGAGGGTGAAGGCTTCAAGACGTTTTCTCTCCCACTTCTCCTTAGTCACATGAAATTCATCCCAAAAGCAATCAAAACCTTCCGAGGGCCCAAATCTAGCGAACAAAAAGTCTAAGGAAACCCACGAATCACTTAAACAACCCAAATGCATACCCTTACTTTTTAAACCACAAGACTGCAAAATCTCACGCCAGTATAATTTCGTGCTCGGATCATATCCTTCTCGATATAGGGCAAATGCAACAAACCGGATATTTCTGCCAAAGTAGGAGTCATTTCACATTCCCCAAACCTGAATACCAAACTACTCGGATTCCAAAAGGTCAACAAAGCCTCTATTAAATCTGGACGAAGGGTAACATGCAGAAGTTCCGTAAGATCACCTAATATTTTAACCAGTTTCTGCTGATCAACATAGTTAAATATTTCCCACCATTTGATTAATTTTTTGGCACCTTGACAACCATCAGAACTCTAGACTTGGTGGACAAATCCATCCTGTAATAACACACAAGACGTTATCTCAAAAATTCGACAGGAGTAGAAGATTCCCAACCCTTGGGATTTTTGACGCAAACATATGTCGATGGGACAGACCACATCCATGACTCCAATTTGTCGAACAGAAGTACTGAGCGAAATTAGTCTACTTGGCAAACAACTCTAGATTACGGGGCGAGAGACCTAGGCTAATACTAATACAAAGGCCAACACAAAGAATTACCGGACCCACCGAGGGTTGCCTACGTATCCCAACCCAAGGAAAGGGAATCAGGTATGCGTAGTTCATCCAGATTGGACAATTAACGATTAACTAATAAAATGATCCTAACTTAAAAGACACCACCAAAAACAAACGAAAAAAAACTTTAGGATTTTTCGCTAGACATTTTAACTAAGACTGACACCACCAATTATGAAGAAAAAAATTTTTTTTTGGTATTTTTGTTTTTGACAAATAAGTAGAAAAGGCAAACAAACTTTTTTTTTTTTGAATTTACGGTTCTTTGAGAAGACAAATGTAAAACGTAAAATTTTTTTTTTGATTTTTTGGATCGTGAAGAACAAAAGCCATAAAGAATTCTAAAATAAACTATGACATTTCTCTTTTTTTTTTCATTCTTTCGACTCACTTTTTCTATTTTTTTCTTTTTCATTTTTGCCTACGCAGCTTACTCCTAACAATTTTATTTTTATTTTTTTTGTTATTATTTTTTTTTTTTTCAAAAATCAGTCTGTCAAATGACCACATTACCCTTAAAAATGCAATAGTTAGCACGTAGGGATGCTTTAGAGGAGAGTTTCCTACAAAGGGCCATGTGGGTCCCGCTAAGTCTCCGTATGATGCTCATAAGCATGACCTAAAGGCTGACCTACGTTGTGGTTCACTAACAAGGCTGTTCGGGGAAGCGTATGGTTGATAGTGGCTGCTTTACTTTCCACCTACTCCATAACAACGACGGCTCCCCCCTAAAATAAGGGTGACTCAACTAGAGGTTGTGTACAACACGTGTACTACAGAGTTGTTACAGAAAGAAGGCCGGGGGGTGGACCCATGAAGACAGATATAAAACGGTAATACATAGAATAAATACTATAAACAAAGAGCACGAAAACAAACAAAAGTAAAAAAAAACACCAACAATAAGCACAAACAATGCTTATACACTCGTAATGCCAAAAAAAGCCGATACAACTCAAAAATAAGCTCGAATTGTCATACTTGTGTCCCCAACAGAGTCTCCAGAGCTGTCACACCCCTTTTTACGTACTCCGAAAGATTTATGTCTTAAGTCTCGAAAGGGTTTTTATTATTAAAGTGACAAAGATGAAAGTTTGTTTCGAAAAAGGACTATTTATATTTTTTATTCAGAGTCGCCACTTGGCATAATCTGGTGTGCCAAGTCACCATTAGAAAGTCCTTTTCAAAACCATTTGACTCCTTAAACTGGTTTGCGAATAGAGATTCCGGCTAAGAAATTCTGTTGATCGAGGGGAAGGTGTTAGGCACCCCTCGATCCCGTGGTTCCACCACGATCGCTTGGTAGAGTGAATCGACTATTTTTCGCACTAAGAAATATATAAACCACATAAAAAAGCACGCAAAATAATCAAACAAAATAAAACAATCCAAAATGTAAAGTCCAGTCCAATTATGCAATCCAAAAAAAATAGAAAAAATACGAAAATATAAATCCTATTATAAACTAAATCTAGACTAAGCTCCAATGTCTTACCCGATGCCGCGGGCCTTCATCACGATCATTTTTTGCCAACATGATACATCGGGGCATTCCCCAGTGAATAAGTACATAAGATCTTGGGGAATTCCCAGATAAAATGAATACATTTCTCAATCTTGTGCGGTAAAATAGAAAGAAACGACCACCAAATATTCACACATTCAACAAAACACCGTTCTTAAATTTTACTTACCCGACTTAGCATTTTCCTACAAGATTTGATCTAAAACATTATGTTATCAGCTTTAGCAAATCCAACGCCTACTTTGCGTTAAACAAACACCAATTAATCAATACAAACTAAGCATGTGCATTTTATCCATTTTTTAATTCTCACCCCCAATATATCTTCAAATTGCTAATTTTAAATCTCAAATGATATACCGTTACATCACGTCATACATAATCAATGGAATCAACAATGGATCAAAAACCACTCAATTATTCACCACCAATAAGATCAAACAATCGATTAAAGCATTCAATCCATAACACCGGGTATCGTAAACAAGGAAATAAAAGATTATAGATTAGAAATAGACCTCAATTCAGAACTTTCGAAGAATATTGCTTGATAAAATAAAAAAAATCCGCTTCCAAAAAACCTCAACTCAAACCTCAACAACGAACCCGACCAAATCGGAACAAATTTCGACGGGCTTGAACGGAATCGAAGGCAAATCAAAGTTTGCTTGACAGTTCTATGTCATATTAAGCTCCAACGATGATCGAAAATGATGAAGACGTACCAGCTGTAACGTATTCCGATGAGTTTGAACGGATTTAGGACAACTTTGATGCGTTTTTGATGAAACTATCGCTGGAACAGTAACCAACACCCGAAATTTGTGTTCTTTCTCTCTTTTCGTGTTACCCTCCTTCTTGGATCTCTCTATCTTCTCTCTGTTTCTCCCTCTCTCGTCTCCCTACTCTCTATCCGTTCTCATCTCTTCTCAAACTCTACTGTGTGTGTGCGCGATGATGGGAGAATGGTGAGAGGTTGAAGATGAGTGCTCTGTGTATTAATTGTGAGGTCCCTAAAAATGGATGATGACCTCCATCTATGCGATCTGTGTCCAGTGAATAAAGTGTGTTCAATAGAATCAATGGAAGCTGATGAGTATTTTGTATGTGGGACTGGTGTGTGTGACGATGAAGAAGAAGGGTCAGGAAAATGGAGTGTTTCCCCCCCGAATTGGATTGTGTGTGTGGTGTATCTGATATGCTGTGTGGTATTATGTGTGGTATATGTGTGAATTGTGAGAATTTTTAATGAGTTGTGTGTATATGAGAAAAAATTGGATGAATCCCCCTGTACAGTGAAGTCTCCCCCCGAATTGGATATGTATTTGAATATATAAAAAAAAATGGAGGTCCCGTGTCCATTCCCTGGGTTTCAAAACAACGTGTAAAAAAAACAAAAGGGTAGGGGGTAGGGTAGGGTAGTGGTGAGGTGGGGTAGAGTTTGTTAGGATAGGGTAGGTAGGTGTTGTTTTTTTTTTTAATTGGGTAGGGTGTTAGAATATTAGGATAAAACAAAATTAGTTAGGGGATTGTTATTTTTGTTATTTGTGGAGGGATCATCACACGGGTGAGGTACACGGTAGGGTAACATAAAATGGGTAAAAGTGAATAAAATTGAACTTTAAGAGGATGAAATCACGTGTCTACATTTAATTAAATTTATTTTAATATTTAATTTTTTATGTGTCATTAAAAATAACATAAAATTTAATATAATATTTAAAAATGACGCGAATACTGATATGAAGATGGTTGTGTTACAAACATCGAAATAAATTGAGAAATTCAGATCACAAAAAACTAAGTAAAAATATTCACCTTAGAAACTCGAATAAGTACAACATCCACTTAATCATTTCATTTATATTATATACACACAGAAGAGTTGACTCTTTGGGGCTTAGATATGTAATATGTTTAATCAAATGACTTCAACAAATATATATGTGTATATATATATATATATATAGGTATAGGTATCTTGGGCCCGTATATATATTATTTTTAAACTGTTAGCTATTGTAATTTATAATACTTTTTCGACATTATAATTTTCTATTTTAAACTGTTTGCTATTGTAATTTATAATACATTTCTTTTGTTCAAACTTTTTTGATGTTGATAGTCAATTTATGTTTTAAAAATAATTTAATTTTTTAATTATTGTGATTTCTAATTTTTTTTCTATTTCAATTTAAGAGACACTGATATAATTCGAGAGTCAATCAAATATCACGATTGAAGTAGCGAAACAGGCATGTCTTGAATGACTCATAATAATTCATTAGAAGTGATATAGCAAAATGGTTATAAGAAATACTTGTGAATTTTTTTTAAATGGGCCTCATATAAGATGTCAAATTAATTTAAAACATCAAGAGTTAATTTATCATTTTTATGTTTATATTACCTTATTTATCATTTTTATGTTTATATTACCTTTTTATTAAATATTATTAATTTTTTAATACTTAGATGACTTATAATAATTACTTAGGGGTGATATAGTAAAATTACGTTTGAAGCAACTGAAGCCTACATGTCATAAATATCTATTTTTTAAAAATGAAATTTTATTATAATACATAAATTTCATATAATAATTAATTAGAGGTAATATAGTAAAATTACGGAGCAAGCAAACAGCTGAAAGCAAGCATGACAATCGTCAGTTGTCTGCTTCTAGCAACTGCTACTCACACTTACATATAGGAATACGATTGACGTAGCAAAACTGACACATCTTGAATGATTCATAATAATTAATTAGAAGTGATATAGCAAAATTGTTATAAAAATACTTCTGAATTTTTTTAAGTGAGCCTCATATAAGATGTCAATTTTATTAATTTTCTAATACAAAAATATTTACTTAGGGTCAATATAGAAAAATTAAGATTGAAGCAGTGGAAGCGGACATGTCATAAATATCAATTTTATTTTTTTAAAATTAAATTTTATTAATTTTCTAATACAAAAATGTCAATTAATAATTAATTAGGGATAATATAGTAAAATCACGGAACAAGCAGACAGCTGGAAGTAGGCATGTCGACCGTCAGCTGCCTGCTTCAAAGAGCTGCTACTCGCTCTTATATATAATAGTATCAATTTTATTAATTTTTTAATATGAAAATGTCAATTAATAATTAATTAGGGATAATATAATAAAATTACGGAACAAACAGACAACTAAACGCAGACATATCGACCGTCAGTTGGCTGCTATCTGCTACTCGCTCTTATATATAGTAGTAATACATACACTGAAGAGTTGACTCTTTGGGGCTTAGATATGTAATATATGCTTATTCAAAAGACTTCAACAAATAACACTACCTCTGTAACATTCGAGAAATATTAATTAGTATGTATATCTAAACTCATCAAAATAGGAAAGAGTTAAAGATGATTGGCAAGATAACACCAAAGATATAAAATAATAGCCACTAGGAAAATAATATAGCTTTAAACAGTTGGTATCTCACCTTACCACAACTGGATACATCATATATAGATACCTTTAACCAATATAAAACAATAACAATAAAGACTTCCCAGAGCCACGTAAATAATTTTCTCTCTTTCATGATATATATAACACAATATTGACATACCAAAGACCTAGACTCAGCTAGGTTTTTTGTTTCTTAAAAACCATGTAACATGTACAGTGGTGGATCCACCTTGTAATCAGGGATCATCTGAACCCCTTCGATGAAAAATTATACTATTTTTATACTATTTTTATACGGTCAAAAATATTTTTATGTATATATAGTAGATATTGAAATCCCTTCGATTAGTCTGTATGTTTACTTCTGAACCCCCTCAATGAAAATCCTGACTCTATCACTGAACATGTAATATTTTATTTACATGAGGTTACGATAGATTATCTTCCAGTCTCATGCTGATAAAGTGTTGTAAACTCAAATTAAAGGAATAATAATATTGAAACGTATTGTAGATAAGAAATTTAAAGAAAAAAGATGAGAGCTTTTCTTATATTTTTGTAAGTATCCAAGTATTCATCAGTGTGGGGAGATCACTAAGGAGCTAGTAAAGATACAAGTATATTCTACACATAATGTTATGAATCAAGTGTTGGGTTCAATTAGTGTGAATGAAAAACGAAAAGTTGCTTGGAAGAGGCACAACTTTTCGAGTAAAAGACACACTATTTCGGAAAAATGTATGACTGTTTGGATGGTTGTGGCTGTTCGAAAATGACATATTCTTTCGAATGGACAGACATGACTGTTCAGAAAGGATACACCTTTCCAGTGAACAATTGTCACCTTTCAGAAGGGGCACTTAATGGCTATATAAACCTGCATTTTTCCACAGGTTTAGTACGAATTTTTCTACACTTGAAAGCATTTTTTGTCTACTAAAATACTCCGTGTGATCATCTAATCGTTGAGTGAGTTCGACAAATTCAATAATTTAAGGTGTCACTATTGTTAGATTGAAAGTCATTTTAACCTGGGAGGAAAATTCCATAACCTCGGCTACTTGGGGGGAATTATTTCCTTAAGGACACTCTGTGAATTCGGAGGACTTGTCTTCAACTTTCCGTTTCATCTTATTTCTGAAATTATAACACACTTCTTGGATAGATCATTTTTTATCTTGTGTTGAAGGTATTGTTTAACTTCATAGGTGTTCTTGTTTTTAGACTTGAACTTGTGTTGACGTTGTTGTGCCTATATACAGATTCTTGTATCCAAAAACATAGAAAATAACACCAAGTTCTCTCTAAGAACATATGAGCTAGAAATGGTCAATGAGATCATTTCAATTAGGATAATTGAGTCAAGTAAAATGTTGGAGGATTTTATTTGGGATCCTTGTACAAATAGAAACAGATTAAAAAGGATTAGGAGTGAGAAAGTAGCGGATTATGCAAAGTGTTTGAGTAAAGAATCTAGTTTCTCTCATTTTTCTTCGTAGAGTCTAAGTTTTTCATCCACATTCTTATTTCTATCCTGCAGTTACTTATAATTTTAATATTTCTCATTGTAATTTAGTATTTTGAGTGTTACGATTAAGATTCTAAAACTGTAATTATATTCTCGTTCTTATTGATATAGTGAAGAGTTAAATACCTTCTTGATTTTGTAAGACACCATTTTATTTTAAAATAAAATACAAAATTGCTCATGAAATTACAATAACCAAGAATTAAAAGAAATAAATGCATAAAATGACAAATAATGCCATGCACGTGCATGCCTTTACATGAGCAGTAACTCCACAATTTTTAAGACATTATATGCCACTTAATACCCTAATTTAAATAGTAACAGCTTACAGTACTGAATACAAACTCTTGATGTTTGGTTGCTGATAATGATACAAAAATAATTGCATTAAAATATTAAAAAAATTAATATTAAAATGCTAATTAACCCACACAAATAAAAAATATATATTTGCTTTGAATTGGACAAAATACTACGTACTAGTAAAATTAATTATGTAATTATTTTTGAAGTTTGAACAAGTATTTGGTTAATTAGCCAATCATCCAACGTAACTTTGCCTAATAATTAGTCAATCCACCTTAAGATGATATAACTCCCCTCAATTATTTATGCATTCAAAATTATATACTTCATCCGTTTTAAAAAGAATGATCTGTTTTAACTTAATATAGAGTTTAATAAAATAAAAAAGATTTTTAAATTTATGTCCAATCAATATCACTAATATGGGTAAATGATAAAATAGTAAAATTCATCATTCAATTTAAAGTTTCTTAATCATCATGTAAAATAAAATATGTCAAGCTAAAATGTGATGGAGGGAGTAGTATTTAATACTAAGGATAAAATAAACAAAATAAGCAAATAATCCTTTGATTTTTCAGACTAAATAGATATTATTTTACATCTATTTTTACTATAGCGAACAAATATTGTTGGAAGATGAGAGTAATATTAAAATTCTAATTTTGCCTCGAATTCACTAGCTTAATACTTTCACCGTTCAGTTTTACTTGTCACAATTTGACTTGACACATTAATCAAAAAAAATAATTAATAACAAGATTACTTTACCATTGTACCCCTATTAAATTATATTTACATTTTAATTTGAAGAAAAAATACTTAATACTAAAGGTAAAATAGAAAAAAAGAAATTATTTTTTCCTGATATGTCAAAAATAACAAATAAAAATAAAAATACAATTAAAAAATTTATAACAAATACAACTGAACGGAGGAAGTAATTATTAAATCAAAACTCTTCAAGATCTTACTAGCTACTTGCCAACTAAATACTCCATAAATGCTCCCTTACATGACCTCCAAGCAATGCCCATCCCTTCGATCTACTCCCACCATTTCATATTAGTTGCCCTTATAGACTTGATACATTTATTAAAAAAGATATTCCCTCTGTTCCAAATTGAGATGACACATTGATTAAGAAAAATAATTAATAGCATATCTAGTTTATCATAGTACCCCTATTAAATGATGTTTACATTTTAATTTGAAGAAAAAGTAATTAATGCAGAGAGTAAACATGGAAAAAATATTTTATCTTTTCTTGATTAATGAAAAAAGACAAGTAAAATGGCACATTAAATTAAAAAATTTGGGACAGGTAATTTGGGATGAAGGGAGTATTAATTAAATACTTATTTTATCAGATTAGCTTTATTAATTATGCTTTGAAAGTATAAATGTGAGTATATACACTTTATGTGGTCATTTAATAATAGAGGTAATCTTAAAAAAACATGATAAATTTTTTTAGATTTTATAAATGGACAACTAAATTGAAACAAATATTTTTAGCAAGAGTGTGAACTATTTTGAAATGGATCACCAACGGATGTGGTGCAATGGATGGGGTTGCTCCTCCCTTAATCAGAGATCTCGGATTTGAGTCTTGGGTATGGAAAAATCATTGGTAGAGAGCGGTACATTAGCCCTACCCGGCATGAATCCGGATTAGTCGAACTCCAATGTGGGTATCAGATACTGAATGAGAAACCAAAAAAAACTATTTTGAAACAGAGGGAGTAATAAATGCATTGAAATCTTACTATAAATAGAGCCCAATTCATCCTTCAATTTCAAGTATCATAACTAGGCTTGTCTTAACAAAACAAGAATGGGTTCCAAAGCATTTCTGTTTCTTGGCCTGCTTTTGGCTATTTTTATAATGATAAGTTCTGAAGTTTTAGCTCGTGAGTTGGCTGAGAATGGTAAGATCATTGTCTCCTTTTATTCTTTTTCTCTTTGAAAATTTTGAATATATTATCTACTATTTTTTATGTAGAAAAATTATTGGTGCACTAAAATAAGTATCTTAAAATTCTTTTAATCGAGATTTATTGGAAACAATTTCTTTGCCTCACAAAGATAGGGAAAGATCTACGTACATTTTATCCCCTTATAGTTAAAACAAGTACCTTAAGTTCTTTTGAACTGATCAGGTCTATCACAAATAGCCTCTCTACGCTAGTTCATTAGATATGTGAACATCCTATCTCTCTTAATTCTACTTGTAGGATCACACTGGATATGTTTGTTGTTGTTAAAACAAGTACCTTTTAAGTTCCATGCTTGCAATTGCATGCACTAATACTAATTTGATCATGATGACTCTTACCAAGATTTTCATTTCATGTGCATGGCCTAAACCTATCAAGTATATAATATATATATAATTGTGCATGCACGTATCATGAAAAACAGTACATAAGTAAATCATTTAACTTGTATGCACTATCTAACAACCTAAAGCGTTTAAAATACATATCAATATAAAGAACTTTTATATTATACGTAAGTGAGCTGCTTTTCTGAATAATTGAGAACCCATGAATATAAAATTCTGACTCCATCTCTACTTATCTTTTCTTCAACCTTACACATTCCACATTAATTTGATGCAGCAAAAAGATCTGAAAACAAGAATGAAGTACATGAAGACCAATATGATGGTGGATACCCTCGTGTAAACCCTGGTGGTACACGACGTGGTGGATACCCTGGTGATGGATACCCTCGTGTAAACCCTGGTGGTACACGACGTGGAGGATACCCTGGTGATGGATACCCTCGTGTAAACCCTGGTGGTACACGGCGTGGAGGTACCCTGCCGCCGTAATGACGATGGTTGTTATAGGTGTTGCTCCTACAAAGGTGAGGCAATGGACAAAGTGACTGAAGGCAAACCGCACAATTGATAGTAATTATGTGGAGCAATATGTGTAATCAAAACTTTTGTATGGGCTGTTATGTAATTATATAATAATGCTCTTTCTACTTTAGAGCAATTAAAGCTTTTGTGTGAGCAGTTATACGTAATATACAGTAATGCTCTTTCCACTTTAGAGCTTACTATATAATTAGTATGAAATACTACTATGAATAAAAGCCATGCATCTTGTGTTGTAGTGATTGTTTCTGTTTAGAGTATGTGTCATTACTTTATTTTACCCTAACTGTTGCCTACCGATAAAACAGGTTGACTAATTAACGTGTTTCAAACTAGCTAAAACAGTAAGTAAGTAACACAGTGAATTTTCACGTGAAAAACACCCAACTCAAAGAGGTGTAAAAAATCACGACCTGTACTTCTACAGGATTCAACCCCAACTCCATTAAAATTACTTGAGTCTCAACAACAACTGATTTTCAACTCTGTAACCTAGGAATTATAAACTTTAATTCCTAACTACATACACCACCCAAGGTATGTATTCCCAAAATCTCTGAGTTTTCCCCAACTCGAAGACTAGTCCCTAGTTCAGTTTATAACACATTGAAACTAATATTACATCAATATTCAACACAATGAACAACTCCTAACAATCAACCGCTAAAACTCTTAGCTAGATTCTATACTAGAATCAGGTTCTTTAATGCGTTTTTCCGGTGATTTAGAAGCACTTCGTGAAGTCAATCTATCGATTGCCCTTTTCTGCTTTGTAAGTGCGTGAATCACTCTGAATAACCCATCTTCTATTTAAGCACAACTCTCCAAAGAGTTATTCCTCATTTTCATGATGGAATTATACAAGTTCAGCTACATGAGTGTGTTTGTGAACCACCTTAACTGACATGTTTCATATCACATTGTCAATTTGTCATTCATCAAAACTACCTAGTACCCAATAATTTCATGTACATTTTGTAGAAGGAAGACAGAGTGAAATCAACCAACTTGAAAACATACTTGAAATGTGTAAACCCTTCTTCCCAAAAAACCTATCCGAGTCAGTCTTTCTTGTATAAACTTTGTATCAGTGTGTTTTAAATAAAAGCTCCAAGTTTTCTATTCGATCTTAAGGGGGTTCCCGAAAGGGAAACCTAGCTATACTTGTGGAAGCATCGATCATTTAGCTAATGTATGTCCTAAAAGAAATAATAATAGAACTAGAAATTCTCAACTAATAGAGGATTTCCAAGAAAATTTATTAAATGTAGACGAATACATGTCACATACAGAAAGTATATACTCAATAATAAGTATTAATATAAATGATAAAGATAATCCAAAATCTGATTCTTCAGAATCAGAAGAAGATAACTTAGTTAATGAGCTAGGACAAGAGATAGAGGATTTAAACTTAAACAATCTAGTAATCAATAATTTAATGAATGTTACTCAAGAATGTATACATGAATTCCAAAGAAATAAAGGTTTAGACAGTAATAGATGTCGTATATGTAATTGGTATCCAAGTAAAGACAATAGAGCCAAATGCAAAAAATGTTACTTAGAAGCATGTATAAATTGTATAGAAAACACTTTAAAAATAAAAGTAGAACCAGAAATAAATAACGGACAAAAATATACAAATAATCAAATCCTAAACTTAAGGGTGTCTACTTTAGAACCCTGAGTAAATGATTTAGAACAAAGATTAACTATCCTAGAAAAAGGAAAAACCAAAATCACCATAGAAGAAACAGATACACAAGAAGCGATACATTTAGAAAAATTAGAGGCAGAACTTATGAATCTAGAAGATAATGACACTAGTCTAATATGCAACGAAGATAAAGAATTCTCTACCATAAAAGTTTTAGTAAAAATTAAAATAAAAGATGTGGAGATAGAAACTCTAGCATTAGTAGATCCAGGATGTACTAGTTGTTTAATCAATAAAGAAATAGTACCAGAACATTTACTAAAAGTACTTGAAAGACCTATAACTGCCACTCAAATGGATGGATCACAAAGTATCTATAATTATTACATAGAAAAAGCACAAATAAGTTTTTTAAATACATGCAATAAATTCTATAACCCAGTTTACAATGTTAATAAAATATTGGCAAGAAATTTAAACATAGGATCAGATTTTGTTATCGGACTAAGATTTTGTATACAGAATAAAGGAGGATGTCTCTTAACAAGAGATGGAATAATGTTCTTTAAAAACTTAACTTATACACCAGTACAAACAGTAACATTGCCAACAGTAAATAGAACACTAAACACACATAAAACGAGATTGCTTCCAGAACCATGTTGTGACAATTGCCAAAATAATCAATGCCAAAGCAGCAACCTGTTAAAAGAAAACAAAAATATAAAAGAAAACTTAGAAGAAGTTAGAAATTATACTCTGCTTAATGCAGAAGGACAAGAATGCTTAACAGATATAGAAAAAGACTATACCCTAATAAGTATAGAAACTCAGTTTTATAATTTTAGAAAAGGAATGGATAAAATAGGAATAATAAATAATCCAAAAGATTTAGAAAATATAATATTTATACTAGATAAAATGGAAATAATAGGAGAAAGACCGTTAGCCCATCGGGACGCTAACGAGATAATGTGTAAATTAGATATAATTAATTCAGAATACACTATAAAAATAGCACCTATAGAAGCAAATAATGAAGATACTAAAGAATTTGATATACAAATAAAAGAACTTTTACGATAAGAAGTAATAAGAAGATCTTTCTCTAGACATAGATTGGCCGCCTTTATGGTAAGAAATCATAGTGAACAAATAAGAGGTAAAGCTCGTATGGTAATTAACTATAAAAGATTAAATGATAACACTAGAACAGATGTATATAAATTACCAGATAAAAGTGAGTTAATTAATAGAATTCAAAATAAAAAGGTATATAGTAAATTTGACTGTAAGTCAGGCTACTGGCAAGTCAAAATGCACCCAGACAGCATAGAGTGGACGGCATTCACATTTCCAGGTGGACATTTTGAATGGTTAGTCATGCCATTTGGTTTAAAGACAGCTCCACCCATTTTTCAACGAAAGATGGATAACATATTTGGAGAATATAAACATTTTATATTAGTATATGTAGATGATATTTGGTATTCAGTCAAAATATACAAGAACATTTAGGACACTTACAAATAATTTTCAGATTATTTGTTAAACATGGAATAATAATAAGTAAAAAGAAAATGGAATTATGTAAGACTTATATTAATTTTCTAGGAATAACTTTAGGAAATGGAAAGATAAAACTCCAACCACACATTGCAAAGAAGGTATTAGAAATGCCAGATAAATTAGAAAAGACAAAAGATTTACAAAAATTTTTAGGATTAGTAAATTATGCAAGAAATTTTATTCAAGACTTAGGAAAAATAGCAGGACCATTATACGCCAAGACAGGTAGTAAAGGGCAGAAAAATTTCAATGTAGAAGACATTAAATTAATCCAAAAAATAAAAGAAAAAATTAAAAAATATTTCAGACCTAAAAATTCCATTAGAATCAGATTATTTAATCATTCAAACAGATGGAAGTGATTTAGGATGGGGAGCTATCTTAAAAGCACGAGCTAATAAATACAGTAATAAAAATGAAGAACAAATATGTGGTTATCAGAGTGGGGCATATAAAGAAAAAGGAAACATGAGTGCTATATACCTAGAAGTATTAACTATAATATACGGGTTAAATAGTTTCAAATTATATATTCTAAATAAAGAAGAAATTTTAGTTAGAACAGATTGTGAAGCTATAGTTAAATTTCATCAAAAAATAAATGACAAAACTAGTAGTAGAAGAAGATGGCTAAATTTTACAGACACCATATCTGTTTATAAGAATATAGTGTTTGAACATATAAAAGATAAAGAAAACAAATTAGCATACCAGTTAAGTAGATTACAACTGGGAATAAATAAATAAGTTTAATCTCACTCATTTGTTTTCAGCATGAGTCCAACAGGACAACCTCCTGCAGATAAAGGCAAGGGTGTAGCTTCGTCTTCAAATTCATATCAACAGAAAATGTTAGGTAATTTAAATTTTAGACCACTAGAATCTTTAGAAACAATGGAAAGAATTCACTTCGTACCATTTAACTTAATTGCTTACCCTGAGAGCAACATATCATTTAGAGTAAGACAAGATTAAATTGTAGATAGACCCCAAAGGTATTTAGTAGATAATCTTTGGCTATCTTATAATAGACAAAATCGTAATCATTTTATGACATCCATGAACTCTTTATGCCATTACATGGCAGAAAAAAGTAGGCCTAGGTTTAAATACTATGTAGTCATTCATGGAAAAACTAACGGAATTTTCCAAACATGGTTAGAAGTGTTAGATTCAATACAAGATTTTAAAGCCCCTCTTTTTAAAGGTTTTAATGATTTTACCGAAGCCACCAATCATGATAGAGGATATTTAGGACCAAACTATTTTATATCTCCATCACTCAGACAGAACCCAGATCAAATACCTCAGTATAATTTGCAAAAAGAGACTGGAAAGATTATTTTCTGCAACCATTGTTTTTCAATGACGGAGAATTTCAAGAAGCTAAATGCCCAGAAAGAATCGCTCCTCATGGAAAACACTAGATTAATAAAGCAGATACAATTATTAAAAGCGAGACTCAACCAGCAGACAATGTAAGTAAGACAGATGCACAAACACAGACTCAGACTACTCAGACTCAGAGTTCTCCATCTCCTCAAAAAATGGATGAGAAGGGTGTGCATTTCCCACTAAATGCTCAGAAATTCACTGTACCGGATGTTGGTACAGCTAGTCCGGTTCAAACGGTGACCGGTAAAGACAAATCAAACCCGTTAATGGCTGTCACTTTGCCAAAAAGTGAAGATGAAGGATGTTCTTCATCAAAAAATAAGTTAACAAGATCAGGTAATAAGATTTTAAAGAAGACTTTAATATCTAAAAGAAAAAATAAAACAATAGAGACTATAATCAAACAGACTTTAGACAAATTCTTTAGCAACCAGACACAAGATAAACATATGAATGGACAGCCAGACGGACAACCCACTAATTTAGACAAAACTGTTCCAGAGATAAATAATACAGATAATAATTCTGGAAGATCAGACGAAGATGATAGTATTGCACACTTCCAGGATGCTCAGGACCAATATAAAGACGATGACTCAGGAATGAGCTTTGACTCAATTGCCCTGCACAACTTGGATACATAGTAAAGAGCAATATACAATTTGTATTATTAGATAGTGTAGTCAGGTGATGATGCCCACTTTATGCCTCGTAATAGTCAGGGTCAGAGTGCTTCCTTTATCACTACTTTCCAAAAGAAAGAAAAACTGTTGAAGCACGCGTCAAAATCAGTCTGGAAGAAAAATTAGTAATGTATGTGACGATGGGGCCCAATGAGTACCCGACTTGCATTATTAAGATTCTTTCTTATCTCTTATCTCAAGTGTCGGCCACATGTATTTAGGCCACGTAGTAATCTTTAGAACCACTACTTTATCTAGTTTTTGCCTATAAAAGGCATACATTTTGTAGAAGGAAGACAGAGTGAAATCAACTAACTTGAAAACATACTTGAAATGTGTAAACCCTTCTTCCCAAAAAACCTATCCGAGTTAGTCTTTCTTGTATAAACTTTGTATCAGTGTGTTTTAAATAAAAGCTCCAAGTTTTCTATTCGATCTTAAGGGGGTTCCCGAAAGGGAAACCTCTCTCCTAGTTACTTCATGTAAGTTCTTATTTACATATTTTTCCCACAAAAAATATTTATACTTATGTTCTTATATCTATGTTTAAAGTTATTCTATATATTTTTTTAAATCATGTAAATTAAATTCTCTGTAAAATTTTTACCCTTAGTATATGGTTAGCCTCTTAATTTATTAATAACAATGATGGATTAACCTGTAAATTTCTAGGAATTCTAGCCTTGATAGTCCAACAGGTCTGCAAAACAGAAAGGACGAGTGTTAGCTGCCAGACTAAAATTTTCCGGGGTGTGGTTAAAGAAGTAAGATGTTAAGAACATAGATTAAGAGGAAGAGATGAACAGGGTAAAATAAAATTAAAAAAAAAACTCTGAGGAAAATATAAACTATAAGAATGATAAACATGAAGAAACAGTGGGAAAGAGGGAGTACTGAGTAGGTTTTACAAAACTGATATATTAAAAAATCAATCATTATTCACTAAAATATATCCTTGTTTATTATCTTTGTTTTGTGTTAAAATACTTGTTTATTATCTTTGTTTGTGTTAAACTATTGAAATATCATAATATTGAAATATAATACTGTTTGGTATCAGAGCAAGAAGGTTTTGGGAACATTACCTATTAACTCGCAAAAGTTTATAAACTCTGTATGAAAAGACATAGATCTTTCCAAGACATAAGGTGTAGCTATTTTTATTTATATAGAGAAATCAGAAAAAGAAATAATATAATAGCTAGAAAACATAATTTAGAGGAAAGTCGGAAAAGGTTATTAGAAGCAAACAGATTACATAAATCTTATAATACATCTAAACAAGTTTGTGAAGATTTAGTGAGCACGTTAAATTGGGAAATACAAGGTTGTGAGAGGGATTTAAAAAATAATACTTCAGAAATAAAGTGTCTTAAGGAACGTATTAATAGAAAATCGTATCAATTAGGATAATAAATGCCAATAAGATACATTGAGTGTATTAGAGAAATACAAAGTCAATATTATGGAGAATTTACTTGTAAACATCAACTTGTAAAAATTCGGAAACAATTTGTAGAAAGACTAGAGCTGTTAAACAAAGAAATAAGAAACCTAGAAAGAGATATTCTAAATTTTAGAGAAATAGACGAAATAATTACCATAACCTCCAACTATTATAAAAAGCATTAATTAGGGAACAATCTAGGCTGATAGAAAATATACAAGAAGTAGAATTAGATATAATAGATTGAAATATCAAACTAAGCTAAGCAAAAAATACCTTAACTTAAACCACTTAGGATAACAAGATAGCTTCTTTAAAACGCCTCGATTACCTAGATCTTAGATTTCAACCAGAAAAGAAATATAGAGTATTAAAAGATAACTCCACTATAAGGTGTAAATTCAACCAGGGTGAACATATTTTACATTCAAAAGATAAACAATATAATACAATAATAGACTTTTTAATAAATTCAAGCGAAAAAATTCAGGAAAAAGATAATAATATAATAAGAATTTTAGAAGAGATAGAAGTTACTTAGAATAAACATAAAAAGAAACTAGATAAGATAGAACAAAATTTAGATTATTTAAAGTCACAAGAAATAGAAATAGACAGAAAAATCCAGTATTTAAATCACAAATTCAATTTAGAAAAAATACCTACAAAATTAGAAATTGAAAAGCTAATAAAAATCATAATAGAAAGACCTAAAGAATTAGAAGTAAAAACAACTCAATTAATAGCTAAACTTGTAGAACAAGTAGAAAATATAACAACAGAAATCAGAGATTTGCAAGAAATAACAAAAAGATTAGAAGAAATATCACTTTCATGAGTGAAGAAGATACAAATTATAGTAAAGCATTAGAAAAATCAAGAAGTTATCATAGCGAACCAGAAGGATTATCTAAGCATATACCTCCAAGTATAACAGATAAAATTTTACTAAAACAAAATAATACCATAATAGAGTTATTATTAGACTTACACAAAAAGATAGGCATTTTAATTAAAGGCAAAGAAACTCAAAAACCTCTCCAGGAAGAACCGGAATTACCCGAACTACATAAGAAAATAGACATCTTAATAAAAAATAAAGAAGTCCAACCAAAAAAATAACTTTGAAATAGAAGAACTTATTAACCAATTAAAATGAATTGAATTAACTCCTAAACAAGAAAGAAAAAATATAATAAGGAAACCACAAAAATGGACTTTCTATCAAATAGACGGAGAACCATCGAAAATAATGAAAGACAAGGAGAAGAAAGACAAAGAATAAGTTTTTCGGAGAATAGAATATGAAATAATAATATATTATCTAGAATATGCAGAAGACAACCTAATATGGAGCAGAACCAAGAACTTAACGAAATAATAGATGTGGATAAAGATTTACAAATTTTCCCACAACATCAATTAAAATTATTAAATCCTAAAACATTATATAACGTAGGATATATATATATATATATATATATATATATATATATATATATTTCCTTCAAATTTCCTTAACTCTTTCCCTTCTCTCTAGTTTTTCATGATTCATGATTAGGAAAGAAAATTTAACACAATATCAAAGAGGTAATGGTGATAAACATATAAAGCGTTTTGGTTTTTGAATTTCATGCCCGAACTATCTGGGTGTTGGAGTTTCCTATATATGAACTATTATCTACTATTTATCAAATCACACATCAACTATCAATAGCAGAGCCAGGATTTTCAGTAAGGGGGTTCACAAATAATTACATGCAAACAAATTGAAGAGGTTTCAACATCTACTATATACACATAAAAACTAATTTTAATCATGTATAAACAATATAATTTTCTACCGAAGGGGGTTCGGATAAACGCCCTCACCAAAGGGTAGCTCTGCCCCTGTCAACGATTAGTTGTTTCATTTTCCTACCTAAATGATGGTGATATTTCTGGTAGGAAAAGTACACAATTGATAGTTGATGTGTGTTTGACTTTTGATAAATGATTAGTAACAAGTTAGGCAAGAAACTCGCACACATGATTGTCCACGTATAAAACTCGAAAAGACGAATAATTTAGGCATGATTTTGACTCTTCACTCAATATCAAATAACTTAAACTCTTTATAGAATTTTAGATTTCCTATACAACCGAAGCCATTCAAAGAAATTTTCAGTGGTTGGCCGCTGGCCCCTTGTCTTTCAGTAAATTAAACTTTTTAAAAGTTGTATAATGCTTTACTATTGACTTGACCAGAAATTAGAGATAATTGGGTGTTAAAATTTATCCTTTAGAAAGCTTTAGCTCATTCAGTCTTAATTTTCTTATATTAAATTAATAAAGTGGGGTTTTATCTTCTAAGAAGTTCCACAAAAAGGCCAAAGTTCATAATTTGAAGTCTTTAGTTGTTAAAATTGTCATCTCTCTCACGCACATGATATGAACTCAAATCCAAAACATATGATTAAGCATCGATTGAGAAGTCCCAACCATTTATAGGAGCGAATTCATCGAAATTCAATACCTTTGACACAGGAAACTCAAATTATATATATATATATATATATATATATATATATATATATGTGTGTATGTGTGTGTGTGTGTGTGTTAAGAAATTACTCTACTAAACTCAAATTATATATATATGTGTTAAGAAATTACTCTACTAAATAATTATGAAGAATTGTTCATAATTGTTTACATTTAGTAAATCAAATGAGTTGTGATACAATCTTGAACCAAATGCTGAAAGGATAATTCAAGTCAAATGCTGAAAGCATCTCATATTAAGCGCAAGTGCTCTTATTTTGTAGTCCTAAAGGACAAAGTCTATGCATGCGTGAAGCGTGGTAGACTGATTGGTTTCAAATGAAATAGTTCTTGAAAAATAAGGAGTAAATAATTATAATAAGAAGGCAATGAGCTCTTGAAGAGCCTACGACATACCACTTCATGAAACCTTATGAGAGGTTCATGTAACTGAAAATAATGAAGTGATGAGATCTCAAATGTTAAGTCGCATTGTGAACCAATACAAAATGATATATCATCAATATCTTTGACACAATATTGGCGCAATATTATGAAAGATTACGAGGATCTGAATTCTACGTTTATTTAAGCATGCTGACATAGAAACATTTATCAAGTGACATGAAAGGATGCATTTTGGTAAGCGTAAAACTTATTTGATTTGCAGTCCAGACACTTGAAGATGTCACTCATGAAATGTTGAATATTGTCACTTGACAAAACTTATATGAAAACTTTTAAGGATTCAAACTGCTTGAAGCATATAAAAGTTTCTGGGAAACTTATTTATAATCCTTATATTGTATAAGTTTATTTCTTGAACATAATTGAAACTCTTGGAGAGTTTTCAAAGCAATAGATTATTTGCTGAAATTCGAAATATATCGAATTGGATTGGTTATGAAGTACCATATCTTAGTGCAATTGATGCACTCATGTACCTTGCAACTACTACAAGGCCTATAGCCTTTTTATTCAATTTGTTAGCAAGGTATATTTCTGCTCCTACAATGAGACATTAAAATAGGATAAAACACATGAGCTTGTTTTATTCTAAAGATTGCAGTCCCGATCTTATTGGTCATGCTGATGTTGGGTACTTATCCGACCCGCATAAAGCTCGGTCTTAAATAGGCTATGTGTTCATATGTGGAGGTACTACCATATCTTGGAGATATACAAAGCAGTCTATCGTATGCACTTCATCGAATCATGCTGAGATAATAGTTATTTATGAAGCAAGCCGAGAATGTGTATGGTTGAGGTCCATGATACATCTCATTCAAGAAAAATGTGGTATGAAATATGACAATCTACCCACAATTTTATACAGAGATAATTCAACATATGTAGCACATCTTAAGGGAGAATTCATAAATGGAGATAGAACGAAACACATTTTGCCAAAGCTTTTCAATATACATGAGCTACAAAAGAATGATGATATTAACGTGCAACAGATTCGTTCGACTGACAATGTGACTGATTTATTCACCAAATCTTCTCCAATTGCAACTTTCAAGAAGATGTTGCACAAGATTGAGATGCAAAGGTCAAGGATGTTCTCAGTAGAGGGAGTTAATACGCGTTGTACTCTTTTTTTCTTACGAGGTTTTGTCCCACTGGTTTTCCTTGTAAGGTTTTTAATGAGGCAGCCGAAATGCGTATTACTAGAGATGTGTACTATTTTTCCTTCACTAGATTTTTTTTCCTACTGAGTTTTTTCTAATAAGGTTTTAACGAGGCACATTATCTACCAATTAGACGTTTAAGATGGAGTGTTATAAATGTATTTGTATTATAGTGAATGTCTATCAAGATCTATCAAGATCTACTTTTATATCTACTAGGATTTGAAGCATCCGTCTTTTATTCAGACTAGGAGTAAATTTTTTCTATAAATAGAGGGGTTTTGTTCATTGTATTGACAATTAAGATGATCTCTCATCCTCAAGAGAAGAAATAATAATCTCTCTCTATTCTCTGTACTCTTCTTCTTTATTCTTTCTTGTTTTATAACATGATGTTTATTGTGACAAAGTAAGTTTTTCCATAAATTTTAAACTTTGGCATGCAATTTATCAGGATTTTACTATGTCAACCTGATCGTAAATCTTATATCGCAAATATTTTTTTTAAGGGCAAAATTCAGAAATATACTTATCTCCTTAATTATGAGTTTCATAGCAACAATTTCATAATTACATAATATAGCAAGTTGTATTTTGTATTTTTGCAAACTGTTGCTACAAAAATACAAATCATATGATTTTTGCTGCCCTTATTATCGATATGTATTTTGTATTTTTACAAACTATTGCTATAAAAATATAAATACATACAAATACATATGCTACAAAATGTAATTTGATAAAAGTGTTGTTATTTTTTATAATTTAATACTTAAATATGCTACTTTATGTATTTTTTCCTTTTTTTAACTAGATCAAAATTTAAAGAGCGAATTCTTATGGGGATAATTTGCCCATTCTTCCTCTTTTGTGTATTGGGCCAAAGAGTTTAGCTTTAGTTATGAGCTGGCCCATTAAAGTCTATCATGAGGCCCATTCTTCCTTTTGTGTATTACTTATGTTTTTTTTTTCACATAATATCACATTCACTTCTGAAAAAATACCATAAACATACATGTTAACTTAACATATTTATACAAATTCTTGTTCTTACAAAATAATTACAAGAATATCAATTAATTGTGTATCTTCGTTGGATGTATCAGAAGCTAATTATATATCTCGACAGACCTAAAATCGAAAAAAATGTATTGGGAGCTAAATATGTATCTTTACAAAAGAAAAATTATATCTTCGTTTGATGTATTATGTACTCGACAGATATAAAATCAAAAAAATATATCGAGAGATAATTGTGTATCTTTACAAAGAAAAAAATATATCTTCGTTGGATGTATCGGGAGCTAATTATTTATCTTAACCTACCCAAAATCGAGATTTTCAATAATCATGTAAAATATCAAAATTTACTGTAATTAACCCTCAAACTACCGGAAATTATGTTGTTTTCCCTTCACTTCTAGGAGTGTGTGTTATTTCATTCACAATGTCTATCTTTAAGTCATAATTTCTTCAAGAAAAATGACTATAATTGTTTGTATGCCCTAAGTAATTTTTATTATAATCTCATTGTCATGTCTTGATATTTCTCATATTTATATGACCTATGTCTAGATCAATTTGAAATGTAATATGCTTTTCATTTTATATTTCTTTCTTTGGATGGAGAATTTATAAAATTTACCAAATTAAGTAGTAGGATAATGGTAAGTTCAAGTGACCTTTCATACCAAATTAATGGGAAAAAAAAAAATTATCTTCACCTTTTGAAGAAATATTTTGAGAGCCCATAATTTTTATTTTTATTTTTATAGTGTATATAAAACGAATTCAGTTGATCAAAAGTTTGTTGCTCGATCTGTTCAGACATTTTGACTTCAAATTTTTGTACCCAAAAAAATAAATTGGTCTGAGACCCAGTATCCTACAATCCGTGGATTGATCAGGCCGGGTCAAATCGAATCGATTTTTATAAGTACGCCGGGATGGGCCGGATCAGTAGGCTTAATTCAGATTATAAAAATAATATATAGAGGATTCCTCTAGATAAGTTATGTACGGAGATTTGGTTTTGCACTCTAAAATAATCTTGCCTTTCATTGTAAGTCTTTTTTATAAAAGATTTGTATCTTTACATATACGAAATTTGAACAAGTCATTTTCATTTATTCAATTTTTAAATGGCATAAAAGACCAGTCTGCAAATGACCTAGCAGTCATATGTAGTATTGTTAGGTCATTTTCTGGAAAACTTTTCTTGAGTTTTAAAGCAACTTGAAGAGACTTGACCTCCCTTATTTAAACTTGATAGTACTGTCGTTTGATTGGTAAATAGTTATTTCGGGGTAATTAATTTTGAAATTAGTTATTTTAAAATTATTCGGGATAACTTATTTCACTATATATATTGGATAATTTATCTCATCACTATGATATAAATGGTGGGATAAGTTATTCCGATATTAACTAATACCTTCAACCAAACATGAATAAAATAATCCATCATTTTATCCCATGACTACTTATCCCTCATACCTCACACCAAATGATGTTTAAGTACGATGAAAAATATTTTTTGAAAAATACTTTTTAATTTTCTTATGTTTGATTGACTTAAATATTTTAAAAAATATTTTCTTTCCTATCAAACACACCCCTAAAAGAGTCATTGAAAGGTTGAATAAGTCATTTAAGTCTCTAACTATTGGCCATAGTGAAGAATATGTATGCACCACAATTTCTAGATATTCTAGAATCTAGGATAAGGTGTACTACAACTTACAAGTTGGGCAAATGTTTTAAAATAAATATGTAAATTATGTAATTATATATCAACATTAAATATATTATGATATTGGGTGTGTAAATTAAAAAATCATGTGTTTTTAACTTTTATTTGAAAAACTCATTTTTCAGAAATGATCCTCCATATCGAACACACCTCGTATATGCCCATAATTTCTGTCCTTATTGATAGGAATTATAGTACTAATATTTTTAATGACCACCAACGGATGTGGTGCAATAGTTGAGACTACTCCTCCCTTAATCAGAGGTCTTGGGTTCGAGTCTTGAGTGTGAAAAAATTCTTGGTAGGAGCGCTTCCCCCCAAATGGGGTTCAACGCAGCGCGAATTCAAATTAATCGAACTCTAATATAAATATTAGACACCGAATTAAAAAACCAAAAAAAAAGCAATATTTTTAATGAAAAATATTTTTCTAGAAGGCAGAAGAGCAAGATGGAAGAGCCTTTGATAAGTCAACTGATAAGTGACCCTTCGTAAAAATTTACACATACCCAGTATATATACTAAATTTAAACTAATATTCTTTACTATGATTATATAATTAAATTAAGTAAAATACATATTGAATCATAAATTCAAACACATATCATGCATGTATTGACTGAGTATATACATCGAGTGCGTGTAATTTTTACCCGTGACCATTTGAAATTTTCTACGTGCATCAATTTTTGGGCCACCGATGCCATACACATGGTTTGAAATCTACTCCGAGTCTTCAACGGTGCTTTATTGCTTATCGATTTTGTCAATAATGTAAGATGTATTTTTAATTATATTAATATGAAAAATATTATTTATAACTTATACTATCATTTTTAAATTTAAAATAATAAATTAATTTATTTCAAATTTAATTTTGAAATTCAGTCAAAGTGACTTTTATAAAATTAAATGTAACAAATAAAATGAACAAAAAAATAATTTAAAATAAGATAAGAAATTTATGTACATGAAAAATAAAAAATCTGATAATTTCAAAAGGAAGATTTCCAACACCCACAACCCTTGTCCTTTGAGTATTTTCCACCCCCATTCTCCAACCCATCTTATCGTGAGATTATATTTAAATATTTGTGAGATTATAATATTTTTATACGTACTTGTCAAAAACTCATGTAGAACATCTATAATCTATATCTATAATATATTAAAAATATAAAAATCTTTAGAAAAGTTATTTGAACTTTTTGTCATTCTTCAATTAATATATCATTAAATTTATAATAGTTAAAACTAAGAAATCCTAAAAATGATTGGAGAAAAATATATGGAGAACTAATATTGGTAAGTTTTTTTTTTCCTTTTGTACATCAAAAAGGAGTCTTAGAATATATGATTAGAAAAAAATTATCATGATATTCATCAAAATTAAAAAAACATTAATAGTATTTAATGTAACAACTTTAGTTATTAAAAATTAATATAAGGAAAAGAAATATAACTCGTGCGTGAGTTTTTTGTTTTCCAATTTTCCACCAAAATTAGATTGCCACAATATTAGATTGCCAAAATTAGATTGTCATAACATTAGATTGCCAATTTTTCAATTTTAAAATGTCAATTGGGACAGCCTTATACTTTGTGCGTGATTAAAGTTCTAAATATTTTAGTCTCAAATTTTGAAGCACTTGCTTGAGGTTAAGGAGTCCGTTTTTTTTTTTAATTTTAAAATTTTAGTTTAGGAGGTAAATTCTTCTTCTTTTATTTAAAATTGTAACTTTTTTTTTGGTTTTAACTTTGAGTAATTAGGAATATCAACTACTTTTAATTCGATATTGAGATATGTATGTGAGGTGAAATAAAAATCTAATTTTTGAAATATCTAACGTTTTAAAGAGGAGCATTTTTTTTTTGCCTTTGTAAAGTTATTAAACCCTCTTACCTTTACAACAATATATAAATAAATCTATATCTATAATCTATAATCTATCTATATTCTATATCTATAATCTATAATATATTAAAAGTGTGAAAACCTTTAAAAAAGTGATTTGAACTTTTTGTCCTTCATTAAAAGATTTTTATTTAGACAAACTGTCTTTTCACAATTTTTTAAATTTATTATTTAATTATTTTTTATTTTATTAACTAAACTTCCTAATATATATGAGACTCCTAAAATATATGATAAGAGAATTAATTAATATTTTTCTTTCTACTAGACTTACTAAAATATATGGGACTCCTAAAATATATGGTAGGAGAATTAATTAATATTTTCCTTTCTACTGTTCAATTAGAAAAATACTCTTAAAATAGGACTCTATTAAGGAAAATACTTCTATAAATATTGCGATGTACATTAAATTAGAGAACAAACCGATTTGCCTATTGAGAGAATATGATTGATGCTCATTTAATTTGATTGATTGCATGTCTAGATTGGTCGATGCTTGATTTTCTAATCCTTAGCTGTATTATGTTGTTACTTTATTATTGTATTATTCTGTTATTGTTTACAGGTGATAGATGAGTGTCGGACGATTTTAAGAAAATTTTTGTGTGTCAAGATTAGATTTAATTGTATTATTTTGATGTCTCTATCATTGTATTGCTTTGTTACAATTTACAAATGATAGATGAATGTCGATCGACTTTTAAAAATATTTTTGGTAAAGATTAGGTTTAATAAATAAATTCTCCATTTTTACATACTCAAAAGATATTAAATTTAATTATTATATTCATCTTTATTATTTAAATAAATATCATATTTATTGTAATATTTGAAATTATTAAAGTGAGGTACATACGCAAAACGCGTACACCTAAACTAGTATATATTAATAGAATGTGTAATAGGGAAATAATATAATTTTAAATTGCTTAAACAGTGGTAAGCTCACCTTCCCACAACTGGATACATAGAAATCTTAAACCAATATTATTGTAAAATAACAGCAATGGCGTTTCATAACCAAGTAAATAATTGTTTTTCTGTTTCATGATACTAGATGTAGATGGCCCGTGCGATATTATTTTTTAATTTTAATTTTAATTATTCAAATAATTTATATTTTTAATTATTGTGATTTATAATATATATTTTTTTGTGTTTCAATTTAAATGATACTGATATAATTTCTCGAGTCAGTCAAATATTTTTTAAATTTCTTAAGTTATTAATTATGTGATTAACAATATCTTTTACATTATTTTTTAATAATTATGAATATTCTCCCCGTCTCACTTTATGTGGCACAGATAAAATTTCGACAATTAATTAATTTTTTTTAGTTTCGTGCTCAAATATATTGTAAAATCAAAGTAAAAGACTTATAATAATGAAACATAATGTTAAAGTTGTGACCCGAATTATGTTGAGTGGGCCCTGAATGGACCTTTATGTTTTTGGGCCTAGAACTTATTTGTATGCACGTATTATATAAGTGCATTTAGTGGGTTATTTTGTGCATTCAGAAAATTCAGTCTTCTCCACATTGTACTCTTTCTCCATTATAGTGAAACCCTCCTCTACCTCTGCCCGCGGTTTTTTCCGCAAGGGTTTCCACGTAAATCTTGTCTGTGTTGTTCTTGTTTTTCTTTTACTTGTAGTTTGCTTATTCTATCCGAATATAACAAACTTGCAACAGAGCCTGTTCGATTGTTTTCTCGTAGATGACAACCATGAAGTATGATATTCCGTTGTTGGATCGCAACACCAGATTTTTGTTATGGCAGGTTCAGATGTGGGCTGTGATTGCGTAGATAGATTTGGACGATGCTTTATTAGGGTTTGAGAAGATGCCCTCATCGTGGACGAATGAGGACAAACAACGTAAGGATCGGACGGCTCTATCTTAGATCAACATTCATTTATCCAATCAGATTCTATAGGATGTTTTGAAGGAGACCACAGTCGCTACATTGTGGTTGAAACTGGAATCGTTGTGTATGACAAAGAGCCTCACAAGTAAGTTGCATCTCAAGCAATGACTTTATTCCCATCCCATGTTTGAGGGTGCGTCCTTGGAGGATCACCTATCTGTATTTAAGGAAATCATCTCCGATTTAGAGACTCTAGAGGTTAAGTACGATGAGAAGATCTAGGTTTGATCTTGTTATGTTCGTTGCCTGCATCATACACGACCTTTAGGGATACGATTTTATATAGTCATGATACCCTGACGATTGATTAAGTCTATGATGCGTTGAGAATTGTTCTCTGAGGAGAAAATGAAGCATCTTGTGAATGGGTTGGAGAGTCAAGGGGATGGTCTCATTGTTCGAGGAGAAAGGACTCGTGAGAGAAATTCTGAGGGTTATGACAAGAATAGGTCAAAATCCAAAAACAGAAACAAAACCTGTAATTACTGTAAGAAAAAGGGCCATATCAAATCTGAGTGTTAGAAACTACAAAATAGAGAAAAAAGAGAAGCTCCAAAACCAAAGAAAAACCAATCAGAGAAGTCCGGTGAAGCCAGTTTTGTAAAAGATGACGGTAGTAATGGAGAACACTTAGTAGTTTCTGATGGTAAATCCAAACCCTGTTAGGATTGGATTCTTGATTCAGCTTGCACGTTTCATATGTGTGGAAAATCGGGATTAGTTTACAACATAAGAAACAGTCTCTAAAGGTGCTGTGTTGATGGAAAATAACACACCTTGTAAAACAGTTGGTATTGGAACAATCAGGATCAAGATGTTTGATGGGGTTGTGAGGACACTTGGTGATGTGCGGTATGTCCTAGACCTGAAGAGAAATCTTATTTCCTTGAGTACTCTTGATTCGAACGGTTATAGGTATACTGGTGAAGGTGGAGTCCTGAAGGTTACTAAAGATGCTCTGATTGTGATGAATGGACAGAGAAAGTCTACAAATTTATATATCATGCAAGGCTCTACTGTTACAGATGATGCAGTTTTTTCTATCTTCTCTCTATCAGAAAGTGATGTTGCTAAAATTTGGCATATGCGCCTGGGGCATATGAGTGAAAATGAGATGGCTAGACTAAGCAGGAGAGGAATTCTTGATGAGTAGAGTATTACCAAATTGGAGTTCTATGAGCACTGCTTTTTTGGTAAGCAGAAGAGAGTCAGATTCACTAAAGGCAAGTCAGATTCACTAAAGGCATCCACTCAACTAAGGGCACACTTGATTACATTTATTCTGATCTCTGGGGTCCTGCTAGAGTACCTTCTAGAGGAGGCGCTAATTACTGGTTAACTATTATTGATGACTATTCCAGAAAAGTTTGGGTGTTCTTCCTGAAGCAAAAGAATGATTTGTTACCTACTTTTAAGGAGTGGAAGATTATGATTGAAAAACAAACAGAAAAGCAGGTAAAAAGCCTTCGGACTGATAATGGTTTAGAGTTCTGTTCTAATGAATTTAATGCTCTTGCAAGTCAGAAGGAATTATGAGGCACTTGACAGTTCGTCATACTCCACAGCAGAATGGTATGGCTGAATGAATGAATAGGACTATAATGGAGAAGGTGCATTGTATGCTCTCTAATGCTGGTTACCCAAGTCTTTTTTGGCCGAAGTTGCTTCCACGACTTGTCTTCTTAGTAATCTCTCTCCCTCAGTGGCGATTGATAAAAAGACTCCACAAAAGGTATGGTCTGGTACTCCTGCTAGTTATTCTAATTTGAGAATATTTGGATGTCTTGTGTATGCTCATGTTGATAATGGAAAGTTGGAGCCTAGATCTGTCAAGTGCTTATTTATGGGTTATAAGACTGGTGTTAAAAGTTATAAGCTTTGGTGTCCAGAAAGCAGAAAGGTTATAATTAGCAGGGATGTTATGTTTGATGAAACTGCCATGCTTCGGGCTCAATCCAAATCTAGTGCTTCGCCTCCAGATGAGCTTAGTGATATGAATCAGCAACAGTCAAGCACCCACATTGAATTGCAGATTAGAGCAAAGTCTACACCAATGCCTACTTCTCAGCCTAGCCCAGAGATACAGAGTGATACTATTTCTTCTTCACCACCAGTGGTGCCACAATATTCTATTGCTAAAGACAGTCCTAGAAGAGATATTAGACCTCCTTAGAAATATGCTAAAGCTGATTTAGTTGCTTATGTATTGAGTGTAGCAGAAGGTATTGATTCCAGTGAAGATCCTTCTTCTTACTCAGATGCACTTAGTTGTGATGCTTTCGGTCGATGGAAGATTGTTATGCAGGAGGAAATGAAATCACTTCATAAGATGGCACATGAGTTCTGGTGAGATTGCCTAAAGATAAGAAAGTTATCCGTTGTAAGTGGGTATTCAAAAATAAAGAAGGAACATCAGGAGTTGAAGATGCTAGGTACAAAGCAAGACTAGTTGCTAAAGGTTACAGTCAGGTTCCAGGTATTAACTTCACAGATGTGATTTCTCCAGTTGTATAGCATAGTTTGATTCGAGCATTGCTTGGTATTGTGGCTATGCATAATCTTGAGCTTGAGCAGTTGGATGTCAAAACTACATTCTTACATGAAAAACTTAAGGAAAACATCTATATGCAGCAACCAGAGGACTTTGTAGTCTCAGGAAAAGAGGACTATGTATGTTTGCTGAAGAAGTCTCTTTATGGATTAAAGCAGTCGCCCAGACAGTGGTATAAGAGGTTTGACTTTTTTATGACCTTTCATATGTTTCAAAGGAGCAGCTATGATAGTTGTGTCTACTTCAAGGAGGTGAGTGATGGTTCATTCGTATATCTTCTCTTGTATGTTGATGATATATTGACTGCAACATAGGATACAAGAGAGATAATAAAAGTAAAAGTCCAGCTCCGTAAGGAGTTTGATATGAAGAATCTAGGAGCAACAAAGGGGATTCTTAGCATGGAGATTCTGAGGGATAGAAAGAATTGTAAGTTATACTTGAGTCAGAAAAGATATATTGAAAAAGTGCTTCACAGGTTCAATATGCAAAATGCCAAGCCTGTTAGTACTCCATTGGCAGCTCACTTCAAACTCTCGACCACTTTATCTTCAAAGACAGATGATAAGCGTGACTATATGTCTTGAGTTCCATACTCTAGTGTTGTCGGGTCTCTTATGTATGCGGTGGTGTGTTCCCGATCAGATTTATCTTATGTTGTCAGTGCAGTTAGCAGATACATGGCAAATCCTGGTAAAGAACACTGGAAAGCAGTTCAGTGGATTTTCAGATACTTGCATGGATCTGCAGATGTTTGTTTGCAGTTTGGGCGAAATAGAGATGGAGTAATCGGGTATGTTGATTCTTATTTTGCAGGAGATCATGATAAAAGAAGGTCCCTTATAGGCTATGTTTTCACCATTAGTGGTTGTGCTATTAGTTGGAAAGCTACCTTACATACTACGGTTGCTTTGTCAACTACTGAGGCAGAGTACATGGCTATTACAGAGGCTTTCAAGGAAGTTATTTAATTGAAGGGTCTGTTTGGTGAACTTAGTAAAGACTTACAGATTACTATAGTCTTTTGTGACAGTCAGAGTGCTATCTTCCTTACGAAAGATCAGAGGTTTCATGAGAGGACAAAGCATATCGATGTTCAGTATCATTTTGTGCGTGAAATTATTACTCGTGGTGATATTGTAGTGAGCAAGATTAGTACTCATGATAATCCTGCTAATATGATGACCAAGACACTACCAAGTCCCAAGTTTGAGCATTGCTTGGACTTAGTTAGTGTTAGCTGTTGAGATGTGTCCTTAGGGGCTTTTATGGAAGAGGTGGAGAGTTTGTCTTGAAATGGATTTGAGTTCGGAATTAGAATTCGTGTCAAGGTGGAGATTGTTAGAGTTGTGACCCGAATTATGTTAAGTGGGCCCTGAATGAACCTTTATGTTTTTGGGCCTAGGACTTATTTGTATGCACGTATTATATAAGTGCATTTAGTGGGTTATTTTGTGCATTCAAAAAATTCAGTCTTCTCCACATTGTACTCTTTCTCCATCATAGTGAAACCCTCCTCTGCCTCTGTCCGTGGTTTTTTCGCAAGAATTTCCACGTAAATCTTGTGTGTGTTGTTCTTGTTTTTCTTTTACTTGTGATTTGCTTATTCTGTCCGAATATAACACATATTATAGACAAGAAATGCAGAGACGAGATGAAGTTTTTCTTATTCTCTTCCAAGTATCCAAGCATGGGAGGTCAATAAGTTGGAGGTAGTGAAGATGTGAGTATTACTACATAAAATGGTGGATATTATGTCATTTTAATTATGTAAACATCATTTATTTTGAAATAAAAAAAAATAAAGATATTATTTATTTTAAAATGGAGGAAGTTACCAAGTAATATATACATATAAAAAGTAGCAAACTATGTTTAGACTCATTCAAATCCAATCAGCCAAATAAGTAACCAATCAGTCAACTTGGCTTACTAGTCAGTCAATTATCCATGACATTATATAACTCCCCCCACTACTATTATATATGCATTCAAAATTTTATATAAATAGAAGCAATCAGTTTCTTCATCCTTTAATAATTTCAAATATCATAAACACTAAGCTTCAAAGGAAAAGAAAAATGGTTTGCAGTTCCAAGGCATTTGTGTTTGTTTGCCTTTCTTTGGCAATTCTTTCAATAATATTATCCTCACATGCTGCTATAATTCCAGATATTCCTCCTGTGAACATTTTACCGAGAGCAGCTGATGACGGTTCGTTTGGTCTAATAATAAATACTACGTTGAAATTGTTCAATCTTAATTATTTATTATTACAATACTGAAAATCTTGAATACATGTTAGTTAAGGGTGGATTTACAATAGTACACGTTAAAGTTTTGGTTCAGATTTTATATATATATTTTTTTACGTATATCTATTTTGAATTCAACTACAACAACAAACTCAGTATATTCCCATATAGTGGGGTCGGGGAGGGTAGAGCGTACGCAGTCCATACATGCTGTTTCCGATAGACCCCCGGCTCAAGATAAAAGGCAGTATACAAAAATATCAAAAGCATAGAACATGAAAAAATAACATAAATACGACATCCACAAAAAGTAAACGTATATCTATTTTGAATTCAGTATACAAAAAAAATTCTAAATATATATGTATAGATAATAAAAAAGATGAAATATTGGGTGTAAATTGAAAAAAAAAAAATGACACCCACTTATTGTTGTAATGATCTACTCATTTGTTTGTTCTCTTACAAAAAAGCCTACATACACCTCTGTTCAGAATTCGTAAACATAAAATTTTAGATTCGTCCCTGTTTATAAAAATTTAACTAATACCATACATTAATTTTGATGTTTCAGCTAAAGATGCTAAAGATGCAGCTAAAAAGGCAGAAAGAGCAATTGACCTTTCTAAAGATGCGGCTGATTATATTAGTAACATGGCAAGTACGAACAATATTGTAACAATTGCTGTGACTGTTGTGAGTTTGGTGACCAGCTTGGCTTTTGCATTTACTTATTAATTAATTAAGACTATGAAGGGGAGTTTTAGAGTAATCAGAATAAAAGATAGTATCATCTGGAGAACAGGAGATCATTTTTGGGGTCCAATCATTCTACGAATTCGACACATAATGAAAATTTAGCTTTCTTTTTGTTTTTTGGTACTCTAGTAAATAATCACACTCCTAAGTGTGTCTGTGTGTTTGGTATTCTAGTTTCAATTCGACAAAATAAAATTATGTATTGAGTATTATCATGGTGATTAAATCACAACTTTAGCCCTTTCGTCTTTTATATATATTATTCCTCTAATTAGAAAAAAATTATGTTTAAGAACATGCATTTTTATATAATGTATATAAATACTATCGAAGGTGGGAGTAAACTGTAAAGGTAGGGAAGGAGCACTGCGTTCACAATACTTATCGGAAATTATTTTTTCTTCAAGAAATGAACTATAATCATATGTACATGTTACACAAATTTTCATTTTAAGATCATATTATTATATCTTGATATTTAATATTTACCGGACCTACCTCAACATTAATTTGAAAACTATTTTCACTTTGAAAGACCATTTAAGAATTCACAATGCCCTTTCTTTTATAATTACTATGACTTATTAGTAATTTGTCCTTTTGTCACGCTACCAACGGACTGTCACGCCTACGTTTATTCATGCAACTATAGTAATTATATTGTTATAGACTTATATCAAATTGTCCATCATATTCACATTAAAGAATGGAGCAAATTCAGTGGACGGACGACATAATCTTTTTTCCATCAAAATTGTGTTATGCATCCAGGGGCGGAGCTAGCCTTCTGTTCGGGGGTTCAGCCGAGCCCCCTTCAACGAAAAAATATACTATTTATACATTATTAAAATTATTTTTTATGTGGTTAAAGTAGATGTTGAACCCCCTTCGACTAAGTTTTCTTTGAATATGGAACCCCTTTAGTTGAAATCCTAAGTTTTCTTTGAATATGGAACCCCCTTCGTTGAAATCCTAGCTCCGCCTCTGTATACATCGGTCATCATTGATATAGTGTATTAGAGTTTAAATCCAATATCGTACTCATACAAGCTAGAGATAATGTTAATTAGGTCATAATACGATGAAACTTAAATTTAGTATCATATCATCATGGTACATTTTGATTCTAACCTAATATCTTATTATTTTGATGCAATGAGAGTTGAAGCCACCATCTTATTCTCCATCACTAGCATAATATACAGTAAACACCATCGGATTTCAAAGTAGCACGATCTAATTCAAAAATTTCACCCAATAAAGAACGTCTAACATATTATTTCACAGTAACAGTCACTGAACTCAATAGTTACACCAACATGCTCAATAATGGGTGTAAAAATCATCTCATATGAATATATATGGAAGAGTTGACTCTTTGGGGCTTAGATATGTAAGTATATGCTTATTCGAATGATTTCAAGAAATAACATTTCTGTAACATTTGAGAAATATTAATTAGTATATATCTAAACTCATCAAATAGAATAGAACAAAGTCAAGGATGATTATTGGCAAGATAAACACCAAAGATATAAAATACACATTCATGTATTATAACATAATAGGATGTGCAATACCCACTAGTAAAGGAAAAAATGTGTGAAAAATATTTGTGCTTAGGCGAAATTTATAATCACGCATTTTGAATTTTGCAGGAGTTCTATTACTCCCTAGACTATTTTTTATCGTATTTAACTGACATATATCTGCTCCTTATCAAACATTTTTTCTCACACGCACGCTCAATATACATGAAATACACGTAGTGATTCAAGTGTCAAATATATGTCAGTTAAATATAATAAAAAATAGTCTATGAGATCATAGGACCCCACAAAGTTCAGGATGCATGAATGCAAATTTCGCTAAAGTATAAATATCTTTTTTTTTCACCTTTTTCTCCACTAGTAAAATAATATACTTTTAAACAGTTGTAATCCCATGAACTTACCACAACCGGATACATGCATATAGATACCTTTAACCAATATAAATATAAAATAACAACAAAGACTTTCCATAACTACGTAAATGATTTTTTCCTCTTTCATGATATATTATATATATAACATAATATAGACATGCCAACGGCCTAGACTCAGCTAAGTGGTTTATTTCATAGAAACCATGTAACATGTAATATTTTATTTACATGACGTGACGAAAGATTATCTTCCCATCTCATCTCATGCTAATAAAGTGTTGTAAAATTAAATTAAAGAAATAATAATATTGAAACATATTGTAGATAAGAAATTATTTTGAGATACGAGATGAGAGTTTTTCTTATACTTTTATAAGTATATAAGTATCCGCCAGTGTGGAGAGATAAATAAGGAGCTAGTAAAGGTATAAATATTATTATACGCCTAGAAATTTTGTATAACAGGTCAATCCTACTTCAGTAGCGCTAATAGGCAGCATAGGAGAAGAAGTGCTACACCTAAGAATCAACAATACGAAAACTTTGTTCTAAGTCAGTCTTTCCCATAGCGGGCTTTAGACTAAAAGAATCCACCTGCACATAATGTTATGAACCAAGTTGACTCTTCAAGAACATATGGACTAGAAATGGTGAATGAGATCATTCCAATTAGGATAACTGAGTCGAGTAAAATATTGGAGAATTTTATTTAAAATCCTGGTACAAATAGCAACCAATGAAAAAGGCCTCTAGGGGTGAGAAAAGAGAGGATTATGCAAAATGTTGAGTAAAGAATCTAGTTTCTCTCATTTCACTTCTTAGATTCTAAGTTTTTCATCCACATTTTATTAGTAATTATTTTTGTCCATTAGTTACTTGTAACTTCAATATTTCTTATTGTAATTCAATATTTTGAATGTTACTTTTAAGATTCTAAAGGTGTAATCGTATTCTCGTTCTTATTGATATAGTGAAGAGTTAATACCTTCTTGATTATGTAAGACATCATTTATTTAAAAATAGAAATATAAATAGAAAATATAATTTGTTTTGAAATGGACAAAATACTACGTAACACTCATAACAAGTAGTAAAATTAATTATGTAATTATTTTTGAAGTATGAACAAGTATTTGGTTGAGTAGCCAATCATCCAACTTAGCCGAATAATTAGCCAATCCACCATAAGATGATATAATCCCTTTTATTATTTATGCATTCAAAACTATATAGTAAACTTCTATAAATAGAAGCCATCAATTTCTTCATCCTTCAATTTCAAATATCATATACACTACTATTAAGCTTCAAAGTAAAAAAGAAAAATGAGTTCCAATTATAAGGCACTTCTGTTTGTTTTATTTTCTTTGGGTTTTTTTCCAATAATGATAAACTCATTTTCTGCTGTAATTCCTGCAGTGGTTAAGGCTTTACCTAGGGCGGTTATTAATGGCTACAAGTACAACGTCAATCGGAAATATAGAGAAATAAAAGTAACAAGAATAACAAGCAAACAAAAGAGGATTGGAAGAAAATCATCAAAGATGTGGCTACTATTCACGGGTCAAAATTTGAAGCCACAAGATTAAAATTTTATTCTGATAGTTTTTAATCAAAGATAAAATTGCCAAAAAAAGTTGATTCTCAAGCTAATTTTTCAGCGAAAAGTCTGCATCTTCTTTGTCTTTTGCTTTTAAGGTGGTTATTCTCTCAAAATTTCTCTTGTCCTCAAACTAAACCTAAAATGATATGTATGAGCGACATATAAAAGTGAGTGAGTCCAAAATAGATAACATTACATTGTAGTAAGAGTTTCCTGGATCATTTTATCTCAACAATTGATATCAGAGTCAATAATTCGATGAAAGTGTGCATGGGACCTACTTATTAGTGGTTTTTCTCATCTATGAGCCAATTTACGACATTTACTCCTAGCTTTGAAGATTCATACACAGCCTTTGGCCGGGCTGGTGATTGTAAATACCTTGACAATGTGTAAATAACTATACATTAGTCTTTCTTACTATAGTTAGTCATGACATACGAACACGATGAATCTTTGATTCATGGATTATATGGTAATGAGCCCTTTAAAACTTAAGTCAATTTACGACATTTACTCCTAGCTTTGAAGATGCTTACACAACCTTTGTTCGGGCTGGTGATTGTAAATACCTTGACAATGTATAAATATAGTGGCGGATCCAAGATTTTAAGGTTGTTTGGATGCATTATTCAGGGGTGGAGCTACAGTACCCTACGGGTATTCGGGCGAATCCAGTAGCTTTTACGTAAACTTTATATTTACACTAAAATTTTAAATATATGTATATGATTACATAGGGTGAACCCATTGACAAACATTATGGCTTGACCTAGTGGTAGATGGACCAACATTAAGGGCCTCTCTTTTGCCACGTTCGTGTGTTCGAACCCCATTGCAACATATCTATTTTTTATTTTTTTAATATTTCTTTAAATCCAAATCTTGACTCCGCCTCCGACTTTAATTTTTTTTAAACATAATTTGCTAATGATGACATAATATAAATATATAACTATTTAAATGCAACATTAAAATTTGGTGTTTAAATTTTGAAAGAGTAAGACTTTTGTTGGAGAAGGCCAAAAGATTTTCAGAATTTTTGTTTGAATAATTAAAAAAATACAAAAAGTATTTTTAGTTTAATAAATTAAGAAGTAAAAAATAAAATTAATACAAAAAAAGTCAAACATGCTTGTATACTAGTGTACAAGAGTACTTGGGTCTTGTGCGTATTGTGTGCATTAAATGTAACTGAAAAGTTACAAAAAATTTTAGAAAAAATTACATAAACTAACAACCTTAAGACATTAATTACAATTAATAGCAATAGTTTCTCAAAATTACAACTAATAACAAAATATAGCAATATTTTACCTTTGTTAGGGAAAAGCGCGTGACTTGAACTTTTCGTTTTATCCATCCCCTTTTCACGCTAATTTACCAAATTCAGTTCCCTTTAATCTTCAATTTTTTTTTCTCAAAAATCGTTTTTATCCGAGATCTTGATAAACATTGCATCCTTCAATTAAGGTAAGTTTATTTTAAAGTTAATGCAAGTTATATTTTTCATATAATTTTTTTTATGTATTTTATTGTCAATTTTTTTTTTTCAAATTTTTCATTCTTCTTAGCCGATTTGGTTTGTTAGTTTTTTTTTTGTGTGTGTTGAAATTTTTTGGAGCTCCGCTATAATGGCACAATATGCAAATCGTAGTAGTTCCGGTATTTAACCGATGAATTTGGTTTCTGATGAACTATCATCGTTTAGGACAGATCTGTGTTGGAGAGAGATCTTTTGTTAGTTACATAGTTGTGGTGCACCTCGATTTTCTAATTGTAATTTGATGGGTTGATTATTTCAAATTGTTAGCATCTTAACACTGCACATATGTGTGAATTCTCAGTTACGCATCTGTTACTCATCTTTGATTGTCTTTTTGTGTCTTTTTCTTCATATGTTAGTTGGTGTTTTTTTCTTCATACTTTTTTCTTCTCCTTTGCAGCAGGATGGTCCAACTTAAATTTCGGAGTTCCCAGAAGATACTGTCTACCCTGAAGAGGAGTTGTTCGATGTTGATAGTGTGTTGGATGATGATACATTCATGTCTATAGCATTTGAATAAGCTCTTTTTGCCTTGATTAGCCAATTAACAGTTTATTCATTGTATATATATAGAACATAGTAACTAATTCTGCACCATCACGTTACTTGAGGGGAAACTCAATTTTTTCTCCATATGTTGTATTTGGTAGTCATTAGATTTTGAATGTGACGTGTAGTTCTTATTTGTTGAAATGTATTTTTTACATACATAAGACCATTTCAGTGAGCATATGTAATTCTAAAATACATATGACATTTGTGTAAGATAGTTGTATTTATCACTGGCAAGGTTTTGTATATATATTTTTATATAGAAGTGTAATATGTATTCTGAAAATACATTTGTTATATAATTTGTATATGTGTTGTTATATTCTTTTCTTGATAATTAAATTTGTACAATTCATGTATTCACAAAATACATATGTGTTTGTTGAAATATAATTGTAATATGTATTATGAAAATACATACAGTTTAGATATATGTTTTTATATTTACCGCTAAGAATTGTATTTGATGTTAAGTTGTATTTAGTAGTCATTAGATTTTTAATGTGATATGTAGTTCTTGTTTGTTGAAATGTATTTCTTACATACATATTTGTATTTGTTATTCATCAATTGAAGAAAATTTTTGCGTTAAAAATGTTTTGATAACTTAGATATTAACTAGTTATGTATTCACAAAATACATCTGATACATTTATGTATAGAATGTATAAACTAAATATTAGATGTATTTCATAAATAGTCATCAAAAGTTTGTATCAAAATTTAGAATCATAAAATAATCAGTGAAAAAAAATAATTGTTTCTGAACTGAATACATCTGTAAACTTATCATTTATTATATTTCCTACATGAACGCCTATTGTGATCTTTAAATCCACATGAACTACAATAATTTTTATTTTTCTTTCCGCACATATTTCTTCGCGATTTTCTACTATCCTTCTTTGTAGGTCTTCCAGAGGGTCGCTTGTATTTTGGGGGCAAAACTATCTCCTTCAATATCTCCTGTGGAATCACCCAATCATCTTTGTGTGGTATAGAATAGATTAGAAGATCATACGTTCTTGACACAATTTTTGATTTGTATAGATCAGAGCAATATGATTCCTTTTGAAAATTCTTGCTATCAAGTACTGCATAAGCATGCACACACGGTATCTCGTCCTATTGAAATGCATGGCAAGTTTTTTTTTCCTTAAGGCAACAATAAAATGTTTATCCTTGTCGTGTACTGTATAGACATATTCTGAGGCTGGTATAACCTGAAATTATTAAAATAAAATTAAAATTATAACAACAATTATTCATTTGACATTTGTAATTATTTCAGTTTAGCAATTGTATTTTACCAACTCTGCATAGGTATATTGCATGTCTCAATATGTATTTTTAGAAATATATGGCCTGCATATTTATTTATTTATTTATTTAAAAACAAATGCAGCCAAACACTTAAAACAGAATGCATATGTATTTTTTAAATACATATAGCTAATAGCATATGTAAACGGAAATACATAAAAGTAACTACCAGTGATCACATAAACAAACTGCATATAGCTGGCAACATATGTAATGTTAAATACATATATAAAAGAGACTTATCGGTTCCATCCAAGATATAAGCAGCTACAAAAGTACCAGTATACAGTTTTCTGAGATGACTTGCATCAACGATTATTACAGGTCTACAATGTTCAAACCCTTTAATACAATAACTTATTAGTATATAGAAAACTTCAAAACGAATTCCAACAAGAACAAATTGTTTAATTGAAAACGAAAAAAAAAATACAAAATAAACTGTAACAATTGTATATCAATATTCAACCTACATAACGTGATGGGAAACTCTAATTTTTAAAAAAAAATTATCGATCAAACCACTTTGTTCGAGAACTGATCAAATCATTGTTGTTACGATTTTTCAGCGATTTTCACAAATATAGTTCGAAAATTTACAAATAAAATCATATTTGTTTATTGATACCTGTATTTGTAGCGTTGTCTTATCAAACTTTTCTCAAAACATTAGACGATGAAAATAAATTTTGGAAACTGTCGTTTTTTTTTAAATTGATATGAATTGCAGATTATGAAAAACATTTTTGAATTTTGAATTATGTTGCTGTAAAAATAATGGTTATGGTTAAAATAGAGTCATTAAAGGAAAAAGTATCTGTAAAAGGTTAAGAAATCTGTCAAATTAAATGTTCTTTAAATTAAGGAACCGTTTTTTCCATATTAAACTGAAACAAATTAGAGTTAAATTAGGAACAGAATCTTTAATTGTATATGTATTTAATTAGCAACAGGTTAATCAAATACAAAATACATATTGCTAATTTTTGTAATTTTGAAAAGGTTGCTATAAAACTTACAATTAAGATTCTATAGTTGCTATTTCTGAAATTTTCCCAAAATTTTATACAAAAATGCAGCGTAGCTGCTGGAATCATTCTGAAGCACCTGGACATGAAAGATCCACCTAAAGCCAAAGCACCCAAACATGTTTTAGTTTTGTGGGTGCTTTTTTATTTTTATATCATTTTTTCAATGTTTCTTATATAATAATACCTATTTTATGTCGAGTTTAGTGGGTGTCGAAGCACCCAAAATAACACGTGGGTTTGCCCCTGTGTAAATAACGATATCTTAGTCTTTCTTATTATAGTTAGTCATCACACACAAAAACGGTGAATCTTTAATTGATCCATGGAATATGTTAATGAGCCCTTTGAAACTTAATTTAAGTGAAAATTATTGGGTTTGTGAACAAAACCACACGTTAGTAGAAAAGAAAAAGAAGCAACTTATTTAGTGTTGGATATAATCTACGCGCGGACTTGGTCCAAAGTGTCAATATCACACCGTATTAAGAGTATTCTCAGATCCTTTTAACTCAATAAGACCAACTGCCTATGTCAGAATTTTAAGCCTAGACCTGTGCAAAAGAAGGCTAGATAGAGCACGAAACGAGTATCATATTTCACTTCTTTTTTAGTTACACACTGTGATTCTATTTTATTTTTTTTGTTCTTTCATCAGATCATTATAAAAGTTTGATATGGGTATGATAAAATTTGAATTCGCGCTAGAAAGTCTTCCATTTGAGATTAAAACACCCCTAATAAAAGTTACTATGTGTTTAATAAACTCAAACTCGAAATCTTTGATTAAGAATGAACGAATCACTCCACTGCAATCATTTTCGGATAAGTCTAATTGTATAAAGAATCTATGGTTTGCAGCATGGGTGGAGATAGAGTACACAATAGGTTATGTGAACTCCCATCTTCAAAAAATTAATTGTTTATTGTTAATTTTTTTTTTTCATAGTAAATGTTGAATTTTTCTTCACTTATTTATCTATTTACTTTTATATATTTTTAGTAAAAATTTCAACTTCTCCACTCGTTAACAATAATTACAAAAATTACCATAGTTTGTTCTAATGAATTAAAAATAGAAACATAGTAAGTAAATTAGTTGAAGAATCAGAACAGGGCTTCCAACTGGTACTGTTTAGGTATGGCCTGGAAACAGTATGACATAATTTACAACCATTGACTATATAGCACATGCAATGTTTCACAAACTTAATACTATGATTTCCACTAATTAAATTAGTGCCACTTATTACAAGATGTCATCAGTTGTTAGACAAAATGTTAAAATGCTAATGGTCTCCTTGATCGTATATCAATAATGGAGCTTTATTAATTAGTAATAGAATTCTTACTAAAACATATAAACATAAGTCGTTTTCTACACTTCTACACCAATCAAATGGAGTATAAAGAAGGTTCTCGAGTAAAGTTTTTTCATTTATAGTCGGGTTTAAGCTTTATGCATTGGCAATATTAACATATAACAATAGGTAATGTTTATAATAATAATATGGTGTCTAATGTCCGATCCATAATTAAGATGAATGGATGTTAAGTTAAAATATAGGTTCTGAAATAATATATTTAACCTTTATTTATACTCATTTTTCGCATTTATACATGATGTTAGAGTGAAAATAAGAAATTCTACTGAAATTCATGTGATTTTTATATCACGTCAGACACGGCTAATATGATAACTCGGAAAATAGGATAATAATGAGTTGCTACAGTCAAGGTTGATCTAATGTTGGACATACGAATTGTAATGATCAAAGAAGAATTCAAAATTTAGAGTCATCTAAATATTCATAAATTTTAAATTTTAAAATCGTCATTGAGCCTAATCCGATTTTAAAAAAAAAAATAAAAAAAATCAGTAAGCTTAAAATTATTTCAGATTAATAAATTAGATTGCTTCTTTGTTTTCTTCATCTTATACATTTCATGTCATAGGTTGAGTTGTTGGCCTTGAATTACTTAACATATTTTGAGATAAGACAAAACTAATCTTTCATACAATTTGTGCAATATAATTAGTTAGTCAATCACTATATACTACACAGGTATAGCGATATTATTTGAGGTAATCATCATGAGCATGTGATATACTAATTAAATTAATCTATTGTACTTATCATAAGAAATTAATTTTGAATTATGAGGAAACAGAATAAGAATATATTCTTCTGATAGAATCATCAAAATAAATCTAACGGTATCTGAGAGTAGCATGTGCCCGCCATCTGTATAACATAGATTTTCGTTCTTAAATTTTAATTTCATCACTTGAAAAGTCCAACTTGAGTTGTGATTATTTTAATTTAGTATTAGTACTGATAAATGGCCAATATAAAAATAATTAGGGGGTAATGATGCAATTCATCAATATCAGCAACAATTTTTATAATGTCAGCTGTAAAACTTATTTAATTGTCATGATCATTAGAACTTGTCTGAATTAACATTCTATTCAATATCCTTCGTCGAATAATTACTACAAAATAGAAATAAAACTATTTTTCCTATGTAAATATGAGTTGATGAAATCCGTCGAATAAATACGTGTCTACTATAGTAGTAAAAGTGACGTTACTAGTTTGAATCTTAGGTTTATAATTTTTGTACCTTTTGAATTATCTTACTAAATCTAAAATATTTGACTTCACCACCAATAATAAATATGAAAAGTGCAGTAATAATAGAACATTACAGGTGTGTTTAGCATGGGAAAACCATAAAATGTTTTCCATTCTTCCGTTGACCATTATTTTTTAAAAATATTTTTTTCAAAAAAAAATAATTTCTTTATAAAATAAAAAAATGACGAAAATAGAAAAAAAAAAAAAAGTTTTACAAACGACATTCCATATTAATTTATCCTCTTTAGCCTCTAAGTACGCCTCATTGAACTCCATTCCGTCTCCTCCATCTCCGCCACCTCCTACTTTTGCCCCACCTAACGTCTGTCTATATAATATACAAATATTTTTAATATTTTTTTTTTTAACTTACGAATGACTAACAATGAAAATGAAAGATCCAAGAGGTAGATATCTCAATAACATCAAGGAAAATGCAAGGGGGGACCTTCCGCTGCACCATTACACTATTAACTTGACTTTCTATTATATTAGTAATAAAACGTTATTGCGCTACAACTAAGCATACTTGAAAAACATTTTTCTTCATGCCGCCACCCTACTTGTCAATTTTGGTGTTTATAATGAAAACGTTACGTTTAACTTTTTGTGTTCTTTATTATAGTTGTGTTTGGAAAAAAAGAGGAAAAAAAACAAAGAAAAACGTACTAGAAATTAAAGATTTAAAAGCTAGAGAACCTCTTGATTTTGGAATTAATTTCCCTTTGATTGGTATGATGTCTACACCATTGAAACCAAGATAAGGTGACAGAAAAATCCAGTGATAGAAACAAAGAGTCCACATCTAACACGCTATTGAAATTGAATTTATTGATTTGGACCGTTTGTATGTTTCACAAGTTTCAGATTTGAGCTCATTAGCAATAGATATTGATATTGATTGTGTGTTGAATTGTTGAAATTTTGAATAATGAATTAATTTTCAGGCAAACATTGTTCACACTTCAAGCGTAAATATCTAAACTTAATTTGATTATTTGTGTTTGAACTTCAATCACATTTCTGTATATGAACTTCAAATATGTATATCTAGATGGATATATTGTGTCGTTTTATGCCTTGGGTCAATTTTTAATGGGAGGAGGGTCCCAAAATCGGATATCCATAAATTTTTCCTGATATAAATCTACCTTAAGCATAAAACAACACAATAAGTTTCTCTTCTCTTCATTTAATTTCTAACGAAAAAATAGGGATATTTCTTTCTTCATAGGTAATTATTATTATTAAAAGGGACAATTCACATAGCATTCATTATATGAAATGAAGTTGTAAATCAGTCATTATTTACGAATAATACGATGAATCAACAAATGACGAGCTCTGGGAATCTCTAACCTTATACAGTTAAACGTACAAACTCTTATTTTAATTTCCTGGGTCTAAAGGTTTTCCATGGAAAATACTCTTTTTTTTCCAAAAAATTGCTCTCTTAATATTTAATTTAGGGATAATTACATAGCTTAATAAACATAGACTTCTAATTACCTTATTTAACCTAAGTTTCAATTAATTAAAATATATAGCCCCTCTTGCCTATTAAGTATCCTTAATTATAATTCATAGTATCTCTCATTTATTTTCTCTCTTTCTCTATTTTCTATTACTCTATTTTTTTCTTCTTTTTCAGTTTTTTTTCTTCATTTTTTTTTTCTCTTTCTTTTTTCTTTTTTCACATTCTTTCCTGCTTCGTTTGTTTTTTTTTCCAGTTTTTTCTTTTCATTTTTTCTCCTTTTTGTTGTATTCTTCCTCTATTTTCTATTACTTTTTTTTTATATATATATTTTTTCTCATTCTTTTTCTCTCATTTTTTCTCCTTCTTTTTTTTTCCTTTTTATTTTTTCTCCTTTTCATTTGTGTGAACTAGCAAGTACAAATACAAGTACGAACTATAACATATAAATACAAATACGAACTATAAAATATAAATACAAATGTGATACGGATCAAGCAACGTAGGATAGAAACCTACCTCGGGAAGCTAGAAAACCACAAGATGCAAGGAATGAAAGATAGATAAATTGACATAAGAGACTACGAAGAAATAAGAACCAACACGTGTATCAAACGCAAAGGCCCCTAAAACTCGTAATAACAAACACAAACTTCTTACGGTGACCACAAGGGGGATTAAATTCGTCTTACAATCATTGTTTTTAAGCAAAGTTCAATATCGGTTTTTCCAAGCCCTACCATAAAAACACCCCCAATGGAGTTCATGAATACATCATGTCAAATATCATCAAAAACTAAGAAAGAACCCTAAGCTATTTATTTATAGTCTACTACATAAAAGGGTGAAATTACTAAAACACCCTTAGTGAGAATTACACTCCAAAGCCGTCCCTTAACACTCCAAAGCCCACTATGCATTGGTGGGTAGGCCCATGTGTGACACAAGGGTCCATATGCATTCGTGGGGCAGCCCATGTGTGTCATTTTGGCCTTCGCAATTATTCATCACTTGAACTCTCAGGTAGGCATCAAGGCGAGCTCCCAAGCAACCTTCCACACATCGAATTGCTCTATTGTGGGCTCAAAACGGGTCTCTCATGCATGTTCTCGTGCCCTCAATGTGACCACAATCGGATTCTTTATGTGTTGGCCTCGCATGATGTCATCAAAAGTTATGATGGCCATTTGGCTCGTATCATCCTTTCCTTCTTGAAAAGGATTCGACCTCGAATCCACACCTTGCAAAACCAAAGAAAGGACAAACAAGCACAACGTCCTCATGACATGAGGGTTAGGGTTAGTACAACAAATAACATCATCATGCCAGGGTGGTAAACACTTGAAATATAACCACGAATCCTTTGTTTTAGTCATGAAAAACTTAGTAAAAATATCACAAAGGAAATGGCTATGACAAGTATCAGGAGATAAAGAAACTACAAGAGTTTTAATGGTATCACTAAATCCAAAAGGTAAGACTACCTTTATCTTAGGAATCATAAGACACAATTGTTTCATTACCTCTTCAAGTGGCCTCATCAAATGTGATGTCACTATTAGTCTTAAAGTCCACCAAACCCACGTAACATTGTCATTCAAACTAGTGGACCAACCAACAAGTCCCCTACCTCTACATAATACAAATCCAAAACTAGCATGGATGTTATCATAAGCAAAGAGGTAGTATAGGAAGGATCAAGTGTAAAGGCATCATCTAGGGTGCTATCATCTATATGAACGCCATTTAGCCAAAAAGATATAGCGCATAAGGCCTACAAGGATGGAATTAAGGCACTTAAGTACATATGATTTCTTCCTTTCAAGTAAAGTATCAACTTGACATTCATAAGTTGGGATTCATGCAACTTAAGCACTAGTGTGTCAAGCAAGGATGCATATTTAGAAGCATTACCCCAAGAAGACAATGACACTTTTGCCCTCGGGTTTTCAAGAACGACACTTTGCTTGTCATGTAGAACAAGCAACAAATTGGGTGTGCCAACATCATCATATCCACATTTTACATTGGGTCAAATAAAAAGAGGGGCTATAGACACGGTTCTAGACAACACTCTTTTTCCCCATAGGCTTCATCCAAACTAGAAAATATACTCTCTACAAAACATACATATCATCAAAAGCAAATAGAGAGTAGAGAAAAGTATCACTCAAGTCAACTTTAATTAAGGTGTCCTCACGTATGTACATACTACTAGTTTTCAAATCATCACCATGAGTACTCTCAACAATAAGGTCACACAAAGTAGAAGATGAAGTAGTTTCCAAACAAGGACACAACCTCTCTTTCTACGGAAACATTCACAAATAAGCATATACCACCACCAAAATCAAAGGTATTATTACTTAAGTCTTCATAAGAAGCAGGCAAATCATCTTCATAGGCATCAAACAAGGGTGGAGTGTCATACAAAGGATCACATCTTCTATAATTTTTCAAGGAACAATCACTTATTGGGTTTCTTAAATATTCAAGCAAACCAAAGCTATCATCACCCAATTAATTATACCTTTCTAAGACCTCACATTCCTTTCTTTTAAGAGTATTCTCATATTCCAAGAAGAAATTTCCATCTTTAGGAGGAATGTTGTCACACCATAGTGGGTTACTATATAGGTTAGAGCCTTCAAGATAAGTTATACCTTTAACATCATTCTCACCATTAGGTTCATTAGGAGTGAGCTCTTCATTTTTAAATACGATATTGTCCTTAAAGAGAGAAGTATCTATCCATAAAAATGATATAAACATGAAAATCCATTCTCTAAAAGATCATTATCAAGTATCAAAAATGTTTCAAGTACATGATTATTCCTATGAGCCAAGCAAACATTAGAATCTTTACTAAAGGACAAGCTCAAGGGATCACTCCTATATTTTTTTACCAATATTTTCAAATTCTTCACTCACTTGAGGTCTATTAATTACAACGCACATAACCTCAAGTGGAGAACTAATTTTGTATACAAGTTGATCAATACAGTATCCACAAGATGATGTACTACCATTCAACACAATGGCTTCAACACTAGGTAGACATAAATTGATCTTACCAGAAGAGTTAATTCGATCATCAATAGGATCAACTAGTGTATCCACACTCACAACATGTATATCATCATCAAGAGGCAAAGAATCAATAGACGATGTACTATCATTCAACACAATGGCTTTAACACTAGGTGAATATAAATTGATCTTACAAGAAAAGTCAATTCGATCATCAATAGGATCAACTAGTGTATCCATACTCACAATATGTACATTATCATCAAGTGAAAAAATCAATAGACTCATATATAAGTAAGTTACTACTCACGCTCAATGGGCTACTAGCCACACAATCATCATTCACATGCACAAAAGTGTAAAAGTTAGCTATTTTACCTTAAATTTCTTGAGCACATTCTTCTTTACCTTGGTGTGAAGGTCCTCCACAAAATTCGAAAACATCTAAGATTTCCCTAGTCAAGTCTTCAAAGGGAATCTTCTCCTTTAGCACTTGTCTCCTCCGCTTGCCATGTTGTACCTACATAAACATCCTTAAAAATAGAAAGACGAACAAAGTTAGCTCGGTTTGGTGGAAACCCCCTCACTTCACTCCTCGCAACCTCTTATTTTTCCTTTCTTAGGTTGCTACCCTTACTCCTCTCAATCTTTTACCTCTCATAATCATTTGTTTTTAGTAAGTGGTCACATCTCTTTGAGATTTGGGAAGAATGGATGGAAAGACATGATTTCTCCATTGGTATTTTACAATTTTGGGCTAATTTTGTACCTTTGGAACCTTATGTTGTGCAAACCAGTTGGCACCTAAGCATAGATATCCATGTTTTGAGAGGAAGATAGCGCACCATACCTCCTCATAGTACCCAAATCGGGTGAAGGAAACCTTCACTCTCTCGATAACCTTATACCCGTCCAAGGAATATGAAACAAGTAGATGTTCTCGATATATCCCTAGATGGTCAAACATGAGTGGAATGAAGTAATTTCTATAGCACCAATCATCCAGCATAAAGAGGCAACCCAAAACCCCACCAATGCTTATCTTTTTGGAGTGAACATTTTTTCTTAGATCAATGATGTTGGGTGTATTTATGCAATTCTAGTATTACTATTCTAGCCTTTTTAGCCTTATTTTGAGGATGATTCTAATGATATATGTGTTGATAATGATACAAATGAGAATTTATGTGTCCAAGTATGTGTTTACAATTTTTAATGGTGTTGTCACATGAGTTTTGATTCAATTTGAGCATTTAGAGTTCAAGTGAGAAAACCAGTGTTACTAGCTTGCTAGATGTTTGTCTAGTCTATCGTGTTGGGTTATAATGTGTTTAATGAGTTCCTAAGATTGTTATTGTGTATTTATATGTGAAAAAACTTGTTGATAATGTTCAATGGCCAATTGGATCGAGACAAGAATTGAAACAATGAGTTAAAGATCAAAGTAAAATTATCCTACGCTTAGCTCATGTTTCTAGTCCACCATTGAGGATGTTGTGTTGTTTTGAGCTCTAAATTGTAGTGTTTAATGATATTGGATGCTTGTTGAATGGATTATGATGATATATGAAGGACATACAAGCTTCCAATTAAGTGAAAAAAAACTCAATAAGGCTTGGAATGGCTCAACGAAAGCACAATACAAATATTGATGCAATTTGAACCCCTGAAATGTATTAGGCGTGTGTGGACTGTAGAAGTGGCCAATGGACGTGTGCAAAACACCACTGGATTCAAAATAGGCCCAAAATAGTGATTCACTAGCGTGTGTAGGTCCTAATAGAGTTTAAGGAGGCGTCGTGATGCGGTGAAATCGCGATGAGATTCTGGATTTTGACATATTTTTGACAATTACGATTTGGCTCAACACCGCAATGTGGTGATGCCCAAAATTGGGATAATTCTTCCCAGCTAAAAGAAAACAGTGTGAAAACTCAATCCAAGTTGGTTTATGACTTGTATACTATAAATATAATGTCCCAAACTCCGTTTTAAACATCTTGGAACACCTTAGATCAACTTAGACATCATTGGAGGCTACCACAACTTTTTTTTAGGTTTTATCATTCTTTAATTTAGTTTTTTATATGGTTTGTATCATCACTTCAAGGGATTGGATGATGAATATTTCCATTCAAACTAAACTCCCTTTCCGGAGTTAAGGCCAAGATCATTAATACTTTCATTTTGAATTAATTTCGTTTAATTTGCTTATCATTATTGGTTGTTTGTTTATTCTTAATTTAACTATTTTAAGGATTAGCTACCTTTAGAATACATCAATTGTCAACCTTTTTATCTCGAAAAAGGAAATAGGGAGATAGAACATAGGAATAAACAAAGTATGATTTTTATTCTTTTATTAAATAAAGAATTGGAACTAGCGTCTAGGACAGGGATGTACTTAGATGCCTTACTTGATTCAACATAGGATGGTAGCTTTAAAACACTTAATTGGATTATTACATCCCCGCTCAATGATGTAGTTGTAAGGTTCGAGTTAGGTAAACGGTTAGAGGTTGGGAGACCATGATCATGCAATTAATTGTACGAATCAACAACCAAGATAAGCGAATTAATGAATAAAGTCCAAGAAAGTAGTATGATTATTATTAAGCCTTAACCCTGGGTTCTATCCTTTGATTATCCAAAGTCATTTACTTTTCTGCTTTAGTTTAGTTTCTTTTTAGTTTTCAATTCTAAAACTTTATTGTTTACTTTTTCTCAATTGTTAAACTAGAATTGGGTAGTTGTCAACACAAGTCCCTGTGGGATCGATACTTGGCTTCTTGAAGGCCACTTTAGTACTTGGTAGATCACGTACATTTGTATGTGCGCTTGAGTGCTGTCAAGTTTTTGGCGCCGTTACCGGGGACTTGAATTGGCAACTATCTTATTTTTAGTTTTTATATATTGAGTTGTAAATAGTTTTTTTTTTAGTTTCTTTTATTTCTCTTTATATCACATTCTTTTTGAGATGTGAGTCTTGGATAGATGGTTTTTGAGGGATGATGATTCTTGTCATTATTATGGAAGACCTCACCTTGAGGCTTCTTATCTAGATTTTGATCCAAGCATTTAGAGGGGACCTGTTTGTTTCCAACCTATGGAGAAACCCATAAGTTGGTGTGTAGTTTGTTACAGTCTGTATCACTTTGCAGATATGTGTGCTTTTAATCCTTATTCAGTCATGTTGGCAGGTAATGCTCAAAAGATAACTACGGAGGTAAATGTAGAGTTGACTCTCCAACTAGATACAGACAAAGTTGCTAACAATTTGAAGAAGTCTGAGTTCTCAAAAACTAAAATTGTTGAACAGGTTAAAGAGATACCACCATCACCACAAGAATCGCGGCCACTCGACTTTCATATTTCTTTTGAGACCGGAATTGAAAAAGTGAATATAAGTGAAGGTGTTGAGGATAGTGTAAATTTTAAAGTAGGATTTGTTAGGCCACACTCAAAGCACTTTTCTACATTATGTTTAGATGATGTCTTATTTGTGGAATCATTTAAAATAGTGAAAGAGAGTGAAGATAAGGAACAAGAATCCTATATTTTTTATTTTACACCGGATAAGCAACACAAAAACACACCTCACTTTAAGGCCGAGTGGTTTACTATGCATATTTCATTACTCAGTTCCTTAATGTTTGTACCACCCCCATATGAGCGGGGCAAGAAGATGGATGAGATATTGGGGGTAAAATTCGTATCCTCAAGGTGGAGGAAAAAATTAATTGGTTCATTCCGCAATACTAAATTAGGCACTTCTTGGAAGGCAACCCAAGCTAAGATACGTTTTCTTTTTAGTTTTTTTATTCTTACATAGTTTTTGTTTTTGATTGAGTCGCAGGTTTATGGGAAGTCTGAGTACCGAAAACTGGAGCTAAAAAGCATGGCAAAAACTGAGTGTGGGGTTCCTATGGATCTTACAAATGTGTAAAGATGCTACTAGCTAGGCCTAGAGGCCTCAGGGAGTATTTCTATCTTTTACTTTTAAGTTCACTTTGAGGACAAAGTAAATTTTTAAGTGTGGGGTGGAGAAATTCCCAATTTTTGGCTCAATTTAAAAAAATGTAGGTTAGTAATAAGTGATATATTCTTGTTGGTGTTATTTTTTATTGCATGGTGCAAGTGTTTTGTTTGGTAAAAGCATGTGGAGTAAGTGAATTGCTACTTTTGAGACTCTTAGGCTCATTTTTGTTACTCTTGTACTTGTTGGCTTAAATTTGAATTCATGTTACTATTTGGTTGGGCGTCTATGACGATCCTATTGAGTTGGGCATATGCCATGTGTATGTGAGATTTATGTATATTCCTTGTTGCATGTGATGTCTAGAACTTATTCGGTGTGTGTGTAAAGTAAAATAAAGAATGTTGGTTTAGGAGAGGATTTAGGCATTTCTTTGATAGCTTTGTTTTAACCTTTCTTTTGACCTACCTTTGTGCATTATCCTAGTTAAATCCCATTAAGCCTTTAACTTATTTTCTTTGGTAGCCGCATAAGTAGCCTAATCCCTTCTTTGATAGATCATAATTTGATCCAAAAATCTCCTAAGTGCTTTAGTAAAAAATTGATTTAGTAAGGAGTCTGAGAAATTAAAGAAGAAAATGATGACATTTATGCCCCAAGGTAATAATTATTGGTGTTTATATTTGATGTGTGGTAGATGGGAGTGATATAATTTATGCTTGAAATATTCTCATGATTGTAGAAAATGAGAAAAATTGAATCTTGAAGGAATGAACAATACGCCCACTATGTGTTTGTGAAAATGCTTAAAAGAGATGGGGCAAAAGAAAAGAATGGGGTAGACAAAAATGGTGTAAATTGGTTGTTGGAGATGTTTTTTAAATGTATAATGTAGAGTATTAAAGCACTTAGAGAGGTTAGACACTATTCCCAAATAATTTCTACCCATCCCTTAGCCTACATTACAACCCAAAAAAATCCTAATTGTTCCTAAGTTCATTATTCGGATATTAGTGGAGCATTACACTAAGGTAAAGTTTATGGTTCATTGTGTGTAACTTGTGAATTCCTTGTGAGAGTGGCCCATTATAATAATTTGCATTATTGTGAGTGATTATGAGTAACTCTCTTATGGTGAGGGGCACATGTTTGATGAATATGACTGATTCTTATGATGTCTTTGATTGAGAAATATGCATGAGTTTACCACTTGTGGAGTCAATTCTTGAGGCTAGTATGTTCTGAAGTAGGATTCTTGAGCTTTAAATTGTGTATAACATGCATAGTTTAGAAACTTGCATTCCGTGTAGTCATTGTAGTACTAGCTTGAGTGTCTTGCATTTAGTAGAAGTGTGGAGTTTCTTCAACTCATGGTGTTTATAGTGAAGAGTTTTTCGAGGACGAACAAGACTTTAAGTGTGGGGTGGTAATGTTGGGTATATTTATGTATTCTAGCATTACTATTCTAGCCTTTTTAGCCTTGTTTTGAGAATGATTCTTATGATATATGTGTTTATAATGATATAAATGAGCATTTATGTGTCCAAGTATGTTTTTACAATGTTGAATGGTGTTTTCACATGAGTTTTGATTCAATTTGAGCATTTAGAGTTCAACCGAGAAAACTAGTGTTACTAGCTTGAGCTAGGTATTTGTCTAGTCTATCATGTTGGGTTATAATGTGTTTAATGAGTTCCTAAGGTTTTTATTGTGTATTCATATGTGAAAAAACTTGTAGATAATGTTCAATGGTCAATTGGATCAAGAAAAGAGTCGAAACAATGAGTTAAAGATCAAAGTGAAATTAGCCTATGCTTAGCTCGTGTTTTTAGTCCACCATTGAGGATGTTGTATTTTTTTGAGCTCTAAATTGTTGTGTTTAATGATATAGGATGCTTTTTTAATGGATTATGATGGTATATGAAGGATATACAAGCTCCAAATCAAGTGGAAACAACTCAATAAGGCTCGAAATGGCTCAACGAAAGCACAATACAAAAATTGACGCAATTTGGACCCATGAAATGTATTGGGCACATGTGAGTTGTAGGAGGGACCAATGGACGCGTGAAAAACACCACTGGATTCAAAGGAGGAGCAAATTAGTAACCCACTAGCGTGTGTAGGTCCTAATGGAGTTTAAGGAGGCGCCGTGACACGGTGAAATCGCGACGAGATTCTGGATTTTGACATATTTTTGACAATTGCGATTTGGCTCAACACCGCGACGCGCCGATGCCCAAAATGGGGATAATTCTGCCTAGCTGAAAGAAAACAGTGTGAAAACTCAATCCAAGTCATTTTATGACTTGTAAACTATAAATATAACATCCCAAACTCCGTTTTAAACATCTTAGAACACCCTAGATCAACTTAGATATCATTGGAGACTACCACAACTTTTTTTTAGATTTTATCATTCTTTAATTTAATTTTTTGTATGGTTTGTATCATCACTCCAAGGGATTGGATGATGAATATTTCCATTCAAGGCTAAACTCCATTTCCGGGGTTAAGTCCAAGTGATGAATACTTTCGTTTTGAATTAATTTCGTTTAATTTGCTTATCATTATTGATTGTTTGTTTATTCTTAATTTAACTATTTTAAGGATTAGCTACCCTTAGAATACATCAATTGTCAACCTTTTGATCTCGGGAGAGGGAATAGGGAGATATAACATGGGAATAAACAAAGTATGATTTTTATTCTTTTATTAAATAAAGAATTTGAATTAGCGTCAAGGACAGGGATGTACTTAGATGCCTTGCTTAATTCAACGTATGATGATAGCTTTAAAATACTTAATTGGATTATTACATCCTCGATTAATGATGTAGTTGTAAGGTCCAAGTTAGGTAAATGGTTAGAGGTTGGGAGATCATGATCATGCAATTAACCCTACGAATCAACAACTAAGATAAGCAAATTAACGAATGAAGTCCAATAACGTAGTGTGATTGTTCTTAAGCCTTAACCTTGGGTTTCTATCCTTTGATTGTCCAAAGTCATTTCTTTTTAGTTTTAGTTTAGTTTCTTTTTATTTTTCAATTCTAAAACTTTATTGTTTACTTTTTCTCAATTGTTAAACTAGAATTGGGTAGTTGCCAACACAAGTCCCTGTGGGATCGATACTTGGCTTCTTAAAGGCCACTTTACTACTTGGTAGACCACGTACACTTGTGTGTTCTTGAGCGTTGTCAATCAACATTGTAAAGCTTAGTATACCCCATGGGCATATGAGTACCCCTCATTAGCTCTTTCAAGGCACTCTATGTTCGGACGGACTTCTTTATAGATTCCCACCACAATGATGTTGGACCTTGAATATGTTTAAGGGCACGCGTAGTTCTTTCAACTTCACTCATATCATAATCCATGAAGATATTTTCACACTTCCATTCCCAATCAAGATAGTCTTCAGGAACCGACTCTCTTATAAAGATGAGAAGAGTAGGATGATCTTGACTCCTACTATACCCTCCATATCTACCTTGGTTCTTGCTTACACATGTTCGAGCACTAGAATAGGATGAGCAAGATGCAGTACCCCTTGGTTTTGGAGATGCATACTCTCTTCTTCTCATGGGACAACTTCCACTATAGCTAGTATAATCATTCACACCACTTCGACCTTGATAAGAAGTACAACAAGGTGAGGAATATGAATCTTCATACTCCACATGTGCACTTTCACCATAGTTCTCATAAGCTTTGCAAATGAAGGAGTTGTATTTTACACCAATTCTAGGTTCAGAGTGGGAAGCGTAAGACTCCTTACATGCCCCATCTTCATCATAAGAACCATCACAAGGCTCTTCATCTTCTCCATATTCACCGTAAGCACTAGGCACTTCATTCATCTCACTTTCTCCTTCAAAATAGTAACCCGCATTTATGTCTATGTCTTGATCATGGTTATATTCATAGCCCCCATAATCTTCATTATCATCGTAGACATAACATCCCTCACTACAATCATAGTCTCCCATGTCGTACTCACAATAATCTGAGGCTATCGAAGACATGTTCCCCTTATATCACCTTGTACCTACAAAATGAACAAATAAGATTAGTAGTAAAATCTCCTCACCAACACTCGTATGCACTCACCTTTGTGATCCTCACAATTAGAGCGACGAATATTGAAAGTTACTTATACTCCGATAGTCAATAAGGTGTCAATCACTACTTTGTGGATGGAATAGATTCTTGTTTGATCGACTCAAGACACAAAAAAAATCTACTTACGATCTTGAAATAAAGAAGTTCAACGAATCAAAACTAGAAAAGCACACAAAGAAAGAAGACACGAAAGAAAATGGATTCAGCAACTAACTTACAACTAAGTAGGTGATTACTAGTTGTTAATTAACAATAGAATCAAGAAAAGAAACCAAAGAATCAAAGAAAAGAAACTTAGAATCATTACACGGTGCTTACGGTCCTGAGGGACCAAGAGCTAACCTATGAGCTGGTACCTGCTGTGAGCACTGAATAATAATATCATAAATGTAGAAAAATACTGACATTTCTATAAGGTTGTATCAACTGGATTCAAAACTGAATTATAAATCTAAAAAAGACAACTATCTGAATCTGAGAAAAATATTGATAACTGAATAACTAACTTATTGTGGTGTCTGAAAAGCCTCTAAAAGTAACTGACTGAGATATGATGGGGCAGACCCCCAACTAACTCTATAACACCTGAAATAAAGACATGAAATAATAAGATCTGTCCTCAGATAATTAGGACTCACCACTGCTACTGTACGGCTGATAATCTAAGAATCTAGGCGAGATCTGGGAACTGAGCGTCAGCACCTATGATATGAGACATCATAGCACGAAAGAAAAGTATGCGATCAGTAATTTGAATGTACTGGTATGCTAAATAAGGTAGGCTAATATGCAAGGTTTCATGAATAGGAGTAATGATCTATCTAAGTATACATGTAAGGCATGGGATACTGAACAGAGAACATGAAATCTGTAGATACTGAATATAAATGCAAGTTTGTAAAATACTAAAAATGCATAAAAATCTGTAGACGCTGAAGATGCATAACCAAGCATATGATGTGAACTGGATGAAATCTATAATCACTTAAATACTGAATTAACTAAAATCTGTAAGATTTGGTCAAACAATACTGAGACTCGATAACTGAACTGGAACTGTAACTGAGACTGTATCTGAGACTGTGGGAGGTATCATCTAATCGATATTCCCCAATCTGAGCTAATTGGGGTCCAACCTGTAAACCAAGTTGGAAGGGTGTTAATACCGTGCCACGGATACTAACGCTGGCTGTATGGATCCACTAAACTAATATAATATCCAAAAGACTAAGGGTGTCAAGCCTGAACTGATGGGTGACCCCTGCGAGATAGTCAAGCCTAATTTGACGGGTGACTACTTATATCCTACACTGGCTACGTAGTTTGGAGTATAGGGACTGCTACTAACGACTCTGCCTATCTGACGGGAAAGCCGCCATCCCTACACTCGCTCGGTGCTAAGTCCTACTCTCAACTGAAATACACTGAGATACTAGACTGTTCTGAGTTTAATGATTGATACTTGACTATTATGATAATGCTCATACTATAATCTGAAGATTATTTTGTAATGTACTGAGATTAGACTAAATAAACAGCTATGGTTTTCGGGTATTCGATGCCCCCAAGACTCAAAACAACAATACTGAAAGGACACTAAAGCTTGAAGGCCAAAATATGAAGGCTCTTAATAAATAAATCACTCTTGTAGACATTTTATCAAACACTAGTAGTTCATGATTTTAAAACAATCATAGGAATGTCGTGGAACTTGTAGAAATAGCATGAATTTATCATAATAGCATTAAATTATGGTTTAATTCAGTAAATCATAGTATAAAATAGAGAAGATTGAATATTAATAATAATTTCATAGTATAAAATCAATAGTACATGGAGATTCATGGATAAAATCATAATTTTTAACATAAATCTTGAAAAGATTATAACTTTATAATTTGAAAAGGTTGCTTGGACTCCATGGATGAAGGGGATCCATGGAGTAACATCTAACATACCTGGGTTAATGAATTTGAAAGAATTGATGGAGAGTTCTTGAGAAATTGCCTTGAATTTAAGAGTTAGGGTTTCTTGTTCTTGAGAAAGGGGTTCTTTAAATTTTTGAAGGAGAATTGAATAATGATGACTACTTAGAGTGTTTAGGGATTAAATTTCGTGTTTTAGGTTAATTAAGGACATGGAAAAAGACTCAAATACCTTTAAACGAATTTAAAAACGAAAGCTTAAAACTGAAAAACACGATTTTTGGCCTTAGCGCGACTCGTCACTATCGAACCAAGCCACTAGAATTTGGACAATTGGAACCTGGACAAACACCGCAATGCAGTGCCATCGCGGTAAAGCTTTGGATGCTATTTTGGCCAGCTCCGTGACGCGCCATGATCGCGTACCTCCACTGAAAATTGACAAACAGGAAATTGGCCTGCTCCGCGAGGCGCCATGATCGCAAAGTCACACTGGAAATTGATAATTATCATTTGGACTGCGTACACGACGGGCTAAGAGTTAAAATGACGGTGCTTTACTACTGAAACTTTAAATTGCCATAATTTCTTATCCGGTTATCGGATTCAGGCGAATTTTATATCGTTGGAAAGCTAATTCAATTTCTTACGCAATGGAAGGATCTAAACTAAATAATAATGAGTGTTTTAAAAATTTTATATATAAATACTCATGTATAGGGACTTAGATTACGCTAGAAAAATGCGGGGTGTTACAGAATTGCTTTATTGTGGGCTCAAAATGGGTCTCCCATGCATGTTCTCGTGCCCTCAATATGACCACAATCAGATTCTTCAAGTGTTGGCCTCGCATGATGTCATCAAAAGCTATGATCGCCATTTGGCTCGTATCAAAATGCAAACTATAACATACAAATACAAATGTGAACTATCATTTGTATTTTTTATTATTGAAAAGGAATGATTGATTTTCTTTCTACAAATACTTGTTTGTATTTATTAATATGAGTTGTATTTATTGATACAAATAAATACAATTCAAATTTTTATACAAATACAATATATAGAAATACATATTGTATTTGTATCTGTAAAATTATTTGTTTCATTTATTTGTAATTGTATCTATGTCAAGTGATATATGTTTATTTACAAATACGAATAATAATTTTGACATACCAAGGGTACATTTTTATCAAATGATACATTACATATTTGTATATTGTAGGATAAAAAAATATAATTAATGCATTTACTTGTTTTTATACAAATACAAATTATAAATTGTACATAGTCACGTCTAAATACAATGTGCAATCTACTTACAAATACAAATGCAAAATAATTCTTTAAAAATATAAAGACATCAACGAAAATAGAATATAAATCCAAATATAATCTAAATATATAAACACAATAAAACCATAATACAAACACAATAAATATACAAAAATAATTCACTTTTATTGTGTTTGTATATTTAGATTATATTTGGATTATAGTTGTATTTGTATTATATTTTCTTTGATGCTTTTATATTTTTAAAGGATTATTTTGCATTTGTATTTGTAAGTTGATTGCATATTGTATTTAGTTGTGACTATGTATAATTTATCATTTGTATTTGTATACAAACAAGAAAATGCATTAATTGTATATCTTGATTCTAAAATATATAAATACGTAATGTATCATTTGATACAAATGTACCCTTTGTATGTCAAAATTATCATTCGTATTTGTAAATAAACATATATCACTTGATACAAATACAATTACAAATAAATGAAACAAATAATTTTATAGATACAAATACAATGTGTATTTCTATATATTGTATTTGTATAAAAATTTGAATTGTATTTATTTGTATCAATAAATACAACTCGTATCAATAAATACAAACAAGTATTCGTATAAAAAAAAATCAATCGTTCCTTTTCAATAATTAAAAACTACAAATGATAGTTCGCATTTGTATTTGTATGTTATAGTTCGCATTTGTATTTGTATGTTATAGTTCGTATTTGTATTTTATAGTTTGCACTTGTATTTGTATGTTATAGTTCGCATTTGTATTTGCATTTTTATAGTTCGCATTTGTATTTGTACTAGCTAGTTTGCACAAATGAAAAGAAGGAGAAAAAATAAAAAGAAAAAAAAGAAAGAGAAAAAATACCAAAAAAAATGAGAAGAAAAGAAAAGAAAAAAAAATGAAAAAAAATGAAACAGGAAAAAATGTGAAAAAAGAAAGAGAAAATGAAAAAAAAAAAAAAAGAGTAATAGAAAATAGAGGAAGAGAGAAAATATACGAGAGAGATTATGAATTGTAATTAGAAATAATTAATAAGTAAAATGGACTATAGATTGTAATTAATTGAAAATTAAGTTAAATAGGGTAATTATAAATTTATGTTTGTTAAGTCATGTAATTATCCCATATAATTTCCCGATATTTGTAACAAATAATATCAGCTATTATTTTAGTTCGTTCTACTAATTTTATGTCGTGTTCTTTAGCAACGAAACATGGCGGTTACACAAAGCTTTGACTTTATGCAACTTTCATGATATAAAAGTTTGTGGAGACATGAGTTGTGGTGAGTTGTTTAGAATCTTTTCATCTTTAATTTAAAGTCTCAAACGCACTTAAAAATGTGTCCTGCAATGTACAAATTAAATTTACTTAAATTCTAATGTAAGTACAAGTGAAAAGCTCAAAAAAAAAAGGAACAAAAAAGAAGTGCATTATCTTTTTCTTCTTGTTAAGAATAGAATATCCATATAGCCTCGAAAATTTTGACTGATTTCTTTTCTTTAGTTATTTAAATTGCCTTGCTTGATAATACAATGCTAATTTAGCGTGGCATTCATTAGAGAGGAAAATTTTTGAGCCAAAATATAAACAGAGGGTTATTTTTTAGCAAAAAAAACAAATGAAGTGTTATAAATGTATTTACATTGTAGTGAATGTGTATCAAGAATATAGATAAAATCTATCAAGATCTATTTGATATCTATTATTAGTAGATGAAGTATCTATCTTTTAGAGAGAAACTAGGAATATTTTCCACTAAATAGAGGGTTTTGTTCATTGTATCCTCAATCTGTTCATTGTATCTTCAATCTTATGATCTTTCATCCTCAAGACAAATAAGGAAGCCCTTCCTCTTCTCTCTATTTATTTTGCTTGTTCTTACTTTTATATTTCATAACACGTTATCAGCACGAGGCTCAAAAATGAAAGGTAAAGGTACTCAAACATGAAAGGTATGCGAGTTATTATAGTTTAACTTGACTTCGAAAACTAATGCGTTATTGGCTCAAAGAACAGATTTCCAGGAATCAAAGATTAAAATATTTATAGCACATGCTATAATTGAATATGGATAATATTGTTGATGAATTGACGAAAGGTACTAGCAGAACAACTTTTGCATAAAGAGGGATTGTGTTATACTTTAATTATGCATGCACCGAACAATGATTTCTTTTACTGGTTTTACAGCTTGATAGTATGTTCACTGATTCTGATTACTCTCGAAAACGTGAGACAACAATTGAAGTTAACAGATTTATATTCATATTTTGTTGAGATTAATTTACATATATATATATATAATTGTACAGTTGTAATATTGTAAAGGTTTAAAGGTGAATCTTGATATATTTTAACCTACTATGTCATTGGTCGTGGGCAAGACGGTGGATTCAAATCTCATTACACCAAAAGGTAGGACATCGGATTGGAGTCCCGATGCACCGTGATTATAAGAATTGGGATGTGGTCTCATCGATTTATGTCTAAGATGCCTTATATGGATAAGACGTTGAATTCGAATCTCAACGCACCATATTAATGATATAATGATGGCTAAGGTAAACCAATATGTTTTTGGTGAAAGACATAAAATTTATCTCATTGAGTATGCTCCATTCCCCGAAGTGAATGTGGTAGCAATTTATGATATACTCTGAATCATATGTATGCCTCAATTTGTTCGCAATCTTAAAAGAGACTATAAGCTATTATAATTTAATAGGCTTAATGCACGATAAACGTGCACTTGATTGTGATGGTATCACAACTCACCTCCGAAAGAGGTAGAATAACTGAGAGAGTTATTTGGAAATCGACTTCTGAAGTAGTAAATTCGAAAATTTATTCATGTAATAGTAAATCTTAAATTTACTAAAGCGAAAAGGTACATGTTATGGTAAACTTGGAGTTTACCAGTATAAAAGTTCTTAAATTGACATGAATGGTTGCTACATTCCGAAAATGTACATATTGAGTATTAGACATATGTTGAAGAAAGAGAAGATTCTTCAAGAATTGTTTATGTTGCTTGTTCTCATGATAAGTTGGTTGGACTAACTAATGTTGGGATTGGATCCCTTCAATCTGAAAAGTATAAAAGGTGAATATGGGTCCGTTCACCTATCATGTGATATCTTGAAAAGATGCATCAATAAGATAATCACATGTAAGATTATTGTCAACCTACAGTTTGATATTATTCATAAAGTTGTTTGCTCAATAAAATTGAGTTAAGAACATAATTTTCAGATTGTGTAGTCAAGACAATTCATCTTGATAATGCTAGTTTAGCATTGAATGTCTTTGAAAAATAGCTAAATCATTGTTAATGAGAACAAAGCTCCATATGTTGGTCTGAAATATGATATGTTGCATACAATAGCACTTGTGTGCATTAGACCAATAAATTATGATTATTTCTTCCCTCTCAATTGGTTCAAGGTCAGGAACCAACTATTCCATCTAATAGTTTTAATGTGCAGTATACGATTAATGAATATACCATGATATACAAAGATGGATTCCTTAAAGAATATGGAGGATGTATGTTAGTTTTCCTAAATAAATGGGAGATTATAAGTAGCTATGAAGTATGTTAGGAATTATCATCAGATCCTCATTAAGAGGATAATTCAAGTCATATGTCGAAAGCATTTATTGACTCAAAATTTAATCTCATATCTAAGCTGTAAGTGCTCTATTTTTTGCCATAAAGGACAAAATCTATGCTATGTTAGGAATTATCATCAGATCCTCATTAAGAGGATAATTCAATTCATATACCGGAAGTATTTACTGACTCAAATTTAAATTCATATCTAAGCTGCAAGTGCTCCTATTTATTGGCCATAAAGGACAAAGTCTATGCTATGTTAGGAATTATCATTAAATCCTCATTAAGAGGATAATTCAAGTCATATGTCAGAAGCATTTACTGACTCAAATTTATCTCATATCTAAGCTGCAAGTTCTCATATTTTTTTACCATAAAGTACAAAATCTACGCATGCGTGAAGCGTGGTAGACCAATCAGTTCCAAATGAAATAGTCCTTATAAAGAATAAGGAGCAAATAACCATAATAAGAAGGCAATGTATTCTTAAAGAGCCTACGACATAACACTTCATGAAACATGAAACCTATGAGAGGTTCAGGTACCTGAAAATAATAATGTGATGAGATCTCAAAATGTTATGTCGCATTGCGAATCGATATAAAATGATATATCATTGACGATATCTTTGATGCAATATTGACGTAATATTGTTAAAGATATGAGGATCTGAATTCTACGTTTATTTAAGCATGCTGGCGTAGAAACATTTATCAAGTGACATGAAAAGATACATCTTGGTAAACCTAACACTTATTTGATTTGCAGTCCAGGCAGTTGAAGATGTCACATATGAAATGTTGAATATAGTCACTTGACAAAATTCAAATGAAAACTTTCTAAAGATTCAAAATGTTTGAGTCATATAAAAGTTTTTGAGAAACTTATTTAGAATCCTTAGATCGTATAAGCTTATAGCTTGAAAATTATTGAAACTTTTGGAGAGTTTTCAAAGCAATAGATTATTTGCTGACATTAGAAATATATCGAATTGAATTGGTTATGAAGTACCATATCTTAGTACAATTGATGTACTAATGTATCTTGTAACTACTACAAGGCTTGATATAGCCTTTTCAATCAATTTGTTAGCAAAGTATATTTCACTCCTATTAGGAGACATCGAAATGGGATAAAATACATGAGCTTATTTTATTCTAAAAATTACAGTTCCGATCTTATTCGTCATGCTGATGTTGGGTATTTATTTAACCCGCATAAATCTCGGTCTCAAACATGCAATGTGTTCACATGTGGAGATACTGTCATATCTTGGAGATATACAAAGAAGACTATCTAGCCACTCCATCGAACCATGCTGAGATAATAGTTATTCATAAAACAAGTCAAGAGTGTGTATGATTGAGGTTCATGATATGATTGAGTTCATGATACACCTCATTCGAGAATAATGTGGTTTCAAATGTGACAATGTATCTATAATTTTATACGAAAATAATGCAGCATGCATAGCATAACTTAAAGGAGGAATAATAAAAGGAGATAGAACGAAACACATTTCGTCAATACTTTTCTATACACATGAGCTACAAAAGAATGGTAATATTAATGTGCAACAGATTCGTTCAAGTAACAATATGGTTGATTTATTCACCAAGTCTCTTTCAACTACAACTTTCAAGAAGATGATGCAAGATCGGGATGCAAAAGTTCATTGATGTTCTCGTTAGGGGGACAAATATGTGTTGTACTCTTTTTTCTTTTTAAGGTTTTGTCTCACTGGTTTTACTTGTAAAGTTTTTAATGACTCTTTTTCCTTCACTAGATTTTTTCTTATTGAATTTTTTCTAGTAAGAATTTAACGAGATACGTTATCTATCAATTAGACATTCAAGGGGAGTGTTATAAATGTATTTCAATTATAGCGAATGTCTATAAAAAATATAGATAAAATCTATTTGATATATGAAGTATCGCTGGATTGAATTCTTATTTTATTTCGGCAATTTTGGCTAAGAACTCCGAAGTCAAGTTTCATTCAAATTAGTTAGTAATTGATTGTTTTGACTGACTGTTTTTACGTAAATGATAAGTAGAAAAGCGGTAGGAACTTTCGAGATGCCACCTTGAAATATAAAAAAAGTGTTTTCAATTCTATTTGACTCGAGGCGACAGGGATCCTCCAACAGAAACCTCGTCTTTTTTGTCGTCGATAAGTTCTCCCTCAGTGCCCTACTATTCATAAGAAATACTGATTGTTGAGAGACTACTTTATGAAAGCCCGGTGAGGCCTCAAGCGACAGCCTTGCTTCGTTCTATCTTTTAGAGAGAAATTAGGAGTATTTTTCCCTAATATTTTTTCCTATAAATAGAGGGGTTTTATTTATTGCATTCCCAATCTTATGATCTAATATCCCTCAAGAGAAATAAAGAAGCTCCTCCTCTTCTCTCTACTTATTCTTGTTCTTGTTTTTATATTTCATAAGAGATATTTTTAAGCCTTTCCACCCTTTTCCGTAATAACAATTGAAATAGGTCATTTTATCAGCATTCAACTCTATTTAAAGATTTAGCTAAAGTAAATAAAAGTCGTTTCACATTAATTTTTGGTGCTTAATTAATGGAAAAGGATCATATCTTTTACATTATTATTGAAAAGGATTCAATATTATTCAATGTTATACTATTGATCCATAGTGTTATACTATTAGTTCATCTACACCTTTGATATTATAAAAGTAGCATAGCTCAAATTTATTTTTCATCCGTTAATCCTATTTGATTTAAGCCAAAATTGCCACATTAACCGATTCTATATCAAAATCATGAACACTTTGACCTTATATCATCACCATCAAAATAATCTGATAATTTCAAGGTCATGAGTACAAGAAAGTAATAGGACTCCACCTGTTTCAATCTCCGAAGTTTTCGTTTTTCTTCCTAAACAGGTACATTAATAATTAATTAATTAATTAATGTATTGGAAACATCCACATAGTTTTTAATTTCTTTGGTTCAATCAAGTGGTGCCAAATAGAGTTAGTTAGCTAAGATGCCCAATAAACATCCACCTTCATCAATGTGCGTTAACCAAGAAAATACAAGGTCAAATAAATACATTTTATTTAAAACGTTACGGGGAAACAAGTAAAAATAGCATCACCGTCCGCTTTGGTCCATTTAAAACTATCACTTACTGAGTTTCAAATTTCATATCGTCCTTATTAAAATTAGAATATTCCTTAATACTTATTATTTTCACAATAAAATTTAAAGTTTGTAATTATTTTTCATCCAGCGATAGTTTGGTTGTGGGTTCGAAAAAGAATTATACATATTATCATATATATTAATGGGTCGTTTGACAACTGATTAGAAATATGCAAGTAATATAAGTATATATCAATTATAATGGTATTAATTATTTCATCTCCTATCACATTTAAGATACTATATGAATTTCCTTATAACTCATACATATATTAGTTATATGAATTTTTAAATTGCAAATTAAATATTATATTAATGTTATATAACTTATTTCTTTATTAGCTATCTAACATAACTTATACAAAAGTTTAAGTTGCTTCTTTACTAGCTACAAACGGCTCCTAAACGCATCAATTATAACTAATATATTGTATTTAGAAGTAATATCATTTTATAATCTCACATAAATTAAAGAGGTACTATAACTTATAAATCAATTTATGAATGTTCACATACAAGTAGAAAATAAAATAACCAAACTTATGCAAAGCTGATCCATATATAATTGATCTGTTATCTGATTAATATTGGTATAACTCTAAACAACAAAGAAATTATCTCAAATTATAAGAACTGAATAGTAACTATTCATGAACCCGAAATGTTCATACGCAGCTTGAATGTGTTTCACGATATGATCTACCAATTCCCTTAAGTTTATTTTGAAGCTTCATAAATCAAAACAATGACTATTTTTTAATAGGATGTGCAACAATCAAATTAATCGATAAATTAAACTTTAAAAAATTACTATTGGTTTAGTTTATCAGTATGAGGTGGGGTTATTGGGCTAATGATTTTTAAACAGTTTTAGAATTTTTTTTAATTGGGATATTGATTTTGTTTTCAATTTAAGATTTTAGTTAACGGTTAATAGAATAACTCAATAAAATTATACGAAAATTATAGTTTTATCCCTACTTATATAATAGTGGCTTTAGATTGTAAATACATACCACTATTATTTTTTTGCATTTTATAATTGATGTCTCGGTGTTATTCTTTTTTTTTATAAACTTGTTGGCTTGTTGTTTCCACCCATTAATATAAATTAGAAACCTATTTTGATTTTTTTTTTTTTTTTTAGAGATCGCTATCGATTGCTACTGCATTCAAATTTATTATTTAACCAAAAAGAAACAAGTTTGTTTTAGTAATAGTGTATTTGAATTTACTTTTACTTGTACTTTGTATACACTTTTATGCATGAAGATAGTGCATATATATATACGAACATATAAAAATAGAAAGAGAAGGTAAAAAAATAAAATGAGCATTTCTTATCGATTAAATTGATAAATCGAATCGTTAAAGTTCAAAATAGATAAATCATAACAAATATCTTATTAATTTGATTATTGATTTAGTGTGTTGACAAACTAAAAACTGATAATGTATAAAATCGATTCGAACTAATGGATGCATCCTCAATTTTTCAATTAAAAAGAAAAAAAAAAATGTGTGTGTTTACGCGAAAATTATGGTGACACGTGGCTTGAATAGATTTGACGATGTGATGTATAAAAAGGTGGTCCTCTTTTATCTCAAATGAAAACTTCTCCTAATATTAATAGTCTACAGTACACCTTTTATCCAGCCACTCACAAAGCTTAAAACTCAGATGCAGAAAAGCCACTGAAGAAAGAAAAAAAAAGAGACAAACAGAGAAAAGGTGAGTTCTGTCTTCATCTTCAAAGTAAAAAAAAAAAAGGTCATGGATAATAAGTTTAAAAAATTGATCTTGGATTTGCTAGTTAACTGTAATTGTGATTGGTTCAAAGTTGATCTCATTCTTCTACTAGTTAAATTAAATATGTCTCGCTTTTCAGATTATACTATGAACATAAAAGTATATTCTCTTTTTCTACTAAAATTCCAAATTAAGGTTTTAAGATTACAACACCAAAACCCAATAGTATCTTGCCTGTTAGCTGAATCATCAGCTTTATAGTATATCCTAACTCCTTCATGGATATTTTCTTTTTATTTTTTTTTTCCTTTCGCCGAACTACATTTGCATGTGGATTGTTCTGTGTAAAATTTAGAAAATGATTTTTTTTAAGTCTTGTCGGGGTCTATCGAAAATAATCTCTCTATTTCAACAAACTATATCATTCCCGGGCCTCACTAGCCGGAAATACATGGGTATGTTGTTATTGTATTTTTCTTTTTTAAAAATTCTACAAAAAGTCTCTTTTGTTAAAGTGAGGCACTTCTGAAAAAGAAATACGGAGTAAGAAACACCGCAAACTTCTCTCCGTTTTTTTTTTTTTTTTTCAAAATCTTCGTCTTTTCTGTTATAATTGTAATTTGTATCCCTTTTGTCTAATATTAATTGTTAACCTTACTAAAATATTTATTATTTTATATAAAATAATTATTTTAAAAATATTTTTTTATTATATTGAAGAGAAATAAAAATAAATTAATAAAAAAAATACTTTTTCCTTATAACTTTTAAAAGGTTTATTTACAGAAAGGTGGGCCATATTTTCATGTATTGATCACTCAAATTTTCTCCACCACAAACTTATAACGTATTGATTGCTGAATTTTCTCTAGAGAATTTGGGCATTGATCGGGTCCTAGTAATTAATTACATGATTTTACTATTATTATATTGCTAATAATAGTGGAGTTGCCTCCTACTTTTCTCCTTTTAAACCCTTGGGTGAAAAAAAAAAAAAAAACTAGCGAAGATAAGAAAAGGTATAGTACTCAACATAAAAAACAAAAAGTTAGTTCTTAGTTTGAATAAATTAAAGAAAATATTATCGGTGAATATTTTAATGGGTATTTATATCAATTTTTTTAAAACAGTTATTACTAAGCAATGATGAAATTTAGATACTACTACTTACCAATCGTAATGAATTCTGTTTTACGAAAAGTCTTTAAAGTCGGCAGCCTCAAATAAAATATAAATATAAATATAAAAATAATAATTCTTTTAAAAAGTTCCGGGCCCAATGTATTATCCCTTTTTTTAGTTTTTTTTAATCCCAATTTATATGTCACAAATAAAATTTAGAAAGTCCATCAAATTTTTTAAATATTTTAAGTTATTAATTATTAATTTATAGTATTTTTATATAATTTTTTGATACTATATGTTATTCTTTTTCGTTTCAATTTATGTAGTAATGAAATATTTGAGAAAATCAATTAAATTTGTTATATAACTTTAGATATTTTAAATTGTTATTTTATAATTTATACGATTTTCTACGTAATTTTGAAGCGATATATGTTACTCCCTCTATCCCGATAACTTCTACATAATTTTCAAGTGATATATGTTACTCTCTCTATCCAAACAATTTATATGACATTAATAGAATTTGGAAAAGTTAAGCAATTTCTTTTATACATCTTTCAAATATTTTAATTTTTTATTTTTTATGATTTATATTACTTTTAAGGAAAAATTTTCAAATAATATGTCTCAATTTATGTTGCATTGATAAAATTTTGAGTAAAATATCTTATGTGCCTCTAAATAATTTAAAATTTTAATTATTATAATTTATAATATTTTTTAAACAATGCTCAAAAATATAACAGATTAAAAATAAAAATAAAATAATTATATTTAAATAGAAAATATGAAATTACAAAAATTTCCTCATCTTAAGCAATCGTCACCTGCTCGCTCATGCTTATATAATGTCACAAAATTTTCATGTTGGTGCTATTTTGTGTTTTGATATGTCAAATTAAGTTTTGAACTTAATTGACCCCCAAAAACTAGCATGAAAAGAAAAGAACTCTACAGGTTCATGTAAGAAATTCATATCATAATATTCTCATCTCACTAATGTGGAACCTAACAAAGTATCATTTTTTAAAAAAATGTTGAATGCTTTTCGATACAAAGTCTTATGAACTTAACTTTTTAAATGGAATTTGATGGTAAATAAAGAAAGAAAAACGTGAATCTTCTTTGACACAAAGTCTTAACCACCATCATTACTATTAAATTTCCATTATGTGCAAGGTGTATCCAAACAAATCGTAGTTATCGATTTACTTTACGGCTTTACCACACCAATCAAAATTGATCTATTATATTCTGCATTGTATTCTAGAAAGAATTATTCCAAAGCCGGCCGTAGACATTAAGAACCCGTTTGATAGGGTGGATTATTTTCATAATCCATGAATTAAATGATGGAATTTCTTAATACATTATGTGGTAGTAATTTTAAAGTTATGTATAACTAATATATGGATTAGTTATACATCATACATGGTATTATAGGGTGTATAACTAATACACCCAATTTGGTGGAATTAGTAATCCATAGATTACAATCCATGAATAAATATGTGTCAAGACAAAAACGTCCTCAAATTTCTTTAATTTTTTTTTTAAATCTTTTCAATTTATTCAGTGTGAGTTATTTCTTTTCAATTTATCAAGATAATAATATTCCTCCAATTAATTTTATTCATAAAAAAACTACTCCATTAACTTAAAAAATACTTATTGATCACAATCCGAAAATAAATTGCATACAAGTTTTAATTTTGTAAATAGAATATTCATAAATAAAAATAATTTTTCTAATGAGCTTTAACACTTTACGGAACACAAATTTATGTTAATAATAATTCTATTATCTCATTCAAAAATTACACGTATCTCCCTCCAACGTAAAAAATCACAAAGTGGAAATAAAAAAAAAAGATGAACAAAGAAAGAAAAGATGACAAAAAAAATTTGTAAGTGAATGTTTGAATCTTAAAATTTCAAAGTGAATAATTAGTTATATTTTACTTTTTATTTTTATTTTTAAAAAAGAATAATAAAGTTTTGCAAAGAAAATATACAAAGTTATAATATGTCAAAGGGTATTTTTGTAAACAAACAATATTCTTTTTACAATATAACAATACATATTATTTTCAATACATTAAACCAAACACTGCATAAAAAATAATTCAAGTATTATTAATTCCTGCATTACTAATCTCTGCATTACTAATCTCAACATTACTAATATAACTTATTCAATATTATTTTATACACTCTACCAAACGATCCTAAATGTTGTTGGTTGTGTTTTTATTATGCTGTCCTAACTGATCAGTTTGTTTGTTGTTTTGTTGCATGATTTGTCAATGTATTGATACAGTAATGGCATGGCATCCACAAAATAGTAGTATTAGTATTCGTATTTTTATGGTTAGGATGGTGAACCCATTGAACTTGTCTTTGTCTTTTTGCCAATTTTGGTTTTATGAAGAGAATAAGTTGTTAGTCTTAGGCTGCATTTCTTTTTTTCGAGATTCAAACGTCTGAATCTGAATGTACGTCTGAATGATTAAGATATTTTTTCTAGATCTGAAATTTGAATGATTAAGGATATTTGTTTTTCAACATCTGAATATATAAAAAAAATTAGTTGTATATATAATAAAATAAAAATACAATTCAAATAAATAACTAATTATATATCAGAAAAGTATGTAATTTAATATAACAAAATTATTATTTGATTAAAAAAAATAATTATGTTTGTTAGTGATGGTGAAGATGGTTTATAATGGTTGTTGCGGTGACAATGATTGATGTTAGTGATTAGTAATATTAGCGGTGATAGTTGTGATGATTGGTATTGTAGTGACTGTTATGATGGTAGTGGTTGATAGTAGTGATGGTGGTGGTTGTGATGTGACGTTGCTTGATGTTAGTAGTTGGTGGTGTTGATTGCGATGGCTGAAAATGAATGAATGATGGTTGATGATGTGTTGGTGCTAGTTAGAGCTACTGTTAGTTGTGATGGTGGAGATGATTTTGAGTAGAGATAAATTATAGTGATGATAGTGATTGAAGTGATGGTAGAGGTGGTGTTACTAATGACAATGATGGTGGTCGCCGAAGAATGTGTGGAGGTTGTGATGTATTAGTGGTAGTTAGCGGTGGTTCTAGTTGCGATAGATGAGTTGGTCGATAGTAGAGATTGGTCGCTAGTGGTTGATGATGGTAGTGGCGTTGACGTTAGATATAATTAGAATAATAGAGGTAGTAGGTGTGGTAACAGTTGATAATTGTGGTTGGTAGCGATATTTGTTGTCGATGGTGGTTGTGATGGTGAAGGTGGTTGGTGGTGGTGGGTGGTAGTTGACAATGTTAGCGGTGGCAGAGGTGGTGACTGATGATTATGAATAGAGTGGTGGTGAATATTATCCAACACCAAAATACCTCTTCAGACCTATTAAGACTAGTAGGAATACTTTATGCATTAGTTCATATGTTCAATCAAATTATCAAAATATACCACAATTTGAGTGTCTAAATAACTTTATTTACAACTTTAAGAGATTGTAGATGTATTTTACCAAAATAAATAGATGGATTATAATGTTTTATTTGCTGATGTTGAATAAAAAAAAGGTTGGTTAGACTATTGGCCGGTAAACAAAATCTAATTATGGGATCTAGAGGAAGAATGTTAACAGTAGAGAGATGGGTATATATTACTGCTACAACAACCTGGTAAGTTGTGGTTTAAGTTTCTCTGCTGCTATACGTTTATTGTTGAGAATATAAGTGGTGAATAAAAGTGTCATTCTCTTGGAGTTTACGTTTTTAAATAAGGTGGTCACACACTTTAACATGATATTAGAGTATATAATTGACATTCTAGGATTGAATCTTAGTGTCCAATGGCGGAGCTAGGACTTCTATTAATGGGGTTTAACAATATAACTAAGCACGTTAACAGGACCTCAAAAATAAGTGGATCGGATTAGATATAAGCGGGTCGAATTTGATTTGAGCGAGCTAGACAAAGTTCAACTCTACCTCAACATGAACAACATGACGGAGAAAGTTAAACTTCTTTTTTATCATGCGTTCAAACGTACAATCTTTAAACTTTTTTAAAAATAATTTACATATTTAGAAACTACATAAAAAATACAATAAGTTACCAAAATTGTACTTTACGTTTAAGTTGTTTATACATCAACATGATAAAACTAATATTAAGTTTTTCTTAATTTTAAGGAGAGAAGATGTAAAATATTTTAATTCAGTCAAAATAGATAAATAGCAAACAAAAGTATATACTATAATTTTGTGAAAAAATATAAAAAAAAGTCAACCATCAAAATTAGTAATCATGAAAGCGAGAGAGAAGAGAAACAAAAAGGGAGATAAAACGTAAGAGAGCAAGAAAGTAATTAACTAACTAGGGATTTAATCTAAAAGTTAATATAAAAGATTGAAAAACAAACGATGTTATACATACTCGAACGCACGCTGAATGGGAAATTCTGCACCCCTTCATCACTGAATCAAGTTTTAGCCTTGTGTCAAAGGGGTTCAATACTTAACATATATACGGTAAATTAAAATTTTGATCATATATACACAATGTAATTTTTCGACGAAGGGGATTCGAATGAACCTCCAGAACTGCATGTAGATCCACCAGTGTCAGTGTCACTTATAATCAAAAGAATTTTCACGTGCTTGAGCATGGCAAAAAAAGAAGAGAATCTGAGAGCTGGAGGGTGCGTATTGAGAATATAAGTAAGTTTATAAAAGTATTGTTGGGCTTAACTAGCCCAAAAATACTCTTACATGGTATGATATTGTCCCCTATGGATCAAGCCGACAAGATTTTTCCAAAAGGCCTCTTATCATTAACAGATCTACACCTTATATGTAGCTTCTTAATGTTTTTAGCTACTAATGTGGAACTCTTGTTTGCACACCTAATAATCTTCTCCTCGAACTAAGTTTTACGTGGCTATGAGTCACTGAGATTCACTGTATGCCACTCATATATTTATGAAAACTGAAGCCCGCAACTAGCTTCTTTTTGTGTGTGTATCTCGAAGCTCGCAGAGGCAAACAAATTAAGTCCTGCACTCCATCACTCCGTCATATCACTAGTCTAATCCCGTTGAATTGGGACTCTTATACTAGTTATTAGGCTTAATCAATCCAAAAACACTCTTAAATGGTATGATATTGTCCTCTTTGAATCAAATTCGCATGATTTTTTTCAAAAGGCCTCAGGCCATACAACTTATATAGAGCTTCCCAATTCTTTTAGCTACCATTGTAAAACTCTTGTTCACACAGCCAATAAATATGTTCTCTGGAAAAACTTAAATTGGCAAAAGGGTCAAATATGCCCCTAACCTTTGCGAAAATGTTCAGATATACCCTCCGTTAAAAGTTTAGCTCACCAATGCTCTTGTCGTCTAAGTCTTGGGTTATATATACCCCTGCTGTCAAGTTTTGAGTCATATATACCCTTGTTGTCAAGTTTTAGATCATATATACTCCTGCTGCCGTTAATTGCTTTGTTAAAATTTTCCAACCCCCTTTTTCCTTTTTTTTTTCTAAGAAATCATATTTCCACATCACTTTTTAATTGTCCTATTGCATATAATTCAATTCACTCCTTTTTCTACACATTAACCATCCGTCAAATGCTCTCATCTACCTTACAATTTCTTTGATTTTTCTCTAATTTGCTAAAATTTCTTTGTTGTGTTTTTCGATGCTTGCATAACCCCAAGAATAATCAAGTAAAAAATGAAAAAAGTCAAGAACACCTCATAAAAACTCAATGCATAATTGCGATAAAATTCAAGAATTAAAGTACTTACCAACTGCAAATTATTTTAGTATTATATCAACCGACTTCAACTTTCACACCATCGTCAATTCCAACATCAAGAATAAGAAGAATAAGGAAAACCCAAGTGAGAAATTGGGATGTAGAAGTGTAAAAGAGGTAGCCCATATAGAGACAACAAAAACAAGTTGTCAATTAAGAGGATCTCTTTTGTACGTACATACATACGTACGTACGTATGTATGTATGTATGTATGTATGAGAGAAACAGTTATGCAAGAATCTGAAAATACAACAAAAGGATTTCAACAAATTAGAGAAAATTCAAAGAGATTGTGAGGTATATGAGAGCATTTGTCAGATGTTTAATGTGTAAAAGAAGTGGTGGATTTAATTATATGTGATGTTGCAATAAAAAAATGATGTGGCAAATATAATATTTTAAGGAAAAAAAAAGAAAAAGTGGGTTGAAAAATTTCAGCGTAGCAATTAACGGCGACATGGATATAATATGACCTAAAACTTGGTAACAGGGGTATATATGATCCAAAACTTAACAACAGGAGTATATATAAACCAAAACTTGGACAACAAGGGCATTGATGAGTTAAACTTTTAACGAAGGATATATTTGAACATTTTAGCAAAGTTTAGGGGGCATATTTAACCCTTTTCCCATTTAAATTTATAGATGAAATGATCACAAACTTAATTTTTATATTGGTGTGTTACATATACAATAAGGAGTCGTTTGGTAGAGTGTATAAGAGTAATGCAAAATATGGTGTGTTAGTAATGCTTGTATTAGTAATGTTTGTATTAGCTATGCTTGCATTAGTTAAGTTTGTGTTTTTGTTATGCAGTATTTGGTTTGATGTATTAAAAATAATATGAATTAAATAATTTCTTAAAAAAAAAATTATAAAAATATCCTCCATATATATGGTAAAAAGAATGTGAAATTTTTTTTGAGGGATAATAGTGTCTTTAATCATGTTAATGCATGTATTTGATCCATTGCATTGCTAATACCATAGATTTTGAGGTATTAGTAATACACACCTTAATACACAATAGAGTGTATAACTAATGCAAGTATTAACTATACATAGGATACAACAATATACCAAATAAGGTATTAGTAATACACACTAAACTAATGTATTAGTTTTCTAATACACCCTACCAAACTACCCGTAAGAGAATATGTGTCTTATGTTAGTACAAACAACTTGAGTTGATGGGTCATATGATCATGATATTTGGGACTAACAAATAGTAGGGAAAATAGATAAGAGTACTTACTAGTACTGCTAGCTATAGTTGAACAAACGTAAATGTTTTCCGGTCTGCTCTAGTTTCATCATGGATAATGAGTGGGGGGAACAAAAATATTTATGTCACAACTTAATATCTGATCAATTATAACTGCAGTATCCCTTCATAAAATTGGATACTTGTTAGCTAGTAACCTTGAAAACAAAATTAAGTTATTTGCTAAAATAATTTTAAAATATACAATAGGGTAGTTTTTAACAAATGATTGAGAATATGCCTGTAGTTATATGTTGGAAATTCTGGAGAAGAGGAAATGACTTTCAATCAATAATTTTTTCTTAAAAAACATGTAAGGACATAATTGTCCTTGACATTAGTCAATTTGCTTATATAAATAGTTATAATGTCTTGGTAATTATAGAGCTTCTTAAATTGTGTCCAACTAATCTAGACTAGTACATGTATCTTAGTTTAATCCCATTTTTGTTTTTTTGTCAAGGTTCATGAACAAAATCATTCATGCATTCTCACTAATTTTTTTTTTTACACGAACTAAGTAAATTGGTATACTTCTAAGGTGAATCTAGCTTGTTTTTTTAATATCCCTCTTTAAATTAAATTCATCAATCCAAAAAATGTTTTGGAAGACATTAATTTTTCATGACTTGATGAAGGAATTAATAACTTAAATGGTCACTGAACTTACGACTTTTTCCTCAGAAAATCACTCAACTTTATTTCTTATTCTAAAAGTCACTCAACTTAGAGTTGTTCTCTCAGAAAGTCACTCAACTTTGATTTTCACTTCAAAAGTCACTTAAGTATGAATATTTTACTTATAAAGTCACTCAACCTATTTAATTATTTGTTTTAATAAAATTTGCTAACTTAAAATTTTATTTAAAACCAAAATTCTAAAAAGAGAAAAAAAATTTTGAGCCATATTATTACATATTCTCATGTTTACTTTATATTTAACCCTCTGAAATTTTAAAATATCCTAAATAGTTTATATCAATTCATTTATAATGTTAATATTAATTTTTAATATTTTTCGAATCATATTCATTTAGTTGATTAGATTTAATTAACTTTCAACATGATACTTATTTACGAAATTGATTTTTCAATCATAATGCAATTTTTTATATTACCACTTGTATAATATACATATGCATCAAATAAATACAATGAATTCTATTCCTAATAAGTTGATAAAAGGCATCGTTATAGATTTTAAACTAAAATGATATGATATAAAACATTACCAAATGTTATTAAACATTTGTAACATTATAATATATATACTACAACGAGATAAAATTAGCCGCAAAAATTGTACAATCAAATGAGTGTGGTTTTAGGATATTAATTTATGATCTGTATGACTATATACTCTTTATAGTATAGAGTAATCCTTAGACAAGAAAATAGTAGTAAAATTAAAATTCTAAAAAATAAAAAAGATATTCAATTAAACCATTTAAATGAATTTTGGATATGGCCGAATCACTAAATTGATTGTTTAAATGAAAATCTTTTTTTTTTCTTAAAATTTTTGTTTTAAATAAATATTACATGATAACAAATTTTAATTAAAAAAATTAATTAAATAGTTTGAGTGACTTTCTGAGAAAAGAATTCATAGTTGAGTGACTTTTGGAGTAAAAATTAAAGTTGAGTGACTTTCTCAGAAAAGAACTCATAGTTGAGTGACTTTTGGAGTAAGAATCAAAGTTGAGTGACTTTGGGAGAGAAAAATCATAAGTTGAGTGACCATTTGAGTTATTAACTCCTTGATGAAGATATCTATAACTTGATCTTTGGGTTATACATAGGTAGCGTTGTTTCAATTTTTCATTAAAATATAATCAAATCAATAATGTCGATTTTCTAAATCTACAAACCAAATTAAATCAATATACAATTGTTTTTTTATTTTGATTTTAGTCGATTTTTTCGGTTTTCTCGATTGTTTTACAATTATAATGTGATTGAAGAAAAAATTATTATTTTTTTAGTAAAAAGATAAAAAGAAAAATTATCATAGATTAGTTCCATTTAAAATTAAGTTGGCAAATTATTAAGACGTCTAAACTACTATCTATCAAAGTAATATTATGTGGATACCTGGTGGTTTAGTTTTTAAGTCACTAGTCACAATAGCTTGTCTGAAAGTTCCATTCACATAAAATTTGAGCATACAAAAGAATGAAAAATTGGAGACATCTTATTAAAAATTTAACTCCATAAAGTAATTAACTATAACATAATTCCATAAGAAAAAAGAGAAAGAAGAGAAACAAACCTAAATCATAACTTGATGAATGAAAAAAATAAGAAAAGTAAGATGAGGAAATAATGAGAACTCTCTGGAGACTTGAAAAGTAAAATGGAATATTGGGTTTTGTATTAATTTGTTACTAATTGACACAAATATTATAAGTAAAGGCCCAATATATATATATATATATCTATTCTGAATATAAAAAAGTAATAAAAGTAATCAGAATGTAGATTATAAGTAATATTTTTTTACATATAAAAAATTAAAATTATATATGTATTATGTCGGTTCGGTTTGATTTTATTTTTGCTAATATCAAACCAAATCAAGAATGATCGATTTTTTTTCCAACACCAAGCCAATCAAACCAAATCATAGATTGATTTTTTTTCTCGATTTGGTTTGATTCATTGATTTGGTTTGACTTAACGGTTAGATTTGTACAACCTGCTTGATCTTATGAGTTCAAAAATTCGAACTCAACTTCTTTCTTAGATCTTCACCTATCTCTTCCATGTTTAAAAAGTTTTGATGCAAGTCGCGTCTTTCATCTTTCTCCAATTGAGAGGAGAAAACTTTTATTTCAAATTTTGTTTAATCGATTCTTGCTTTGACTTCTTTGATCTTTCTACAATGACTTGCAAATATTCAAGAAGTTCACCTAATAGTCATGATATTTAAATTCTTGAAAGTCTTCGATAACAATCATCACATAACATAATAGTGAATTCAAGGATTATGTAACTCTTGCAATGAGCCGTTTATCTTTCAAATCCTCTTAATATCTCCCCTTTGTCATGGTCATCATTGTTTTGATTATCTTTATCTTTTCTCGCATTTCACAAAAAGAAATCTTTTCAAATACTTCATCATCATCAATCTTTTGATACACAATGTAATGAATATGAAATGTGACTTATTGAAATTATTTTTTCTATTTTTATTAAGAAAAATATTATTTCATTTTAAAGGAATTTATTTTCCTGATTAACCAAAAATAAAAAAATAAACACTATTTTCTTGAAAATATTTTCCTCCCCCTAACCCCTAAAGAGGAAAAAACCTATAAAGGAAAACAAAAGGGAACTTTTCCAGATAGTTAGTGGCATTACTCATGTGCACTAAAGTCAAAGGACCACTTCAGTTTTTGTTTTATGGTAGTAAAAGGACCACTTATTTTATAAGTTTACTTAGATATTAAGAACAATTCGTGATACCGACCTAATTTTTTTTGGGTCAATTTTTGTCAAATGATGATAATAATAAGAGAAAAAAGACCTAACTTATGTAGTCTATCTTAAAACAAGTAATTTGGTTCCAATTAGAACAGCTAGAGTTATATGTAGCTATCCAAAAAAAATATTCCTTCCATTCCAAATATTTGTTACTAACCTTTTTTTTTAGAGTTAAATGATATGAGCTTTGATTAATATTTTAAGATAATATTTTTTTAACATATTGGTATAAGAAAAATTATAGTTCCAAATTTTAATTTTAATTCAAATTAATCTAATTTAATTTAATTTTAAAATTTAATAATTAAATTGAATTTCTTAAAGTTAAACGTGACAATTTTTTTTTATTTTTTTTTTTGAATGAAGGAGGTAACCGACGAAAATTCTGTTTTTTAATTTGTTGATACCTAAACCAATAAATGCCCGCTATTTTTAACAACACATATCAATATGGTATTACTTTTGATATACTTAAACGAGTGATAGCAGATAGCTCAAAGCCTCAAATTAGAATGGACCACTTCTTTAATCATAAAATTTAATACTCTAGTAGATAAACAATATACAAAATTCTATTTTAGTGCCACGTCTCACAGTTTATTAATTTTCAATTTATATCATGCTGAATTGCTGATTAGTAATGATTTGGAATTAATTATTAATCAAATTCCATTACCATGTCACAACCATTCTAAACCACAAGAACTCTTCATTAAATTTATTAATCTCCTCCACCTCCCTAATCCCATTAATTTTTGTTACCTCATTGGCCCATTACTTGATTATCTTAATTGAATATCCCTTGTCCCTAATCCCACGTCAAAACCATCCACCAAACACCCCCCCCCCCCCCAACAAAAAAAAAAAAAAAAAACTCTTTTAGGTCTCAATTTATGTATTTTACTATTTCTTTTTTAATTATTTTAAAAAATAACGTTATCTTTATAAATTAATTAAGGGTGACAAAAAAGTTTCAAAACTAAAAAAGAGTGAGACAAGTCTTAAATATTGAGTAGAGGTGACAATTTTAAGATTAGTGTTAATGACACTAATGTTAAAATCCTCAAATTTTATTATTTACACAAAGATCTCTGCCCCATATTTACACAAAGTTCCCTACACCATCACCATCGCTCCTCCACACCCTTTTTGTTGCCCCCTGCAACCGTCACCTCCTCTTCCTCCACTATCACTATCACTACTATTGATTCACCATTATTTTCTCCCTTTACATAACTATTGCCTATTTTTCTTCTTTCTCCTCTACCACCGTTGCTATCAACACCACAACAAATATCATCTTCTCATTCGGCGTCACCATCAGCACCACCACCTTTATTTTTACCATAAATATCATTTTTTTGTGGGCTCCTTCTCCAATAAGATTTTTTTTCAGAAATTAAGTAAGTATCGAAGTTGTTGCAGCAACTTCGATAATTGTTGTAATACAACAACTAATAATAGTTGTTGCAGCAATTACCGTAGTTACTGAAGCAACTCTCGTAATTGTTAAATTTGCTAAATTATTTCTTTATTCATTTTTAAAAGAAATCAAAAAATTTCTTTTCAAACTTTTCAATTGTTTTTTTAAATAGTTCATAAAAATTGAAAAAGGATGAACGAAATGAAAAGAGAGAGAAAAAGAAGAAGAGAAGATGGAAGAAGAGGAAAATCTATAGAGAGAAAAAAAATAAGAAGAAGATGGGAAGAAAGAAAAAGAAGAAGAAAAATTGAAAGATAAGAAAAGGGGAAACTCTAAAATTTGAAATTTGGAGTTGGAGGGTATTTTAAAAAATTTAAAAATTACACTTTACACCCCAATTAACTTAATCATAAGTTATATGAAGTTTTGACCTTAGCTGGTCAAAGTTGTCACCACTTTTAATTTAAAGATTTTTTTTGTCACCTCTCACTTAATTTTCTCTACTTTCTCTGTCTTATTTCATTTGGCTCTTATATAAAAAACATAAATATTTCATTTACTATCAAATAAAGAGATTTTATTATCTTTATCGACATACAACCCTTGGTTATTATATTAAATATGAAAAAGGTTCAAAAATATCCCTGAACTATCCGCAATAGCTTAAAATGTCCTTCGTTAGATTTTTGGCTCAAAAATACCCCTCCGTTAAATATTTGGCTCCAAAATACCCCTCCCTCTAACGAAATTTGGAAAACGATCAAAAATATCCTTGAACTATCTGAAATGGGTCAAAAATATCCCTCTGTTAAATATTTGGCTCAAAAATACCCCTTCCTTAACGAAATTAAATTATTTCGATTATTTCGTTAATTTATATAAAGTTCACATTTAATTTATATTTTGTTAATTTATTTAAGTGAAAATTTATATTTCGTTAATTTCTTTAAAGACTAAAAAGATGTAAAGGGGAAATACCTTTTTAGAATAAATGTATGTTTATTTTTCAAATCAAATTTCACCAAGTTGTATTATAATTCAAATACTTTTTTTCATTATCTTATTTTGAAAATTAAAAAAATAATTTTATATAAAAAAATTAAAGTATCAGGGTTAAAAAGTTAAAGTTAGGGTTTAATTCAATCGAAATAATTTAATTTCGTTAAGGGAATGGGTATTTTTGACCCAAATATTTAACAGAGGGGTATTTAACGAAATTAAATTATTTCAATTATTTCGTTAATTTATACAAAGTTCATCATTTAATTTATATTTTAGTAATTTCTTTAAGTGAAAGTTAGGGTTTAATTCAATCGAAATAATTTAATTTCATTAAGGGGAGGGGTATTTTTGAGCCGAATATTTAACAGATGGGTATTTTTGACCCATTTCAGATAGTTCAGGGGTATTTTTGATCCTTTTCCGAATTCCGTTAGAGGAAGGATTATTTTTGAGCCAAATATTTAACGGAGGTGTATTTTTGAGCCAAAAATCTAACGAGGGACATTTTTGAGATATTTCAGATAGTTCAGTGGCATTTTTTAGTCTTTTCCGTATTAAATAACTTAATAAGGTAGTACTAATAATTAAATTTAAAGTGTCAAACGTCATTATTAAAATTTAATTTTATAAAATACATTTCAAATTAATTTTTTTTGAAGCAGCATAGTTCGGAGAAGGGTCGAATGAATTTATCATATATTGCCTTACCTTATATTTTTATAAGAGATTATTTCCATTTCTTGATCTCGTGACCTCATTATCACGTGATAACACTTAAAAGAGGGTATAATTAGTGGAGATTATTTAACTTTAAAAATTCCTTTGTTGCTCAATAAAATAATTTTCATTCTTTTCTAAACTCTAGGTCAAATCAAACAACTTCATATAAATTGAAATCGAGCAGATTATTACTCCCTCTATTTTGAAATAAGTGAATTGTCGGGATATTTATTGATGTGTCAAAATAAGTGAATCATTGAATTTTTTTTCAAATTTGCCCTTATGATTTGACAATCAATTAACTTTTGAAAAGGTATTATAAGGTTAACTTTTTCTTTTTTTGGGAAAAAATAAAAAGTTGTATTAAATTTATATCTTTAATATTTTTTTTAATATGTGTGTCAAAATTCAACAATTTATTTATTATGGAACGGAAGGAGTAATTTTTTATAATGAGATTATAAGTACAGCTCAAATACCGTTGCAATTTCCACGACGCCCAATAGATATTGGTCGTTACTCGTTAAACCTTTTTCTTCTTCTTCTAATAATTCTAATAAAACTAAATTCGAAATTATAAACTTTACTGCAAAATCTCTGCTAATTCTCCTCTTGTACTGTTTTTTTCTTTTAGCTCTACCAATCGTTCTCCGTATCATATTTATTCTTTGAAATTCACCAAAAAAATAAGTAAAAAAAAATGAGAGAAAGCGCAAGGCAACATCAACAGCATCAAACTCAGGTAATTACAATTTCTTCATTATTATTTTTCTATTTGTTTGGTGTATTTTTTTTACCAGATGAGGAATTGCAGAGAAATTGGGCTGAAAAATTGTGTTTCGGTTGCACGTGCCTACAGCTTTTTTGGCCGCGAGTTGTGATGCGCAAATGGCTTAATATTAGTGCTAAGGATTCCGATTACAGTGCTGATCCTGACTCTGATCCCGGCTCTGGCTCCGATTCTGACTATGAACAAGGTATAATTGTATTGTTATTGTGCCTATTACTATGTTCGAACTGATTTGTTGGAAGAATAATTCAAAGTTGGAGCAGGAAATGAAAAAGTTGTTAAGAATTTGATAGTATTTATTTAATTCATTTCTTTTTAGAGTCTTAGGAGTTTTGGTATAACTGATAAAGTTGTTGCTTTGTGACCAGGAGGTCACACGTGGAAACCATCTCTAGCAGAAATATAGGGTAAGACTAAGATTGTGTGCGATAGACCTTGTAGTCGGGCCCTTCTCCGAACACTGCAAACAGTACAAGCTTTAGTACACTGGACTGATCTTATAGGTCTAGTTAGGATTTATAATCAAATTAATATAGGATTAAGTTTTTTCTTTTTTAGCTAAACTGGGTTTTGTACTATTATAAATAGGATGTTGTTAGCTATTTTCATATTGTGGAATGTAGTGGAGAATTGAAGAGAGTTATGAATAAAATATTTTCCTTTGTGATCTCTTCTTTTGTGAGAATTTGAATTCTTATATTTGCTGATTTTGTTGTTCCATTTTTTGCTGTGTAGACTTCTGTGACTGGCCAAGGCAGTCGCAGTTGAATGATGGAAAAGGCGGCCAAGTTGGTATTGACGGTAATAGAATTTTTCGTAGCTCAATTTTGTTTCAAATTTATCCAAAATGTCCATTTTCTGTTTTGGTAGGTTTTTCTACTGCTCTTTGATAAGTTTTTTATTTTGGTGGTGATTTTGCTATTGTTGTCGATCTAGATATCTTAAGATGAGTATGCCCATGGATACTAACCTTTTGAACTTACTTATGTATTTATTCTCTCCAAATAATCCACCATCCAAATGATGAAATGAATGATGGAAAAAGGGTACCTAGTACAGAGTCAACAGACTCAACGCGATTGATTTTCAGTGGAGATTGGGACATGGATTTCTTAATCTTTTAAAAGTAAACTATACATGTGCAAGTGTCACTATTTAATACTCGCCCCGTTTCAATTTGTTTGTCGTACTTTCCTTTTTATTCTATTTCAAAAGGAATATCTCTTTCTTTTTTGGCAATTCTTTAATTCTAACTTTGCACGTGATATGTTTAAACCCCAAGGTTAAAGAGAGTTTTGGTGCATTCGACATATCTTTAGTTTATGACCACAAGATTTATAAGCTCTTTTTACTTTCTTAAACTCCGCGCCAATTCAAAACCAGACAAAACAAATTGAAACGGGGTGATTAGGTACTAAAATGTAAAAATATATGAAATAATTTCGGTAAAGTATTTGTTTGATTCACGGATGATAAAAGTTTCACATAAAGTGGACAGAGGGAGTATAAGTAAAGAGTCTACAAGAGAATCTTATAGGCGCAAGTGTTCTGAATTTGATGTTCAACTGAAATGGTAAAATAGAAGGATATCGAAAAATACAATGTAATGGCCTGTTTACATTTAAATGAAAATACAGAGTTTAAACTTTGTTTGAATTGCTTTTTATTCATGAATCTTACTTATTTGATATGTTATCTTGAACCTTACCATTGTTCTCTTATCTAATTACTTCAACCCAACTTTCATTTCTATATTTGGTTAAATTGTTGGTAACCATTTATGTCTCAGATGCTCTTCCCAAAATAAGAAGACGAAAATCAGAAACATTCAGGGCGCAGTATATCAACACAAAAGAAATTAGGTATGCATCTTTGACTTTATCCAAAATTACTGTTTCCATATTGGTCTGTGGCATTGTATTTGTTTAGCGAGAAAAAGTTACTGAGTTTGGTGCTTCCAGAGTATGTGTTGGCACATGGAATGTTGCAGGAAGATTTCCTCAAGAAGATATTGAACTTGATAGCTGGTTGGATGTTAATGAGCCTGCTGACATCTATGTCATAGGGTAAGTATCCCACTTTGTATGTGAAGTCCAGCTCTGCAAATTATGCACTAGAGATAGATTGTCTTCACACGACATGGTAATGCAAAAAATATGCTCGAGCAGAATGACTTTTATGCTGGTGTGTCACCAGCCACCGCTTTTCTTTTTCAGGGGATAAGATTGTCACCATCCATAGTTAATTTCGGAAGTTGAAGGGATGCAAGTATATATTTGGTCTAAAGTGTTTCACATTTCCTGTATTTTACCAATGATATTACTCCGTAGAAATTAAATCTGCTCTTCCCTACAACTAAGTTCCACTCCTTCAAATTTGCACTTTTACCGATCTTCATGATTTAATTGAGGATGCATGTTCCATTAGATGGTAAAACTCCAATTTCACGTACAGCCATGCATCACACATACATCAAAAGTTAATTTGATAATTTGGTGTTATTTAAAAAGGCATTTAAGTTATATTAACTACTGCTATTTACATAACAGATTTCAGGAAGTTATACCTTTAAATGCTGGAAATATATTTGGTGCTGAAGATAGCCGCCCAATTTCAGTTTGGGAAAACATCATTCGCGAAAGTCTGAATAAAGTCCCACCGGTGAATAAGTTTAAATCATTTAGTGATCCCCCTTCTCCATCAAGGTTTAAGCCATCTGAAGATGCCCCTGATATAGAAGAAGAAATTGCGTTTGAATCTGACAGTGGCAGTGAGGAGGAAATTGTCCCTATAAATGAAGACTGCAGTGACTTTGATGAAATCAAGGATGGACATGTCATGGGGGCTGATAGTACTGTGAAAAATGATATAGCGGTTTCAAACAATACTTGGGGTTTGGAGCCAATCAATGAGGAGTTTCAAAAGCAATTTCCTTCTTCAAAGAAGCTAGACAGGCTGAATTGCTTTAGACCAGATGAGGATGAAGAAGAAGCAGGAGAATCAAATGTGCAGTTTGCCAAAAAATTGACAAAAACGCTTAGCGGGACAGAGAGAATTGGTCTTTGCTGGCCGGAGCGTCCATTGGATCTTCTGGGCCAACATGTTTCAGAGAGACCTGGTTCCCTCAAATCAGTGAAATCATTCAAAGCTTCTAAATCATTTAAAACTTACAGTTCTTTTAAGTTGACTGTTAATGGTCAGAATAGAACACAATCAGACGCAACTCTGCTTGCTGGACTAGACCTTGAAGCTTTGATAAATAGGAAAAGGAAACCATCTTATGTGAGGATTGTGAGCAAGCAAATGGTTGGAATTTTTCTTAGCGTATGGGTTCGTAGAGGCCTAAGAAAGCATATACAGAATTTGAATGTATCTACAGTCGGTGTTGGTGTAATGGGCTACATAGGTAACAAGGTTTGTTCTTTCATAACTTTCAGCTTTTTGGTAATTACTTTTGATTGCTATTTGAAAGAAATGACATAATTCAGATTTCATTTTAATAGTTGGAACTTGGAAGTGAAGAAACATCCATATTAATTTTTAATGTGTATGTTGCACTGCATTTCATAGATTTATCAGTGGACAGAAAAGCACATCTAAATGATCAAAGGGTTAGAATTTCAAAAGGTTGTTAGGATAATCATTATGCCATGGATATTATTGTTGGTGTAATGGGCTTCAAATGACTATTATTATATACAAATAAAATGATTTTCTGTACAAAATATATTCTTAATTTCTTATATTATTTGTTTCCTTTGCATCAAAATGATTTGGATGGTATATTTAGTTCCATAAAGTAAATGAGATCCTTTAGTTGGGACCACAGTGTTGCATTTCACACAGTTAACAAACAGATAGACCTTCGCTACTTGAATCCAGATTTAAATGTTGTCAATAATTCTTTTCTTTGAGAATGGTAACAAGTAAAATTGTCAATAATTATCTGCCTATTGACTGGTGACTTATATTCTGGGATTGTGATGGACTTCCTATAACCTTGTGAGCTAAATAGACATTATTTACCACTCAACTAGGATAAACTTTGCTTGCAACTTGCTTGTCCATGCAGAAAGGCAGTTCCCTTTTTAAGGATATAGGTCAAACTTTTCCAGAGGACGAAATAGAAAGTGTGGTCTAACTTAGAGGAGGGAAGATGAACTTCTGACTCTATTCAAGTTGTGACAAATCTGGACAATAAATCTGGACTTATGTGAAAGTTGGTTGCTTTCAACTTTGTGATGAAGTTGCACTATTTAGCAGGTTTTCCCTGCATACTCGTTTTCCTCATAAATTATGGCTAATTTCATGTGAACCTTTAGAAATTGCTTTTATGCTTTTTGATTGGTGATGCTATTAGACGCTTATCTTAATATGGTAGATGCTATTGAAAAACTTCAAAAATTCAGTTTCTTAAATTGAAAAATACATATAATTAATTGCAATTCATTGCTAGCTCTTTCTTTCTTTTTTTCCTGGTAAGTAATAAAATCTCCAATTGATTTCCAGCAGGAAGGGGATGCATGAAATGTACGTAACTCATCTCTTACTCTTTTATTCAGGGATCAGTTTCTGTGAGCATGTCAATATATCAGACTTTCTTTTGCTTTGTCTGTACTCACCTAACATCGGGTGAGAAGGAGGCAGATGCAGTCAAAAGAAACCATGACGTCCATGAAATTCATCGAAGAACACATTTCAATGCATTTTCTTTGATCGGACTTCCTAAGAGCATCTATGATCATGAGTGAGTGTGTTTGCCTATTTAGCAACATTTCTGTTAAATCTACATAATTGTAACCTTTCTTTCTCTTTTATCAACCATGGATTTTTCCCCTACCACCAAATCTGATTTAGTAGCGTATTTACATGTTTTTCTCTGTTTGTGACTTTCATGGGGGCCTTTTATAGGATGGTTTCTCATGGAAAAGGATATGTTTGTCAATGTTGCAATTCTCCTTCTCTTTATAAATCAAAGTGTCAAGTAGTGGCTGGATCACAAATAAACAGAATAAAGTATGCCCAACACCCCCGTGTTACAGTAGTCCCACTCAAGTAAAAAAAGACACGGAAAGCCAAGTACTGAAGATTTTAGTTTGGAATAGCTAAAAGAGGCCTCACTGATCTTGGGTTATTTGGAAATATTATTATTTATTGGAGGCAGAGGGAAGGAAAAGATTTATAATCCTGGAATAATTTATGTTTCCATCTCATGTACTGGCTGCCTCTGGTTCAGTGGTTCTCTGATGATATATGGGGCATCCAGTCTTATCCTCATAGATCTAACTCATTGTTCAATTTGGAAAATGCATGTACAATTATGCTCCTTTACACCTGGATGATGGCTTACAGCTTCTTCACCAAGTAACATGTAGAGAAAGCTTTTAACATACCTTTTGGAACATCATTTGTTAAAGAAACATTTTTCCTCAATCCATGTGTATTTAATTCAGGGTCAGATCTGGATAGCCGGACATTCCGTTGCACTTTTCCTGCAGCAGTATAAACACTTTGGTACTGATTATGTTATATGGTATATGCCTTCATGGGCCTTTCAACTTGTGACTGGAATCTATTGGTGGTGCTCGAGGTTTACTTGACTTTTATTCATCTAAAACTAAATTCAAATTTCCTTGTACTGGCCTTCGCTAATTTTAGAACTAAGACATTCCATGTGCAATCCTTCTGATATTATAGGCTCTAGTCTAGTCTCATTTTTGAAAAGATTCAGATTAATGACAAGTTTATACTGTTGCAGGCGAATAATCTGGCTTGGCGATCTTAATTATCGTATAAATTTGCCTTACGATAGAACACGTGATCTGATATCGAAAAAGGAGTGGTGTAAGTTAATTGAATATGATCAGGTAAATGATGATACTCTTAACACTAAATGCTTACTTTCTCTCTAATTGTCAATTGAATTTCTGATCAGTCAATTTTCCTGGTTGACTTATATTGCTGGTCAACACTTGCAGTCTCACCCTCTGATACTCCATTTAGTGGCCCAGTTTGAGAAGTCGCAACCTGTTGATGTCTTTTTGTGTAGATGGCTTCATGATTTCTGCAGAAAATGTCTATTCTTGATCTTTAACTTCCATGACAACTGCATATGATCTTCCAGTCCCCTATTCCACCCCCAAATGTAAATTATCTCTTTTTGTGCTTGTGTATCTCCACGAAAGGTGGCGGGCAATAGACACCTACTTTAATCTCTGCAACTTTTGACTTGGGATTTGCAATTTAATGGGCTGTCTTCAATGATAAAAAAGAGAGAAAGAACAAGGCCTGTATTATAACTTGTTGTGGCTAGCTCAATCAGTTATCGCTGTTAATAATCATTTCCAGACATCTTTGATGTGGTAAAGCCCATGAAAATATAACAGCAAGCGTGGACTAGATGGGACTTTTATACATGTTGAATTGATTTGAAATTGAGAGTATATAAATTTTACATTGTGATGATTACATACATCTTTCTATTTTTGCAGCTCAGCAAGGAGTTCAAGAAAGGTCGTGCATTTGATGGGTGGGCTGAAGGTACTTTAAACTTTCCGCCGACGTATAAATATGAAGTAAACTCAGAAAAGTATTGTGGAGAGGATCCAAAGGCTGGGAGACGTAATCCAGCGTGGTATGTATCTATTATAATTGTTGGCTAAAGAACTTAATTGGCTGTTCACTCAGATCTTTGTTTGTATAACCCAATATCTTAAAAAGTTTTGGCTTAATTCTAATCTATGAAGCGTGCAGCAAATCAATATATTTATGCTGCTATTTGGAATAAACAAAAGAAGTAAATTCATCTTATATCTATTATCCTGCAACTCTAGCACATTCATCCTAGACTGTCTTCAATATATGTCTCGTGGTATGAGATACCATATAGTTGCATTTCTCACCGTAACTTGCCTAAATGGAATTTATGGCCTAGCTATGGTCAAAGGTTAGAACGTTTGTAGTTATCTGATAGTTTGACCATACTAAATTGAAGTTGCATAATGCCAACTGCAATCCTGTCATATCAGTGTCCTTCTCAATTGGAAATTCATGTGTCGTGATCTGTAACTCAAGATTAGGCGAACTATTAGAATTTTTCTGTACTCTTATTTAATGTCATGAACAAGTGAAAGTTTTGCTTCCCAATTCTTTTATAACTAATAATATTTAGCTGCAATGTTTGAATATTTCTTGTTTCTCAGGTGTGATCGAATCCTATCATTTGGGAAGGGAATAAGGCTAGTGAGGTACAGGAGATCTGAACTTAAGTTTTCAGATCATCGACCCGTCTCTGCCACATATATGACAGAGGTTGAGGTATTTAGCCCGAGGAAGTTGCAACGGGCCCTCACTTTTACTGATGCGGAAATTGCAAAGGAGGAAATTGTTACAAATGTGGGATTGGAGAGTGGAATGAGCCGATTCATATCAGACCAGGTTTGGTTTCCAATTATATGCTTTAATTTTCAAAAGCATAATTCCTTTTGGTGCATTCATTGCGGACAAATCTTGTCAATAAGCAGATAGAGGGTCAGTGAACATCATATTTCATAACTTAGGGAGTCATTTCTAACAGTTATTGTCTCCTAACTCCTGAGTGATTTTGTACAAGTATTTAACTTTGCAGTCTTGAGGGTTTGAAATTATATGAAAGGGCTATCATCTATCTTGGTGGAACAAAATATTTGGAATCTCAGTTGCACCAACTAACGGCTCTCTCTCTCTCTCCCTACCCTCTCTCTCTCTCTCGTCCCGGTCCCCGGCCCCCGTCGCCGTCGCCGACCTTCGGCGCCGACCCGACCCGACCTCCGGCCATGACCCCCGGTCCCCGGCGCCGACCCCCGTCGCCGCTCCCCGCTGCCCTCCGTCACCGACCTCCGGTTCCAATCCGCTCTCCCCCCCCTCCGTTCATACCTCCCCCTCTCCGTCCATACCCCCCCTCCGGCGCCGGCGGGATACAACAGCCCCCCCACCTCGGTCTCCAACCAGCTGTCGCTCGATCTCCAGCCGCCGATTCGGTCTCCAACAGCCGAAGCTCGGTCTCCAGCCGCAGCTCCGCCTGCACCCGCCGCTCGGTCGCCGGCAGCCGCAGCACCCAAACGACGACCAGTTCCCTCGGTCTCCAGCAGCCGCAACTCCATCTCAGCACCGGAATCCCCCGGAACCCGGTCAACGCTGGGCTTTGGTTTCCGGCTTGGTTTACAAGCGTAACCCGGTGACTTCTAACCTTTGTTATTTCATTCTTTGTATTATGCTAGTAGTAGCCCCTGTACCTTGACTTGCGTTGGATTTGTTGAT